>NC_080070.1:44609522-44966816 GCF_949987535.1 Balaenoptera acutorostrata
CAACCTGTTTTTCACCTTTCAACTGTGTGACCTGGCTCCAGACTATTAATTTTTTTTTTTTTGGTGTGGGGATTGTTGTTCTTTTATTTTGTGGTTGTTTTTCTTTGCTTTTTTTTTTTTTTGGTTGTTATTGTTGCTTTTGCTGCAGTCCACTTTTAAGAGAGAGGGGAGATGCAAAATCTGTAGACATACCATAGTGATGCTTAAAAATGGATAATTTTTCTGTTTAGAGTTTACACCAAAGGTAAAAAAGAAAAAAAATATATATATATACTCTAGGTTCATCAAGTGTAGAGCTCTACCAAAAGTAAAATAAAAAGTCACACTCCCACATGTTAATGCTTTCAGGTGGATCTGACGTAACTCTTTCAGGTGGAGTTGATGAAGTGAACAGGTGGCAGAAAGGAAATATTTTAAGTGATTCGCTAAGTGCCAAGAGTTGGGGTGGGGGGTGTGTGACAGGGGTGAGCAGAGCTTTCTCAAGCTACTGAGCCTTGTTCTGTGTCTTCTGTACTACCCCAGTTGTTATTAGGAATGTAGCTATAGCCTAATTCCACCCAAGCTACACGGCCACCTGTGCTCCTCTGGCAGACAATTCCATCATGAAGCGCTGAGTCTATAAACCACAGGGCCACAGAGCCATTCTTCCCCATCTCCCGTCTTCCAGCTGCAGGCTTGATTTAAGCTGCTATTTTGAAGAAAGTACCCTTTGATCACATAAGCTTATGAAAAAAAATTATGCAGGAAGAACAAACACTCAAAGGATATACTGTGATATTTTAGATAGGCAATCAATAGGTAATAAAAAGAAAATATCCCTAAGGGGTAGTACAAACTGAGATTGGTAGACCAGAGTGGAAGAGACTATTGTCTGGAAATGGAATTGTTCCATTCAAAGGATAATCACGAAGCAAGTTTAGTGCCCAAAGAAATACAGTTCCTCCCTAGCAAGCAGAAAGCTTGTGCGCTCCGTGTGATACAGGAAGTTGTTCAGCTGGGTATTAAGGGCACATAAGTTACTTGCATCATGGCAAGAGAGACAGAAAAAGAAAAGAAATTGTAAACCTGAGTTCAAGGCCTAGAAGAGTTAAATTCACTAACCTAATTATGGTATTTATGATATATTATTATTTTCTTAGCAGCCTTATCCTTTTGGTCATTTTTGCCATGTGAAATCCTTACAAAGAGTACACTTAGGACTTCCCTGGTGGTCCAGTGGCTAAGACTCTGCACTCCCAATGCAGGGGACATGGGTTCAACCCCTGGTCAGGGAACTAGATCCCACATGCCGCAACTAAGAATTTGCATGCTACAACTAAAAATCCCACGTGCCACCACTAAGACCTGGAGCAACCAAATAAATAAATAAATAAATAAATAAATAAATAAATATTTTTTTAAAAAAGAAAGAAACAAACAAACAAAAAAAGAGTACACTTATTCCATAAGGTATTGTCAGCTGTGACAGACACAGTATTGAAACCCCTCAACTGTTAGTAATATCTGAATATCCAGAACCCCTTTGAGAATTGGGTTGTAGATGACTAATAATTTCCATATCAGTAGAATCCACTGTGTTCACCTGGCTTGCAAACAGATAAGCAAGGTGCTTCTAATTATAACTGTGTGTAATAATGGGTCATTTTGCGTACATTTTACATGAAGCCACAAACCGTTGCTTCCTTCAAAGGGATGAGGTGAGGCCTACATGTGCAGAGCGGCATGTCATTTGAATGCAACAACAGGTGTCTGAATTTTCTGGGGTGGATTAATCCCTCTAAAGTTGAATGAACAGAGCTCTTCACATCTACCACTTTCAAAGTGAACAATGGGAATCTTCCCTTCTTTATAGAATGTCCCAATACGTTAATATTTAACATTTCTCAAATAAAAGCTCCTTGGGCTTCTCCTTGGCTTCCTGCCTTTGTTTAGCTAAGCTGGCATTCCATTGGCTCAAACCAATTTACCAAATATATTTTGGCTTGAACAGAAACAATTAACAGGGTTCTGAAGGTGCCGTGGAGAACAGTCTCTGCAGTCCCTCAGAAGTGCCTGCTCTATCAAATGTTTCCCTTTCAATCCATATTAGCTAAAGAAACTGGAACCCAATTGATGTTTTTACATTGTTAAATTCTAATCAGTGCAAAAAGTAAGCAATATGCTGATTTCCTCAAGTATCATGCTTAAAGAAATAGCATGTGCCAGGAGGACATGCAGTTCCAAATCCAACTGACAAACAATATGCATTAACCAAAGGCAGCATGGAAGGAACCATACATGATATCATATAAACTGTGTAAACGAACTGAATTCATTCTTTGGGGCTGAGAATGAAGGATTGATTTCTGCTTCTAAGATGTCTCTCTAAGGCAGCACCTCACAGACAAAAATTTGAGCCTCACTGAATGCCTAGGAGTAACCTACTAGCAACTATGAACAGTTTGGCCTAGGGGGAATGTATCTGCCCCTGGAGGGGAAACACAGAGTCCAGGGGGCCTCAGGCAACATGTGATGCTGAGAAAAGGCCTCAGCGGCCAGCTGCCTGTGCCCATGCCTGGGGGAAGTGCTTTCAGAGCAAGCATCCTAAGTGTCCTCCAGCAGGAGCCAGTGGTTCTACCCATCAACTCAACGAGCATCCTGCCCCGGGTCAAGGATGGACAGGACTGCTGGTCACACCGTCCACCATCCGCACTCCCATCTTCACACCCACACTTTCGCAGTTTGCTTTTGAGGAGTCCCTCCTTCTTGGACAGATGCTAACAAGGAAACACTCTTTCTCACAGATGTGAAACTGCACATTACTGGCTGAGCTGGGAAAGACACAACTCCAAGCTAGACATCAATGGCCTAAAGTAGCAACAAAACATGAGAAAGAACCACCGCTATGTCTGGAATGAGGATGGAAAGGCACTGGATGTCGACAGATTGCAAGACTGGTGTAACTGGCGTCGGACTGCAAGGCTCCTCAGTGTGCAAATTTCTCCAGCTGTTTTGTGGCATCTCGGGTGTGAGGCCACACCTGTGGCTGGAATACTGCTCTGCCTCCGGTTTTCCTCGGAGGAGGAGGAGCAGCTGCAGCTCCTGAGCACGAGTTGGTGAGACAGAGGGAAGAGCCAGAGGTACACAGAAGGCCCGTGCTTCTAGAAGCCCACCTGCTTTGGTCGTCACTTTCAAGAGGTAGCCGTCCAGGTCGATGTGAAACTGCGGCGCGTGGCAGGGCAGCGCGATGCGCGAGCCGTTCCAGCGCACGGTCAGGTGCTGCTGGAGGCTGACGGTGCCGGCGCCCAGCACCAGGTCCACCGACTTGGTCCAGGAGAAGGAGCGGGTCCTGCGCGCATCGTTCTTCACCAGCACCTGAAAGGGCGAGGCAGGGGAGGAGCAGTCTTTTGTCAAAACGTACTGACACGTCCCCTGAAAGTTAAATGTCCGTCCGTCAAAAGTGTTGTAGTGGGGATCTCCGAATACCGTGCAAACGCCAGGCTCTGCGGATGAGTGAGAGACAAAAGCAGGTCATAAACCGAGCGAAGGATTCAAAGAGAAATCAGGGGTCCCTGCAATAAACCTGATAGGGGCACCTGCCAGGTAAAGGGAAGGCCTTAGCAGAGGTGCACTAAGGAAAATCGACTTAAAAGAAAATAAATAAAAAGTTTGGTTGTTCTAAAAGTTTGTACCAAACCTCATAGGACAGGTAATACTTCTGGTGCTTTTATACTTAAAAGTTATTTATAACACTTCTGAATTCTTAAAGCATCTCAATTTTAGAGACTTGATATGCTTCTATGGTCTTAATGTCAAAGACAGAGAAATGAAACTAGGATAATTTTATAAACAGAACTGGCCTAATTTCATAACCCATATAAACAAGAACAAAAATATAAATAAAAGGCAGCAACATAAATGACAATACACCAAAGCATTAGTATTGTTTCCATTTAACTGATTCAAGAAATTTGGAAACATGGTATTCTCAGTGTTATTCACGGTCTTAGAAAAGTATTATATTCAACACTCATGTATTTCTAAGGACAGATAAATAGAACTGCCAAACAGATACATGTTTAATATTGTTAAGAACCAAGACATGGATAAAGTTGATAGTCTCCGTGTATTTTCTAGAAATACAAGGCTCCTATATTTTCATCTGTGTATCAAAATCTAAAGTTGGATAAAGAATCAATTGTAAAACCCATCATTTAATAAGTTAAAGAAATTCCAATGAATTCATCACTTCAAAATACCACTAATTCAAATACTTATGAGACCCAAGTAAAGTTTTACACTTTAGGGCATTTCAAAGGTTTATACAGAAAACTAAATATCATTTCTTTTTTTAAAACAAAATTTGGCATTAATTTGTTTTCTATATAAAGATATTTTATCTGTTTTTAAGAAGGCATAAACAACCAGGAAATGAGAAATTCATTTAGAGAAATTAGCCCACATGATGAAAGAACTAAAATAAAAAGATTGATTTCCAGAACAGGTCAAGAGTATGAAACTATTCTATACAAATAATTGCTCTGAATACGTAACAGAAGAATTAAGCATCAATACAGAGTAAGGATGTGCCAACTGATCTAACAGGACCAACTGGATCCAAGGCAAACATTTGCTTTTCATTTCTAAAGCGTTTGGAGAGTAATGCTGTTTTATGATACATCATGTCATTTCATATGTCAGTTTCACATGACTCCATATAAATCATATGTATTGGGAATTTCGTAAATTAATTACTTGTTCTAAGTTAGCTTTCCTTGTCAACATTTAATAGAGACTCACAGAACAGATTGTTTCTGGTATGTAGGAGAGTTTCAATGAACAAATACTTCAAGGAATATAAAAAAGGCACTACTTGGGGGAGGAGGGTGGAAGAAAAGGGTGGGAGAGAAAGCTTTGAAAGTTCACCAGCAACATTTTAATTCACCCGCCATTTCGATTCCTTTCTTATCCTTTTTTATGGTGTTCTTTCCTCGTGACTCCAGTTTTACTCAGTTTGTTGCTCCACACTGTACCCCACCCTCACCTTCTTAATCCTATATCCCCCCAACTAGCGTTCCCACCTATCTAATCACCCCATACTGCATTTTCCAGTCCTTTCTCCATGTGATTACTTCAAAATTGTCCTATCACACATTGCTCTCACATTCTGACAAATGGAATCCTTCCCTGGGATGAAGATGGTGCTTTTTGGTTGACAGGGAGCAAGGCAGTTCTTTGGGACACCTCAAGTGGCATCAGGAGAATTATAGTTCAAAGTTAATGCTACCATGTGCCCCCAAAGAACTAAATGTTAACCTGACCACCAGATGCACCAAATTCAAGAAAAGGGCTTTTTTCAGAGTTTTTAATGCCACATACTCGTCAAGAAAACTCAGAACCAATCAATGCTTTTGAACTCTTGAGCTTGAAATAGATGGACCTCAGCTGGCAAAGGCCAAGGTACAAGTGAAGGAGCTGAAATTATATTCCTGAGAAATCCTCTCTCAGCTGTGAGCAGGCACAGGGCATGCCTACACCTTCTGTCCAGAGTCTGTAGGGAACAACATACAGCTTCTCCAGGTGTTCTGACCCCAACTGCATCAAAATGATAACTAACAAAAACAGTAACAGCTAACGTTTACCAAGAATTCACTACATACCCTAGCACTATTCTTCATGCCTACTGATCATGGACACATTGTAAGAAAATGGATATTTAGATTGTCTCCTAACATTAAACAAATAGCTAAGCACTTGGTAGTAAATCCATAAAATGAACTATTATCTAGTCATTGAAAAAGTCTGTAAATAATGTTCATGATTGAAGAAATGCTTATGCCATATTAAGTGAAAAATAGGAAACAAAATTCTATCTATAGGATAATCTTGACTGTGTTAAAATAAATATCCAAACCACACATACCCCAAAATTGTGAACTGAGATTGTTTCTTGGTGGTAGAACCATGAGTGATAATTTTTTCCTTTCTGCCTTATGTTTCTGTCTTCATTTTTGTTGTCCCTATGTTTTGTTTTTAAGAGTCAAATGTGGGGGGCTTCCCTGGTGGCGCAGTGGTTGTGAATCTGCCTGCCAATGCAGGGGACACGGGTTCGAGCCCTGGCCTGGGAGGATCCCACATGCTGTGGAGCGACTAGGCCCGTGAGTCACAATTGCTGAGCCTGCGCGTCTGGAGCCTGTGCTCCGCAACAAGAGAGGCTGCGATAGTGAGAGGCCCGCGCACCGCGATGAAGAGTGGCCCCCACTTGCCGCAACTAGAGAAAGCCCTTGCACAGAAACGAAGACCCAACACAGCCATAAATAAATAAATAAATAAATAAATAAATAAATAAATGAATTGCTAAATTCATTTAAAAAAAAAAAAGAGTCAAATGTGGGTACATGTAGATAAGGTCAATTATGTGACAAACCAGATCCTCAAAGAAGCAACAGAAAATATACTGCCTATAGAATGGCCCTGGGGCCCTAGGGAAATCTGAGCTTACTCATAGCTGGGTAGGAAGCTGTGAGGGACATCCAGGGAGACCAGGCAAGGGAAATCATGTGTGAGCAGGGCTGTCAGGAAAGATATTTTTCAAGAGGCCATAACTTGTGGAAGAGAAGAGTCTGGAGATCAGGATGATTTTTCTGTATAAGGGCAATATAGAAGAAGCCAACAAAATTTCATGATGAGGAAGATGCCTGAGAATTATGGGTTGCATTTGGGACATTTGTATCACAAACTAATATAATTTTGAAACCTTGGCCCTTTTTCTTGGCACCTCAAGGTCCCCACGCCAGATCCTCAAGGTCTCCATGCAGGAGCAGCGAACACATGCACGGAGAATGACGGAAAGTGAGAATATCAGGGTTAAAAAATCTGCCTCGCTGAAAAGGGAAAAAAACTATAGAAACACTTAGGGGGCAAAAATGAACACTGTATCCTCATATAATTTTTGTTCAGCAGACCCAGTGAAATGGGTCACGGTCCAAGATGTTCTGATGTCCGGTCACACTCTTCTGGAAAGCCTGGAGTGGTAGTTAGAGCTAAATAAACAGACCCTCCCATAACTATCCTTGCCTGAATATGTTTAAGTCAGAGTATGGAGAGAAAAAGCCAGTTTACAAGCAGTGGAATGTGTTTTCATAGTCTTTTAAGTCAAATTATCAGACGTCATTTTTGTTTTGGTTTGTTTTCAATAATATGTATACAATGTCTAGGCACTAGAAAAAAAAAAGAGTAGAATATTAAGAATGTTTTTTTCTCTTAGGTAATGAAATTATGTGTGACATTTATTTTCCTCTTTCTTGTTTATGTGTATATACATTATTATTTACATTTTATTATTTATAATCACTATGTATACCCTTGGAATAAGGACACTTGTTTTAAAAAATTAAAAATACTGGATTAAAACATATCTCTTTGATGTTACCTACTTTAATAAGACAGCTATGAGAATTAAGAGAGTTGGGCTGCTTCTGAAAACAAAATTCCAATGTTTTTCTCTTAACCTCATCAGGTACATTTATTTCTCCCGTGCGTATATTTACTCTAATAAGATGCCTTCCTTCCGAGAACAGTGATTATTCTCAAAACATCCGTCAGCGAAAATTAAGGGAAAATTATACAACCTTATGTCATAAAAAATAAGAGAAATTGAGAAGACTCTAACCCCCTTCCCCCAAAACGCAACAAAACAAAAACAGAAAAGCATAAGAATAAAAAAAGTATTATTCACGGTTCCACCAACAAGAAATAATCACTGTTTACCATTTTGGGGTGTGTGTGTGTGTGTGTGTGTGTGTCTGTGTCTGTGTGTCTGTGTACATTTTAACATAGCTAAGATTATCCTGTACATGAAATTTTATTTCCTCTTCACTTAACATAAGATTTCCCCAGTTACTAAAGTCACTTTGAAAACACAGAAAATGACTTTCATCCTCAGTCCATTATTCTCTGCAAAGAGAATACCACATCACCACACAGATCAGTACCTTTCCAGAGTAGTGTTCTAACCATGAGGAAGGTCTATCAAATGAAAAACATGGCTTTAAACTTTCCTCAACATAAACTGCAGTAAAACGGGCCCTGTGGGACTCGGGCGCCACTGGGTCATGCAGGGGCTCCCAGGAATCCCAGGTGGGTAAGAGCCGTGATAATGCCAAGTTTGGGTCAAGAACCAGGAAAGGCTGGGGTTAGAAACGCTGCCCTGAACACAAGCCCTTATGCTGTTTGCCTAGGCTCCTCCTGACATGATGTAAGCCTCCAATATAAACAGGCTGTGTGTGACCCAGCAGGAACTGAACTTCCCCACACAGGAGGCTCTGGCCTCTCTCAGAGGTGTCCCTGACAGCTGCTGCCCCCAGGGGACCTCAAAGCCAACAGAAGCTCCACCAAGGGGCACCTGGATTCCTTTCAGATTTTACATCCTTGGCTTCTTAAATCAAAACTTAATCTGACTTTACTGTGTGAATGTGGGGTTAGGTCATAGCGGGTTTCTTTGAGACAGACTTACAAATCTACAAATAAAAAGCTGATTTTTTTAAAAAGTTGAGTAGGAACCTGAAACTAACATTAAAAAAAAAAAAGGTTTGGTAGGGATACTGTTAAGACTGTAAATTTCTTTTCACATCATTTCCATAACCTCATATCCTCACCAACTTCAAACAGAAGAGAACAGGGAGCATCCTTACCTTCGAGATCTAATTTGAACTAAATTTAAACCTAAAGCCGAGGCTGACGTCCTATTACGGCCTCCCCAGCTGAGCCCAGGGCTTCCCCACCTCTCATCTTGGTTGGTGCAGTGGCCTGTGCCTGCCCCACACCTCAGTGCACAGCACTGGACTTCATCAGCTCCTGGCTCACGTGCCAACCTTCCCCACGCCTCAGCCAAAGTCACTTCTCTTTCCTGTAAGTCCCCAAAGCACAACTGACCACACAGCTCATCTTTTCTGGGACTTTTCTTAAATTCAAATACTCTATCTTATAGTCACACTATGTTTTTCAGTTTGAAGGTTAAAAGGTTAAAGGTTAAAAATATGGTCGTCAAACCCACAGAACGCTTACGATAAATCACTTTCCACCCAACTACAGCTTTTAGTTGTAATGTATCTTTAACTCCTAAAACAGGCCTTCAACTCCTTACACGTAAATTTTGTGTATACTTCTCAGTGCGTGGCATGCTGGCTTGTATATTGGAGGATCTACATTCATATATATGATAAATGGATTCATCTGTGCATTACTCATAGCAATGCCTGGTATAATACATATTAGGTATCAAATATTTGTTAAATGAATGGGTTAATTAATTAAAGAATAAATTTCAGTGGAAAAAAATAAACTGCCCACACTGAACTCACTAAAATAGTTAAGTGTAATAAATGGTGTACAGCAGGTAATTCAACAGAATTTTGCTTAATCAAGTAATTAATCAAGTAATTAACTGAATAATTAACTAATGCTCTCAGGACAAGGAATTAAGGCTGCAGATGAAATTAAGGTTGCTAACCAGCTGACCCTGGGTATTTATCTCCAGGCAGGATAAATGTTATCACAAGTGTCCTTATAAATGAAGGAAGAAGGCAGGAAAGTGAGTGTCACACAGTGATGCAGCATGAGAAGGACTCAACTTGCCATTGCTGGCTTTGAAGATGAAAGAAGGCTTCAAATCAAGAAAAATGGGCAGCCTCTAGAAGCTGGACAAGGCATGAAAACGGATTCTCCCCTAGAACCTCGAGAAGGAATGCAGCCCTGCCAATACTTTGATTTTGACCCATTCAGATCCATTTCAGACTTCTGACCTCCAGAACTTGTTAAGGTAATAAATATGTATTGTTTTTAAGACACTAAGTTTGTAATAATTTGTTACAGCAGCAATAGGAAACTAATAAATCGAGCAAAAGTCAAGGCAACTTGGTCTGGAGTGACTAGGTTACACCAGGTACCATGCCAGATGCTTTCCATATTTTCACTATCTCCTTTAATCCTCACTACTTCTCTACACATGGTATATACTATTACCCTAATTTCTTAGCAGTGAGTCTGGAGAGGTTTCCTTGTTGCCCATGGTCACCCAGCCAATAGCAGTAAAGACAGAGTCCAACCCAATCTCTGTGGCTTTGAAGCCAGTGCCTCCCACACCATGACTTGATGTTTCCATTTACACCCTATACCACAGCATCCTACGCAGTCATTGTTGTTAACAAACTGGGATTAGAGAGCTTTTGGGGAATCTGAAGAAATGTATAGACACTCTTCCTTCCAAGTGCACATGAGTATATCCACTCAAATGTAGAGGCTCACAGACACCTTTTCCTAAGACTGATCAATGACCTCCTAAGAGTTCATGAACTTCAGTTTAACGACACCTATCTAGAAGTTAATTAAAAACTATATTACACAGTTCTCTCATTTAATGTGTTTACATTTCATCTCCCCAACCACATTACAAGTTCCTAAACTCAGGGTCTGTATCAGCTTTTTATCCATGTCCTCCAGGGCACCTTCCAGAATGCTGGAAATTCATTGGGTGTTAATACAAACTTGTTATAGAAGATGCATTTTTGCCACTCTATCATCCAAGCTCTGACCTTAAAATGTCTGCTCTCTTTAAACTAGAAATTGCTATCTATCAGTAAAGAGAACTTCTTACCTGAGTGAAAAGATGGGTTTCACATCTCTAAATTAACCTATCTTCCAGCTTTAAAGCCACCTTAGAGCTTTGTGAACATTAAGTAAGCTGCTTAGAAGACAGTCCTGGGTTTGAATCCCAGTCTTGCTACCCAATGACTACAAAATCATGCGCACACTACCTATATAACCTCAGTCTGTTCACCTGTAACATGGGTTGAAGAACAACTACTTTGCAGGGTGGTTATAAAGACAAAGATAGCATTGCAAAAGTGCCAAAAGCATAATAGATGCTTAGAGAGTAGTCATTATTAGTTGTATTATTATAAATGCTATGCAAATCTAGCAAGTAGATACCCACTGCCGGCTGAAAGAGGGCTGGATAAGACTGTAACATACTTATAAAATGTAAATGTGTTGAAAAGACAATGTGAGTTTAGCTCGTTTATAAAAGACATACAAATGTAGATTTGGGGGTAGAATGGAGTAAGCCACTAGACCAAAAGAAGAATGTTAACAAAGTCGTGGACATGGGAAAGAAGGCAGCTTGCACAAGAATAGCAGGAGACTGATCTGCCCAGAGTGGGTAGTTGCTTCAGGAGATGTAAGAATAGCACAAGAATAGCAGGAGACTGATCTGCCCAGAGTGGGTAGTTGCTTCAGGAGATGTAAGACATCCAAGCCGTCTAAATAAATTGGCTTGAGATTTATTGCCAGCCTGAGAAGTTTAAATGTATTCCAGATAACCAACGTTTCTTAACATGTTTCCTATGAAACATCAATCCTGCCTGTTACTCTGCCAAAATAAGTAGAAATAAAAAAACCTCTGCAGCCCAAATTAGCTTTGGAGGGACTCTACACTCCATCATCCTCCTGCAAGTGTACCCTGCACATTGGCATAGAAAGGGCTCTGCAAATTCTGCAGTGAGGAAACAAATTTCAGTTTACTTGACCCAGCATTTCCCTAATGTGGTTAATAATAGAACCTTGTTTTGAAAATATTACTCATTACTATCCCTCAGCACTAGAGTTTTATAAAACAAACTTTGGGAAATTCTGAGAGAGACCAGTGAAGGAAGCCGGTATTGGTTTCGTGAAAGCCAAGTTTGGGTTCCGACAGTGGTATGCAGAAGGGGCTGACGGAGAAAAGACAGAGTTTAGCTGCAGGCAATAGGATGAGGCTCTGGCTGCCGTGGGAATGGGAAAGAAACTATTTATTAGAAAAAAAACGCAAAGAGACAATCAACCAGACCTGACGACTGATTATCAACAAGGGAGAGAAATGCCCAAAGTATGAGAAATAACTGACTCAAAACCTGTGCAGCTGGGATAAAGGGGGTGCCAAAATTCAGTCAACAGATAGGGGTTGGAAACAGCCATTAATCTCTCCATCCAACTCCCAACCCAGATAATTTACAGAGTCAAAGGTAGCAACTGTTAATCAACTTCAAATACAGTCCTTTGTGAAAGAAGAATGTACTCTCCAAAAAAATTAGAAGCTGAGACCTACCATATTCGTATCTTGTCAAGAAGTCCTATGTTAAGGACCTGGAAGTTTGGCCAAATGTGAAACCAAAATGAGAGAGTAACTGCAGATGCAGGCAGGGCTGTGAGCTCACAGGATGAAAAGGTGTAAAGTAAAAGCAGAACAGACGTGTGTACTAAGGAGAGATATGAAAGGGCAGAGCAGAGGAGAGGAGCAATGGTTGGGGGTGGAGAGCATTAACCAAGAAGGGGACTGCAATAAGGAAAAGGATGATACTACTCATAAATATGAATTTCACATCAAAGGGAACCACCGAGTGCAGCTAATGAGTCATATCTCCAAACTCCCAAGGAAGGTCAGAATTCAAGTATTGTAATCCGAAAAGCTGAAGAGGTTAAGTGACCTCAAAAACATAGATAAGGTTTTAAAAGGTGAGCAAGTACAACTGCTTTCAAAGAGAAGCCCTTAATCATGTACAGAAGAAAGAAGTTGGCAAACTTCATATATATTTGGCGGTAAACCTCTGAAATGAATAAAAATGTAGTCAACAAAGAACATATAATAGTGCTTAAAGTTTGGGCTTTGGAGTCACATGGACCAGGCTATTGGCTGGCCTCAACTTATTTAATTTCTCAGACCCTCAGATCTCTCATTTGTAAAATGGGTATAACAATAGCTTCCACTGCATGGATCATTGTGAGGATTAAGTGACAGAACGCATGGAGAGCATTTATCACAATGCCTGACACAGGTTTACATTCAATAAATCGCGGCTGGTAATAGGAGCAATTGTAGTGGCAGCAGAGTAGCAATTTTTTGTTGTTCTTATTTTATTCAGAGGAGATGTGACCTCCAGAGAGGTATAAATCTGCCTCAGCTTTGCATACAGTAATGTGTAATTTATTATACAGTTTTTCCCACAAAGTATACTTCTCAGAGTTTGGGATTTGTATTCTTTGTTTTGTTACTTAGGGGTATTTTAGGTGCACCACTGCTAAGAGGTTTTGGTCACAAGTTTCTTTAAAAACTGGGTATTTGCATCTTCCTTGAGATTCAAGATGACAGCCTTGGCTAAATGTGTCAGATGTCTAATAATGAATTTATACATATCTTTATGTATAAAATATATTCTTTCAAAATTAGGCAAGAGAGTAACTTTTAACTGAATGATTTAATAATGGTATATCTATATTAAGAATACTTTCCCAAGCAAAAATCCAGGGAGGCCATATGATATTACAGAATGAATACTGGAGAAGGAGGTAAAAAAAATGCAGGTTTTCATCGTAGCTCTTCAAGTTAATACTACTGTGAGCCTCAGTTTCCTCACCTAAGAAGTAGGAAGGTTGACCTCATAGTTAAGGTCCATTCATTTATACAATTCCATGGTGCTAAAATGATGATGAGCTTGACTGGCAGAGCAATTCTGCTCTTTCTTACTCCCGATGGAATTTATACACAGTGATTTCAAACTTAAAACTATATGTATTTTATCATTGTAAGTAAGAAATTTGGGGAGATCTTCACTTACTGATGGAAATACCTCTACCCTGAGTTGCCAGAAGGAAAAAAAATACCTGGAAAAATGAGCGGACATGGAAAAACCACGCCAGTTTGATTTGTCAGTGAGCACAGAGCACACCAACTGTTCTGGACCTGAGCAGAAAGGTGGAGGTGTCGCCAGGTAGATGAAAGCGTGGGCACTTGAGTCTACCTTTCTCCCTGGGTGGCGTGGAGGGAAACACTCTCAAATTGGAAACTCTTCCTAAAATCCTTCTCCAATCTCTAATCCCCACCAGTTGTAAAGCCCTTCGGACCTTCTCTTCCCTTCCTAACTGCACCTGGTTGTCAAACCGAACAAAATGACTAAGAAGTCAATGGTAGAAACTCCAGCCCAGGCCCTGGGGCCAGACTTCATTGGAGGAATTTGGGCTCCACTACCTACCTTGGGCATCGTTCTTAACCTCTAAGCCTCAGTTCCCTCAGCTGTAAAATGGAGCTAGTAACATTACTTGACCATAAAATGGATGTGAGGATCAAATAAGATAGCCCTGGACAGTGTTCGGGCTGTTTATTAATATAAATAAATATTAGCTGCTGCTGCTATTACAATTACTGCCATTATTGTTCCATGATGATGATTGTTAACTAAACAGTCAGAACTTACCAAGATACTAACACCCTGTAGAAACTGACAATAGGTGGTGGATAATAACCTCTAATAACCTCAGGCTCCTCCAGCTTTGCATCAATTTACAGCCAGAACATTGAAGGTAACAGTATCCCTTAGAACAGAGCAGCATATAAAATGGAAAACAAACTGATTTCCTCACACCCTTCCAATGTCGCTTCTGCCTGCGTGGGGTTTCCCAGCCGCCACAGGCGGTACAGTTGGGTTTTATTTGCCACCCGTCTGCTGGTTGGGCCTTGGGAGCTGTGACAAACCCACCTCCAGATGCTGGAGGCCAACTTCAGTGGCCACTTAGCTTAACACCTCCTCCTCCTCGGCAGGGCTAAAGTCAACACCACAAATTCTTATTCTACAAGCATCTTGAGCTCCGGTTTCAAATTTCCTTGCTTTCCTGAGTTAAAGATAGACTCTTGGCATTAAGGGACCTGGAATTGCTTACAGCCTCGGAGGCTCAAACACAGAATTACTAATTTGTGGAACCTCTGTCAGTGGAGATTTCTCATAAAATGGGCCCTGAGGTCACTGCTTCATTAAGTTGTTGCATTCCCCTTCCTACAACCACTCTTTAATTGGAGATCGCTGTAGGGATGCTCAGGGACTTAAAAAAGGCGTGCTAAGACCAGGCAGGGCAATTCCACCGTGCCCGTGGTAGGTGCACACAGCAGGCAGGGCCCCTTTCGGACAGCAGGCACCCCAGTGCTGCGCACAGCTGGAAATCTAACCCTTGGGGGTTTTAAAAAGTCACCTGGCAACTGTGAGCCTCCTCGTACCCTGAGTTGCTGAAATCTGATATTTCCTGTTACTTGTGGGACATGTAGTTGAGGTTATTTCAATTAAATGCACATCTGTGCTCAGAATACCCTACCCTCCTCTGTGTTATGTAGTCGTGAACTTTGTTTTGGGGTTGGGATTCTGATGGTAAGGACTGATGTAGCTACAGGCACAGCTTAATCAATCTGTAAGACCGGAGATGGGGTATCCATGTCTGGACTGCCTTTGGTTGCCTCTGGTCTTGTAGATGGTTAAGAGACTAAATTCTTTCTTAAAGTCAGTCTCTCTTTCCCTCCCTCTCTCTCTCTCCACACACACACATACACACACCCCAACACACACACACACCTCCCTCTTTTATCAGGGAAAACTTTGCCACTAAGTACTATTTCCATGTCTGAAAACAGACATTCGGCCAGCAAAGAATTTATCTGATTCAGGTCTCTGTTGGGTGGCTAGGTCAAGATTCCACCTACTGTTTGCCAACACACAGTAAGATAACATTTCACACAAACCAAGTGCTATACATACAACAGACAGTGGCCTTCTTGGCCCCCAACTCATGATCCCATCACGCTCAGCTCAGGGAAAGCAGGACTCGCTTTAGGCTATAGCTCATATTTTGGCAGGAAACAGCATTTGCACCAAAGCTTTATAAAGTTTGTTTAGCTCACTTCAAATATTTTACTTTAAATAAATCATCTAAACAAAATTTAATTCTTTTCAGTTGGAAAGAGAGAATGTCCCATGTTATTAAAAGACAGTAATCCTTTTCATACTTCCTTCAGGTCTGATTTTAAAAGGACTTTTTTTTTGATAGAATCATCATTGGCCTTTCAGACCAACCCAAAGACCACTGTACTATAAGGAATATAACAATGTTGTGCCTCAATTATTGCTTATTACCTACAAAATTATAAATTACTGTTATCACTGACTTGCAAAGAGAAGACTAAAAATGTTCTACACGTTTACTTCGAGGTTTCTCTTCACTATTCCTTTCAGAGGTCTGAGAGAGCCCCAAACACTACCAAGACAGATTAAGCCAGTCAATAAAGCAGGAATTCTGTGGGATTTTAGAAACAGACAATGCAATGTCACTGTTGGAAACAATGCAACACTCATTTCACTGCAGATAACCAAAGTAAGTTTTAGATTTGAAGCTATGTAATCAGTCCATTTTATCTGTGTATGTACGTATATATATCTATCTAAGTATTTATTCCTGTCTCCTTCCAAAAGAGGACTGGAAGTAGTTTACACACATACATGCTAAATAATCCAAAACACATAAAGGTAGTAGACATATAAGACGAAGTCAGGAAAAAGTTTATTACTCAAGAACCACATGCTGTTAGAGATGGGGTACAAATTTATTTCTAGCTTCCTAGCAACTAAAGCAAAGATGGTTTAGTTGACTTGAATCAATCGAGATATAATATGCCTTTACAATTTTTTTCTAGGGCTAGGCAATGAAAATATAGAAATACATTCAATTAAATCCAGAGGCTTCTGCTCTGTTTTGTTTGTTTTTTTTTTTTTTTTGCCACACCATGCAGCATGTGGGATCTTAGTTCCCCAACCAGGGATCAAACTCATGCCCCCTACAGTGAAAGCAAGGAGTTTTAACCACTGGACCACCAGGGAAGTTCCCCCACCCTGTCACTTTTTACATCAGCAAAGGTCAGCCTCACTTTACCCTCCTGCTTCATCTAATCACTGTGTTAAGAGTCAAGTTACTGTTACTAGTACCACAGGTGATTACTTCTGGATTCACCTACACTGTTACCCCTGTTTGGAGAACCAATGCTTCTCACCCAAGGGTGATGTTGCTCCCCAGGGGACATCTGGAAATGTCGGGAGATATTGCTGGGAGGCTACTGGCATCTAGTGGGTAGAGGCCAGAGATGCTGCTAAACATCACACAATGCACAGGACGGCCGCCACCACCAAGAGTTATCTGGCCAAACTATCAGCAATCCTGAGGCTGAAAACTCTGCAGTAACTAATGGGGTATATATGTGCATGTGTGATCTTGTTTGAATGAGACAGAAATTGGTCATTTTTCTGGTTTTAGAACACACTAGCCTTAGTTTGGACTTCACCCTTCGTTTGTCTGCTCTAGGAACCCATATACCAGAAGAACTTTCATAATTGACGGAGGAGGAAAAAACGAGCTCTAAGGTTTGTTCTGGATCTTGGGTATAATGACAAAGGAATTTCAAAATAGGAGGTCTTTTGGCCACAGCTAAAGGACATTGGAATAAGTCTACCTGAATGTGCTATGAAAATCTGGGCATTGCTTAAAAAAACTGAAAGTCATCCCATCTCATAACTCGATCTGAATAAATAAACCTCTACAAATAGAATGTGTTTTACAGCATTGATGGAAGAACTGCTGGAGAGCAAGAGAGAGTAAACAGATGGAAAGAACACCAAAGGAAACTGAGACATCACCATCTGATGATATCATCTCGATCTGGACCAAGAACCACATGCCTGGGCTCTTCCCACACTGACCTGCTGGACGCAGGCGCACAGAGTCAGTGATCTCCCTCGTGCCCCTCCGCTGGGTGGCTTCTCCCTTGCCAACTTGCCTCTCTCAGTGACAGAAGTCACAGGCTCATTCACATGTACAACATTTATATTTACAATACAATGTACAACACATGTACAATAAGTACTTAATATGACCAGTTACAAACTTGGTTTAGTTTTGTCATGCCCATCCTTCTATTCTTCTTTTCTTTCCTTTTTGTTTTCTAATAAGCCACCAGTATTCTATATCTGGAAAGTCTAGCCCATAGTGGATAAACTAATAATGAAATGTAGCTTTCCTCTCAATGATCTGAATAATCATCCTTCTTGATTCTTGCAACATAAAGTCAGGTAATTCAAGATTTAGGCTGTTTCTGTACAAGACTGGCCGTATGTTTTTATTAAGCTGATAAGCAGTGTTCCTGCCTGACAGCAGTGAGATGGGCAGATGTAACCTATCTGTGTTCATGCAAATCGAAAGGGTCAGCTAGAAAATCTGAGGAGTTCATTAGACGTCTGTCTCTGCTTCAACTAGGAGGTACTTTCTAGGGAAATGCAAACATCTTCATCGACATGGATACAGAGGAAAACTTCATCAATTTAGACTCGACCCTGCTCATCCAAAAAGGAATGAAGCTGGAAGCGGCCTCCAAACCATCCCTAAACAAAATTTCCTCAGAGAGTCTCTGGGAAGATGATTAAATGCAATAGTTTATACACATGTTTTAAAATCAACTGGTGTGTTAATCATAGCTAATTCTTCTTTCTGCATAATTCCCAGGCTCTACTAAGTCATACTTGGTTGGCCTCCTTTGAGTTATTTTATGTACTTCCTTACCTTTAAAGAAAAATTCTTTTATTAAATCTATAATTTAATTTTCATTAATTCAGCCAGCACTTTCATCCAGTGTACAGTGTATAATTGTCTAATATCTCTCAGTCTCAAAAAATAGTGAGATATAGATATGTATGTGTATATATATAGTAATATATGTATATATAGTAATATATGCAACGAACTTATGCATCCATTGCCTAAATGGGAACACTTGTTCCCATGTGAAAGCTGCTTTTCAACTGTCATCAAAGCCCACTTCTCTAAGCCTGAATGGCTCAAAAATACCTTCTAATAGACTCCATGGCTTGGTTAATCCTGCTTATCATACTAATTTGACAGTGACATTATGAATATTCCTCCTTTAACGAAACACTTCAGAAAGCTATCTCGAAAGCATATGAATGTGAGGGGACTAAAACAGTGGTTTGCTAATAGATCTGGGCATGTGTGCATGTGGGGAATGACATTAAATCTGTTGCTATGCTCTCTGTGTGGTGGGTAGTACAGTCCCAGATGGCTTTCGGAATAAGCCATGTTAGAGAGAACCTTCAAGAGCTCAGTTAAAAATAACAGGATGGCCAAACCATTGCCTACCTAATGAACTCTTGTTTTCTCTCTACCAGCAGCGACATGGGATGTGCCCAAGTGAAAGGGCAAAACGGTGGGGGTGAGGGAGGAAGGAGGGCAGCTGTTTGGCTTCATAATGATAGAAGGAGAATCTCTCCTAGATTATATATAATGTTTGGTTTTACTGGATATCATTATCTTAGCCGCTATGACTGCAAATGCTATTAGCAGTTAAAAGGCACATGAAGTTATCTGGTCCTTCCTAAAACCTCATCAGACCGTTTGTCTTCTAAATTTCTCAGAGCAACAAATTCCAACGGAAACATCTACATTTGTCTCGATTGTGCTTCTGTTTGAGGATTACCATTGACTTAAATTGTCTGTAGAAAGGTGAGATGATCCCATCCTAGACCTACAGAACTAAAATAGGCTGAAAACTTACACCACCGTTTTTCTTGTTGTACTATAAAATGCAAAATAAATATTAATAGCATATTTTTAACAAACTTACTTTCAGTGCAAATAGGACAGCATCCTTTCCTGTTGAGAATTTTACCCTAATCAAGAGAAAAACAAATAAGATTTCAGTGTTAAGAAACAGGGTCTGCTGAGGACAAAACTCTTTTTTAAATCTAATACCAGACAAACCAATGAAATCAGTCCCAGCTGTATTTGAACTCAATGCCCAGATGGTGATGATGGTGGTAAAAATGAAGTTTCAAGTATCAGGTTCTATGGCCAGGCAGACTCATTCAGAAAGCTTTCCTGTTTTTATCCTCCGAGAAATACAATATCTAAAGGCCTCATTGGTGTGATTTTTCTCACATGGAGCGAAGATGGAGACAGTCTGGATTCCACCTTTTCACTGATACCCAAATCTAGCCCTCTAGAGACCAAGTGCACACACATAGAAATGGGAATTGGCTGTCAAGCTATCAATCCATGCAAGGCCTTCGTTCTGTCTTTGCTTATTGGAAGGGCCCAAAAATAAACAGTAACCCAAGCTTGGGCCTATGCATATGAACAATATCTGTGCTACAGATCAAATTCAGTCTGATTTCTTCTTTCAGAAAGCAGTATGCTATCCCTGTTAAGTCACTATTATGTAGTCAAAGCCAATGAGGCTGAGGGTTTTGAAATCCTGAGTAATTTTCCATTACCTTTCTGGAAATACAGTGTAATCTCCTCTACTGCATTTCTTTCAATTTTTAGCTGATGCTTGACATTTAAAGGAAGAAGCATATTCTCAGAACCCTTATCAGAGAATGGCTCTTTCTTATCTCTGACTCAATGGAATCACAGGGAAAAAGAAGTGTGGAAGAAGATTAACATTTAGGAAGCACATGCTATGAAACAAACATCCTACTAGATATTTCCCCTAGGTTACCTAACATCAGGTTAATTGTAAGGATTTTATAAGTTAATATTAAGAACATATTAGGGTTTAATTATATTATGTTATTATAATCTGTGTTATTAAGATGCACAAGAATTTTATGAGCTGAGCATTTTCCTTCTTATAGATGAAGAAATTGATGTCATGCAACACAAAGGTAGTAGAACCCAAAATCAAACCTAATTTTGTGTGACCTTATAGGCCACCTGCTTTCCACTCCAGATTTTTAAGATGAGAGCGGTCTCACCTTAATCTTTAAGAGAACTTAACATTTATTGGGTATCTGCTATACAGTAGAAAGAATGTTATACGTTCTTCTTACTTTATCTCATTTATGCTTCACAACAACCCTCTAAATATAGATGCCCCTTTCCCGTCTTTATAGGAAACTAAGGAAACAGACCACAGAGAGGTGACCCAAGACTTGTGTCAAGGCCACACACTGGTTTACTACCTGTCAATTGCATCAGGAATAGATTTAGGTACTTAAAAAATATATACTAACCAAAAAAAAACCAAGACGCTAGTTGATTATTGAAGAATTAGAACCATGTCTGATTCATTTTTGCATCAGCTAAGCCTTAAAAGGTACATTAAAGGCTATGACAAGTTTGAATGAGACTTAAAACTGGCAGCCCTCCCATGGCTGGGGCACCATGACAATTTTATGGCCAAGAGCTCTCTTATCTGTTTCTATTTGGCACAGAGGTCTCCTTCGGCTTCTCGTGACTGAAAACAGTTGAGGACAAAGCCAAAGGAGGTTGGCTCAGGCTGATGGAATGACACCCCCGGAGGGTGGCATCAGGTACTCTAGCCGAACGGAGCAGAGCTGTATAAGCCAAGTCCTCAACAAAGGGTGACTACGATTCCCTACATCTGCACCTCGACAGAAACAGCCAGCTCCCTCCTTCAGGAAGTGAGAATGGGGCTGGTCATATCACTAAATCAGGCAGGGAATAAATCAAGTGCAAGCTATGAAGTCTGCGCTCCTGAGTTACGTGTAACTCGCTGTGGAACTCTGGACCCGCTGTGACCTCATCAGTAAGAAGGGTCTAGTAACAGCACCCACCTCAGAGGGGTGGTCTCAGCAACAAACAAGATTGGTCCTGTGACTACAGAGGAAGTTTCAGTACATATTAACACTGATGAACTGACAGTGTCATAACGACCCTGTCCCCAGTGGAACCCTCAGTCCCTCTCAAAAAAGGCACTCCTTTGCCCCTGGGGTACTGTCAGGGAGTGAATCCAACCACAAAATTCTTTTTCAACAAGCCACGCATACTTCTGGAAAAAGAGATGTGTAGTAGCCAGGAAGTATAGAGCAGGAATACAGTCTGCTTCTCCAGAAAATTTTTTTTTTTAATTTCCCCAGGCAATGCAGGGGAGGGGAAGTAAGTGTTTAACAGGATTTCCATGGTAGAGCTAAGTTATCTTCCAAAGTGCTTGTGCTGGCCCCTGAGGAGGGAAAGTATGAACCAGAGGAATGGTTGGGAAAATGCCTAGAAACAGAAAGGTAGGCCCTGAGGCAGGAGCCGGGCACTGACTGATGGGCTCTGACAAGACCAGGAGGGATGGGGCGGGAACAGGCCCGCACCTGGAGGGACGGATGCTCCTGGCCCAAATATGGTCCACAAAGAAGAGACACTAATGAGATGCTGGTGACAGAAAGAGCGTTGACCTCCCCATGGCAAGAGGACAATGAAAACTAACACGCCTGCAGCACAGCCCTCTGTTTTTGTCTTGTAGAATAAGGAAGCCCATTATTACTAACATGTGCTGCCAGAGTTCATTAGCAGCAAGGGTTCCCTGAGGACGGGCAGAGATGATGTGATCCCATTTTTCCCAATGAATATTTATAAGCAGACCATGCTCAAGTCTCCTTATTATATCTCCTGTTTTTTTGGTGTGTTTTTTTTCTTTTATAGGAGGTTTTCAGTTTTATGTCTGAGGCTTTTTAAAGCAAGACTAATTAGGGTTTTTTTTTTCTTTTTTTTCTGCCCCTTTTATTCAGTTGTGCAATAGCAACAGCTGTTGTTTTTTTGTGCCTCATTTGTCCCTCAAGTAAAAACAGCAACTTTTTGTTTATAATAATAACAGATGTGAATAAAATTAAAAGCCGTCTCTAACAGAGAAGGGAAGACATGTCCTGAATATATGGATGTATTTTTTCATTCACTGGACGGTATTGAATAGGCTTGACATTTTCCCAAAATGCATAAAACCTTGAAAGGTTTCAAGTTGCTGAGGTGAATTCAATGAAGCTCATGCTTTGGAAGATAATGGTTGCTTTATTCAGTGTGCTGGAACTGTGGGTTTCTGAAAAGAGGTATTTCCATAAGGACGCTATTTCCATCTGGGGCTACAACAGAGGCCAGGGTTAGAGAGGGAAAACTTCAGTAAAGGGGCTGGAAGGTGCTGCTGGGCAGGTGAAACCCCTTGGGAAATTTACTAATAAACAACCACATATTTCTTTGAATAGTTAATGGGAAGAAAACTCTGATTTGAGAAGAGAGAGAGAAAGGAGGAAAATGCAAAGGACGGTTATGATGTTCAACAGAAAACCCAGCAGAAGAAACAAGGGAGCAAATCAAACAGGAGTTGGAGACATCGAAACAAAGAACTGGGAGAGGTCCCTAAGAAATGGAGCAAGGTAAGAGCTATTGTCCCGCTAGGCTAGAATCTGGGTGGGAACCGTAAAAGCAAAGGAGCAAGCTTTGCAAGGGACATGTGGCTGTTTGGGAACTTGGCAGTTTTGGAGGATCTGGATTTTGTGTTCAGAAGATGGTAGGTGACCATGCCACACACGGGATGGTTCTCAAGATGCTCAGGTAAAGAGAAAGTCAACCTGCACACATACCTGAGGGCAGCTGCTGATGGGAACACACTGCTTCTTGCGACACTCTGTCTTGCCTTTCACACAAGCACAGATGGTGCAGTTGACAGAGGACCACATCTCTCCATCCTACAGGAGAGAGCACAGGATTCTGCTATCAGCTGGAGGCTGATGGGAGCTAATCCAGCAGGCTGGGATTTGTCTGTCAAGGAAAGCATTTCTTACCCTGAGTGATGGATGCCATCATTAGACTAAATTACTCTGAGGCGTTCATCTACATCTAACTGATTTGATAGAAAGATTAGATTGGAGGGTGTGTGTGTGTGTGTGTATGTGTGTGTGTGTGTGCATTTCCCCTCCAGGATATAAAAAGAATTCTCGTACATCTAACCAAGTCATATTTGCATCTTGCACCTCCTACTTTGTTTACTTAGCTTCACCCTGGGAGACGAACAAGAGTTTTCATACATGATGCAACCACAAGGGTCTAATTTTTCCATCTGATAGGATTGAAATGTTTGAGCTGTCCCAGATGCCAGCAGTTAATTGAGATGTCCGCAGGTGGTTAGTTTATTCCCAGATGTGACATGGCTCTGGCCCACACGGAGCATGAACATGCAAAGAACAGAGGCTAATTCATATGACTCCCACTGCCAGGCGGACACCTGACCAGCAAGCCGTCTGAAAATGTGGAGCCCAGACAGAAAACTCCAAGAGCCATTTGTCCCACGTCCCTGCCTGTCTGATACTCTCCTCGCAAAAAGCTGGGTAGCACTTTGGGACACATTTTCTAGCCCAGAAAGGGCTGTTTGAGAAATTTCTTTGACTCACTGGATTTATAATCGGCAATTGCCAAGTGCCCAGTCACAAAAACCCTGTACCTCTGGAGAACATGCAGGAATGTGCATCCTTGTTTGTGAGAAAAGAGATTACAGGCAAAGCAAGGATTCCTTTCTGGGCTTATGGATCTAAGCAGCAAATTTTATTACAAACAGGAAAACTAGCCCAGATCTTTGATGTTGACTATTTCTCTTTCTCTTCCTTCTCATTCTTTGAAGGTATTTTAAGGACTACCTACTCTCTAGTGCCTTTTATTTCTCTGAATGAGTCTGTCTCAAAGAGTATCTGACTACTGCAATTCTCTGAGTGCACATTTCTAGGACTCTGTAAATTACTTCAGGCCTCATCTACTTATATGAAGGGACCTTTCTGCGAGGAGCCTGGAAAGCACTTCGCACACAAAACTGTCATCAGAGTGAGCCTACTGCATCTGGATGCTCTGGAGACAGAGGAAGGCTTTGTGTGAAGTGGACACGTGAGTGGCTCTGGAAGCCTGGTGTAACCACAACACACACACACGACGGGCCTTCCCTTAAGCATGACACATCAGGGCTTCTTACAGATGCCGTAAGGATCAAGACCCTCCCTCCACCTCTGTAATAGGAAGTCTAGCTAGGTGCAGCAGGCCTGAGGTGCCTCTGTCTCTGACTTGATTCTGAGGGTCTCGATTCTCACGGTATCCTGAGATGATGCCTTCAGATACAGAAAGACTCCCTCCACCCCTGGGGAAAACAGACTAGATGGGAAGCACTTTGGACAAAGACAACAATCTTCATCCAGACGTTTAAATGGTGGCTGCACAACTTCCCACCCGGGCTATTAGAAAACGATGTAAAACATCCCTGAGATGGGCAGCAGACAGCGCTTCTAGCTGGGCTGGGGCAGAGCTCTCTCACCTTCACTCACCTGCTCTGCTGGCCACATACCCTGTGAACATCCTCGCCCGGACATCTTCCAAATGAGAAAATCTCTCTTCGAAAAAGTAATTTAAGTGGAAAAGTTCTAAAAGAATCAGGATCTTGGCAAGGAGCACTGAGCACCTCCGACTGCTGGAGATGCCCCTGGGCGTTTGGGCACCCGCAGCTGCACCATCCAGGGGACACCCTCAGCTCAGCCCCAGCCACTGGCCACCACATTTGGAAAGGGCAATAATGTTTTACAGGTTTAAAGTATTTTATAAAGCAAAAGTAAAGCCAAAGAAAAACATGTTTTCAAACAGTTGCTTCTCTGTCCCTGTGTGTCCTTGATTCTAAATACATATGTATATATAATATTGTAATATAAATAAGTACATTTATACACATACACACATGTATATACAAAAGATGGAATACTGCAATCTGCATTTTGTCAGGAGCTTTTTACAACTCAGTATCGTACAACAGTTCCCATGAGCTTGGCTCGTGACATACCCGGAAAATCTTGTTTCCAAACTTGCACACTTTGATGTCTTCCGGGGGCACTCGTAGAAGGCACTCCTCACAACAGGCCTCCTCGCCTTTGCTGCATCCACCAGGGTGGGAGCACTTCTTCTTACACACTACAGTAGAGTCCTGGGGGCCCAAAGGCAAACTGGAAATTAAAAACGATTTCCACCTCTACCAAACATCCTATCTCGCCTTCCTTTTTTTTAAATTTTTTTTTTTTTAAATATTTATTTATTTATTTATGGCTGTGTTGGGTCTTCGTTTCTGTGCGAGGGCTTTCTCTAGTTGTGGCAAGTGGGGACCACTCTTCATCGCGGTGTGCGGGCCTCTCACCATCGCGGCCTCTCTTATTGTGGAGCACAGGCTCCAGACGCGCAGGCTCAGTAATTGTGGCTCACGGGCCCAGCTGCTCCGTGGCATGTGGGATCTTCCCAGACCAGGGCTCGAACCCGTGTCCCCTGCATTGGCAGGCAGATTCTCAACCACTGCGCCACCAGGGAAGCCCCTACCTCGCCTTCCTTTAACAACCCACAACTAACTGCTTTAAAACATACCTTGAAGATACCGTATTTTAATTTGTTGCCATAAATCTTTCATTCACTTCAAAATGTTATTTGCTGACTTAGTATCTGGACCAGAAGAAGAAGCTATGAGCAGTGTGGCATATGCTCCCCACCTTCCAAGGGTTTATCATTTAATGCTCAAGAGACCGATGATTCTGCTCGAGCCAACGTGTGGCAAGAAGCCCTGGGTCACTGTGGGCCAACAAGCTTCCTTCTTTCTTCCTACCTTTTTCCTCTTTTGCAGCCTTCATTAACTGTGCTCCCTCTGTTCTCCTCCATGGCTTTATGACACCTTCTAGGAGTTTAGTGTAAAGGTTTAGCATATCTTTGATCAAAGACTAAAAATTTAGAGCTCATGTTCCACGTCAAGATGAAATTCCTTAGTGTGTTCTACATTCACAAAGGAACCAAACAAGCAGTTCCAAAGCTGGGCCTGGGTTCTAGGGCTCTTCCATAAACTGTGTGACCTTAAATGAGGCCACTTAAACTCTGAGGGTGACAAGTTTATATCTGTAAAGTAAAGGGGCATGGCTTGATTTCTAAAGAAGTAGCATTCTATGAACAAAATAGCCAAGTAAATTGTGCCTACTTATTCACTCAACAAAGCATGGAACAAAAGTTCAGAGCAACTTTAAAAAAGTAGATTTCTCCAGTTCCCCAGCCAACAAGCTGCAATTTCTGGAGTAGACTGTCAGGTGGAATGACTGTAAGAGCAAAACATTTATGTAACTTAGCAGAAGACAAGATGGAAGAAAGAAGTGTCCCAG
The DNA here is from genome assembly GCF_949987535.1 of Balaenoptera acutorostrata. Lineage (NCBI taxonomy): Eukaryota > Metazoa > Chordata > Mammalia > Artiodactyla > Balaenopteridae > Balaenoptera > Balaenoptera acutorostrata. Next base: position 44,636,351 of record NC_080070.1, read on the forward strand.
GGTAGATCGGCAATGACCTCAAAGTGCTGAGTTAGTGTGAGCCAACAGCAGGGAAATGAGAGACTAAACCCCTCTCCAAGGCATAGACCCTATTAGTAAGCTTTGAGAGATGACTCCCTTCTGAGCATGGCATACAGAGAGGTTGTGTAAGTCAACAGATGTAACTTCTATAGCTTCTATGTTAATTCTATGACTTCAAGAGGCACTTCTGGTACCATCTACTATACTCCCACTAACTCATCCACTTAAAATTAATATGACAATGAGATGATCCTTCAAAAAAAAAAGGCATTTATTATTCTTTATTCTTAAGGTTCTAACCACATCATATAGTGAATAGAATGTAGAGTTGAACAAGACCAGGGTAGAATGCCAGTTCATTTATTAAGTGTGTTATCTTGTGCAAATCCATCTCCCTGAGCCTCGGATTCCTCATCTTCCAAATGGAGGTGATAATACCTACTTCTCAGGTTTACTGTGCCGTTTAAATGAAATATGCAAAGTACTTGGCACAGTACCTGGCACACAGAAATTATAAGTCAACTCATAAATTGGAAAAAAAACCCTTTGTCAAACTGTATGTCTTGATTTCAAGTTTGAAAAACAAGGGCACTCACTAGCTCTCGAATAATGCATACTTCATGGTAGATTTCTGAACTTTCATGAAGTACACACCCACCCCCCCACACACACACAAACACACACACAGTACCCATTAGATCATTGCCTGGCACTGGGTTAAGCAATGAGAATACAGAGATGGATGGATGTGCTTCTGTCTTCAAGGAACTCACAAAGAGGAGAGATAACCATGTGAACAAAGACTGCAGTATAATGTGGTAAACAGAACTAGTAAAGGTGTAGGGGTAGTAGAGAAGATGGAACAATTACCAATCTAGGTGGGTCGGGAAAGCCTCACTAAAGGAGGTGACACCTGAGATAGGCTGCTGTGGATGAAGAGGAGTTTGCTAATCAAATTTAAAGAAGATGAGGACACGGCAGGCAGAAGAATCCTTAAATTTGAAGGCATGGAGACCTGAAACCATACTGTGTTCAGAGAATTATTTCTTGTACCTGCCATGGTATTGGATGGGGATGCTGGAGAGGGAAGCTCTAAACAGATAAAAAACAATACTGATCATCCCAAATGATTGCAGCCTGATTCTTCAAGCATCCAATTTCCCAGAAATGACCGTGAATTCATACTCTGATAAAAACATCTTGAAGGAACGGTTACACTTCTTTTGAGTACTGGGACATATTGCCTAATCATCTCTCAAAGAATCTCTTAAAGAATGAGACCCAAGGGACTTCCCTGGTGGTGCAGTGGTTAAGAATCCACCTGCCAATACAGGGGACACAGGTTCGAGCCCTGGGCTGGGAAGATCCCACATGTCACGGAGCAACTAAGCCCGTGCGCCACAACTACTGAGCCTGTGCTCTACAGCCCGCGTGCCACAACTACTGAAGCCCACGTACCTAGAGCCCGTGCTCCGCAACAAGAGAAGCCACTGCAATGAGAAGCCCATGCACCGCAACGAAGAGTAGCCCCTGCTCGCTGTAACTAGAGAAAGCCCACGCACAGCAACGAAGACCCAAAAATAAATAAATAAATGAATTTATTAAAAAAAAAAATTTGTCTGCAAAAATAAAAAGACAAAAAATAGAATGAGACCCAAAATATTGCAAGCATAACTAATTTCCATTCCTGGGATGCCTGGCTTTCCTGTAATCAAGAGAACTGGAAATGTGATGTGTTTCATCAAAGGCTCAGTATCCCCAAGAGGAAGCTATAACGTGTGAAATTCCTGGAGAGAAAGAGAAGTCCTGAGGATGGAGGCCAAGGCGGAAGGAGTGGCTATATGTTTAGCACAGGATAATACAAACCACGGAAGAGAGGACGGAGCCTCAGGAAGGTATTCCCGGGCTTCAGAATTACTCACTGTTCAGTGCCAGGGAACAGAGAGTTCAGACCCTACTGGGCCACCTCCCTGAAGGAGTGCATGCTATTTAACAAAGCATGCCTCAAGTAATCAGGAACTTCTGAACTCTAATCCCAGCTACTGACTCATAGCTGACATTGAGAAAAGTTCCTCTTTCCCTCTATAGCCCTCTGGCTATTACAAACAAAACAGCAACTATCACCACCAAAATGTATTATTCTAAACTCGTGTCACATAGATGTTTGGGTTAACTCACTAATGAATGATCCTGAAGTCCTCCATATAAATGATTTTCTCGGTTTCAGAAATAAATCACCACATAAACATAGTCTAGAAACGTGTGATGTGTATCCCTTTAAATTTCTGAAGCTGTGGAATTCTTTCTTTACCAGTCACTAGACTTGTGGTTGCCTTTTGAGAAAAGTATACAATGACTCAAGTAAGAAATGGTACAACGAACAACACATAAATACTCTCTTCCCAAGCTACCAGGTTTATTTTTATGATAAACTGTGAATCCATGCCTTTCTTTTCTCTTGAATGTGATTAAAGCCATTTTTATTGCCAAGTGTATCAGAGAATTCATCTTGAATAATTAGAGCCAGAGAACATTGCCACGTGCATTTGTCTGATTTTTTAGAAAGTCCTTCAGGAAGGACAGCTGCTAAGAGTTTAATTCTCACCACCAGGAGCTAACTTATTGGTCCTGGGAAGATGACAGTGAGTTGTAATTTGGGTCTTATGTTTGAACATTCTTGTGACCTTGAAGTATGATTTTACTCGTAAAGTGACATCAATAATGCCTCCTTCCCACAAATAACACATTATCATCTTTGGCTATGTTAACACTAAAAACCAAAAATGCGATCAGTGTTGGACCACAGCCCCTCAGAACCACCTTACCCTGCAGGTACATGCAGTGCAGTTATCATAGAGAAAAGAGGATCCATTGTCATAAACATCACTGCGAAAGAGGCAGCTTCCAAACGGGAGGTCAAATACTTTCCTCTGACCTAGAGGGAAGCAATGGCATAGTGTTAGCAAGACAGAAGCCAGGTATGTCCCACTTCATCATCAGCAATTACATCACAGGATTGTTAAACATTCTCACAAGACCAGCTATTTCCAGCTATTTTGGTGCACAAAAACAGAGCCTTGGGTCAGATGTTCCCAGGTGATCCCCAGGAGTCATGACTTTAGAGAGTTTTTGCTAAAGAGACTTTAATTCCACACTGAATCCTTTAAGTTCAACAAATCTTTATTATGAGTTCATCATAGTGAAGCAGGATGACTAAGACATCCTATCCTGATAGAGCTCAGTCTACTGGGGAAATAAACCCACAAAAGATGATGTCAATACAGCAAGATGGTCAGCTCTGGAAAGAAGCCAATCTGGGAACTGTGGGGACAGGGAGGACAAAGAAGACTTCTTGGAGGATGTGATGCCTGAGCGGTATCTTAAAGAATAAATAAAATTATCCAGAAAGTGGGTATTGGCAGGGAAGAGGCAGGAGAAGTCAAGATATCCCAGGAAGGACTCGGATGAGCAAAAAGAACTAATGAGATAGCATCTCAGTTGAAGAAATGATAAGTCCATTGGCATAAAGGGTGACGCTAACTCAAAGAGCACATAGAGGCAGACTCCAAATCCCCCAGGGTCCAACCTTCCACAGGCATCACACCGCTTGTAGGTTTTCCTTGATGTGAGGATTTGATTGGTGACCCAAAGGACCAAAAAAGCAACCCCGAATAAAGGGTACAATCCAATATCCTCCTTTCTTTCAGTATTTGAGTCTCTACTCCCTGGATCACATAAAACATCCCTGAAATATTACTTCAATTAAGGACTAAGTTGAGAAGTCAAAGATTAATCATCACTCATCAGATTTATACCCACACTCTTCCTGTAAAAAGGTTAAAAGCAATCTCTATTTATTAGGAGGCCCAATGAAATGCTGAAATACCTATAAGCACATGCTAAATGCTATTCTCAGAATTAGAATTGCTCAAATCAGAGAGATATTTCTGTCTTTTAAGAATTGAAAATAGCTCAGCTTCAACTGAGTATTTTTTTCAAATTGTGATAACCTGGTTTGCCTTTTTCCTATCTTTTATAGATGGTTGGACTGGTGGATTGATACATCAGTAGACTGCTGAACAAAAAGACTCTTCAACGAGTTTATCCCCCTGAACAAATGTGACCAATGGCTTGAATTATCCCTCTAGAAAATGTAAATTTTACCTAAAAATATTGGTGTAAAGCTCTTAGCATGGAGCCTGGTACTCATTAAACACACCCAGTAAGTGGCAGATGATAAGTGTTATCATTATTAGAGGTGGTATAATTCAAATATGATCCTGGGTTGTGTCACCCTAAGAGGTGCACTGGGGGACTTCCCCAGCAGTCCAGTGGTTAAGACTCCACATTTCCACTGCAGGGAGCACGCACGGGTTCGATCCCTGGTCAGGGAAACTAAGATCCTGCATGCGGCTCAGCGCAGCCAAAAACAAATAAATAAATAAGAGGTGCACTGGGTACTCTGTGTACACAAACCTCTGATGAGGCTATCGTTGAAAATGAGAAAAGAGAGGAAAAGAATGTTGTCATACAAAAGGCAGAGGTATGTTGTGTGAATGAATCTTGGTCAAGGGAGAATTGAACAGTAAATCAGTGTCCAACAAGCCAAAAGTCTAATTAGTCTAAGATTTCAGCATCCAGTAAGCATCCCTGTGTTTCCTTTTTTGTCCTTTCTGTCTTCTGTTGTGTGGGTATGTTTCTTTTTACTTTCAAAAAACATACAATCTTACTTTAATTCCAAAGTCATCATGGCTCAAAATAAGATAAAACATTCAAAAGAACGGTTCAGAGACTCCATGCACAGCCTAATTTAAGCCATTTCCACATTGTTCTGCTGGGGCTTAGCCCAACTGTAAAAGGTCTCATTTGGAAGAATTATGACTTTCGAGTTTCCTAAGACTTGACGTTCCTTTTGTAGTCTGTCTTATGACCATGAACAGACAGAAAAATCTGCATTCAATACAACAGCCATTGTTCATGTGAGAAACCTCTGACTTGACTCAGCATATCCACGATACCAGCTTCAAAGCATTAATCAAGCCTACTTATCTTCAAGGCCAGGCCCCAAACGACACCTCCTCTGTGATGACTTTCCCACTTAGACAGGACACTGCTTCCACCATGACCCACAGCATGAGAATTTCAACGACAGTGAACTGGCTAATTCTATCCCAGGGGCACAAGAACACGCTGGCAACCCAAGAAGCACACAAATCAGTGGAAATGCCTTTAGTCAGCCATGTCTAAACAATTCTGCTTTGTTCTTAGAATACCTTTGTATTTACTTTAAAAGTAGGGGTGTGTGTGTTGTGTGTGTGTGTGTGTGTGTGTGTGTGTGTGTATACACAGCAGGAAGGCAAACATTGTTAGATGAAGAATTAGCAGCAGAATCCTCCAAAGAGGAGAGATCTGCCTTAGTTTAACAAGATACTTTTATTTGCCAATTTGGTTGTAGAAAGATAAGGCTTCAAGGTATGGCCATGATAAGCTGGGAAGGAGGAAAATAAATCAGCAGATGTTTTGGAATTGGGGAAAGCAAGCTATAAAAGAAAAGACAGATATTCAAGGAAAAAGTGTGGACAGTAAGGAAAGGAGACTAGAGCCCAAACAAAAGAGGCAAGCAGTGAAATTTTCCTGAAGGCAAAATAGCTAAGACCTTTTAAGAACAAAGGAAGCTTAATAGTTCATTTCATGTTATTCACTGCGCTTCCCTGAAAAGTAATCACCCCCAGTGACGGTAAACCTTCAGTGAAATCTGCTACGCAAGCCTTGACTCAACAGAATGATAGAATGTGAAAAGACTAGAGAGGGGCTGTCCCTAAAAGGACAAAATGATGTTGAAGAAGAAGAAGGAGAAGGAAAAGGAGGAGGGAAGGGGGAGGGGGAGGAAAAGGAGGAGGAGGAGGAGAGAATAGAGGAAAGAGAAAGGGAACAAAGAGAGAGAAAACAGCAGAAGCAGAAACACAAAGCCAGTGGTGACTAGAGAAAATATAAGCCATCCCCCAAGGATCCCTGGAGATTCTGGAGGGGATGCTGGATATTCTATTGTATTCATGTGATGGATCAAGCTACTTTTATTTGAATCTTAAAGAGTCTGACCTCAACTAACTCAAGGACCTAAGGATCACATGGAGGAAGCTGATATAAAGATTAAACAAAAGCCAAAGAGTCTCATGGTCTAGAGACTCTCCATCATGGGTTGTCTCCTTTCAGTTGGTAACATTCGTGCTGCTCTCCATGTCCCCAGGGAAGCTGAGTGGCAGCAGGTTAAAGTAACTGTGGGCTCAAGAATCACAGAGACTCATGTTCAGGTGTCAACTTCATAGCTCACTAGCTGTGCTACCTCCTAGGAATCTACTTCCTTCTCAGTACAATAAAACTAAGAATGGCACCTATATTACACATCAGAATTCTATACTTAGCACCTGTATGTCACAGCCTCTTGAGAAAATTAAATGAGAAAAAGTATATACAGTGTTTTCACATGGTGCCTAGCACATAGTAATTGCTCAAAAAGAAATAGCTAATCCTCCTTTTTTATTGACTATTATTCATTATTCCCTCCCAAACCTCTCGTTTTGGGCATGCTATCCTCCTGCTTGTTTTTGCCTCTAAAAGTATTGGGTTGGCCAAAAAGTTCCTTCGGTTTTAAAGTAAAAATAAAAGACACATTTTTCATTTTCACCAAGAACTTTATTGAACAACGTATTCACCGTTTTGTTCCACTACCTTCTGCCATTTTTCAGGCAACTTCATAATTCCATCTTCCCAAAACTTTTTATCTTTTTGAGCAAAGAACTGTTCCAGGTGTCTTCCAGGGAGCTGAAATTTTTTCCATTAAGGTAATTTTGTAAAGACTGAAATAAATGGAAATCTGAAGATGCAATGTCTGGTGAATACAGTGGATGAATCAGAACTTCCCAGCCAAGCTGTAACAGTTTTTGCCTGGTCATCAAAGAAACATGCGGTCTTGCATTATCCTGATGGAAGATTATGCGTTTTCTGTTGACTAATTCCAGACGTTTTTCGCCGAGTGCTGCTTTCAGTTGGTCTAACTGGGAGTAGTACTTGTTGGAATTAACCGTTGGGTTTTGCGGAAGGAGCTCATAATAGAGCACCCCTTTCCAATCTCACCATATACATAACCTTCATCACCTTCTTTGGATGAAAACCAGCCTTTGGTGTGGTTGGTGGTGGTTCATTTCGCTTGCCCCATGATCTCTTCCATCCCACATTATTGTACAGTATCCACTTTTCATTGCCCGTCACAATTTGTTTTAAAAATGGAACATTTTCGTTACATTTAAGTAGAGAATCGCGTGCGGAAATACAGTCAAGAAGGTTTTTTTCGCCTACCTTATGTGGAACCCAAACATTAAAGCGATGAACATAACCAAGCTGGTGCAAATGATTTTCAGCGCTTGATTTGGATATTTTGAGTATGTCCTCTACCTCCCGCATGGTATAACATTGATTGTTCTCAATTTCTCAGTTTGATCGCTATCAACTTCAACTGGTCTACCCTACTGTGGAGCGTCGTCCAGCAAGACATCTCCAGCACAAAACTTCGCAAACCACTTTTGACATGTTCATGTTACAGCACTTTCTCCATACACTGCACAAATCTTTTTTTGCGTTTCAGTTGTGTTTTTACCTTTTTTGAAATAATAAAGCATAATATGCCAAAAATGTTGCTTTTTTCTTCCATCTTCAATATTAAAATGGCTATACAAAAATTCACCAGTTTTGATAAGGTTTTTTTTTTTAATGCACGCTGATAATGACAGCTGTCACAATACAATCTAACAAAATTTTTCGAATGAAGTTAAAGACAACTAAGCACTACTAGAGCCATCATATGGAAAAAACCAAACGAACTTTTTGGCCAACCCAATTACACTATATTCCTCCATGTGTGTTTACTTTAAAATACATTCCTACTAAGTGTCAGATGCCCAATTAAAGATTGTTTCCCAATACTGTTCTCCCCACAAAAATATATTCCTACTAATCATATGTCCAATTAAAGATGGTTTCTTCAATACTGTTCTCCCCACAAGGGGCTATTATCCCAGGTTGTCTAGTGTACCGGGTTTACAGATACATGGGAAGACAAGAGAAAAGAAAGCTCTGTGGAGGCCCAGAAGAGAGACAAACCCTGGACACACCTTACACTCGGGTAATCAGAAGAAGGCATTGTCTCTAAGAAGCCACGAAATAGCACAATTTGAGGACCTCAAGATAACAAAGTGGATGACGACTCTCAGCAGAAACTCCAAGAATAGATTACATTGTTCTTTGACCTGAAAACAGTCACTCACCCAAACATTTGGGGCAGCACTGTCCTGGGGGAATGTGGCTAAGGTGCTGAGGACAGGAGAGAATGGGACAGACTTCTCTCACGCACTGTGTCCTGCCTCCCTGAAGAAAAGAGAAAGAGAAAAAAGCACATTTAGAAAAGTACTTGCATATATATATTGTCTAACCATGATATCTGGAACAAACCTAGGCCTTTCCTGGTGCTGGGTCGCTGGGGTGACTGCTCAGATCTGTGCAATTGTCCCCAGGCATCCTTTGATCTTCCCTGTAAGCGCCATGAATGATACCCGTGAGAAGACCGACCACCCCTAAAGAGATGGCTACAGCATCACCTCTCCCCAGTCACCACCACCTTTCTTTATCTTCTTCCCTCTTAAGACCAGCCAACCATCTCAGTTTGCCTGAGATTTGAGGCTTTCAATACTAAAACCAGGGAAGTCTCGGGCAAACCCAAACAAGTTGGGCTCTCTTTCCAAGCCCAATGCAACAAAGCAACTATTGGGGTTTTACTGAGATGTGTCCTCTTCTGTCCTGCTGACAGCTTCCTCCATGAAGGCTTCCCTTTTGGCCACACCTTAAAGGTGTTGCTAGAGTGGCTCAGCAAGGCTTGGATTTGGGGAAGGTAGCCAATCTGCTGAAAACGGATATATGAAATATATGAAAACCAATGTTCGGAAGAACCATTCCACTGAAGTCGCCCAGATAACCAAACCTGTTTTGATTAAGTAAGTATAAGGTTTATAATTATCGATATTAGAAGGACTGGCAGAGCTTCAACAGCCTTGGAAGATGTTCTAGAGCCTTCAAATCTTTCCCTGCCCCTCATCCTTGACCCTTTCTGTCCTCCAGCATCTATCACCTCTGACACCCATTCCTTTCTTCTCTTCCTCAGCATCCCTCCTTCTCTGCCCGTCAGCATCTCTCGCCTCTCCAGGATGTCAAGATGAGCATACCAACTCCCCCTTCCCTATCCCTCAGCAGGGACGCCTGTTTTTCCAGCCTCAGCAACTTGTAACTGAATCTTCAGAAAGCTGGAGCAGAAAAAAAAAAAAGTGCTTTCCAGTCAATTTACATCCAATAACTTTGCAAGGCTCATGTGAAAACTATCCTGTGCAATATGAATTGCTATCAAATTTGGGAATAATTAAGGTTTTTTTCTTTAGAAAAATCAGTAAATTTGGTAGATAGATCACTAGGCAAATGGAATTTCAATGAATTGGCTTCTGTAGGATTTGAGCTAGAAACCAAACTAGTAGACCCTAAAAAGTACCCATTGTCTCAAGCCTGGAATTTTTATCTCGAGAGACCTCAGGAAATGAGGAGCTCACGCTTCAAAGAGTCCTGGGCCTCGCAAGGGAAAGATTCTCTCGTGGCGTTTCCTCACACCTTCTCCAGCACTTTCTGTATTAACACCAGACATTAGCCGTCTGGATCCTTCCCATTCTAGCATGCTACTGTCGTCTGTTGTTTCTGCTTTCCCTTCCTGTTCCTGCCATTTTCATTATGACAGTTTATTTTTTGGTAGGAATGGATGAAAAGGGTAGGGCACGTTATGTCTTTTTAAATATTTATTATTTTTAAGCCACTTTAATGTTGGCTTCTTCCCCAAACCAATAGAAAACACACGAAAATACCACAAAAAGCTCTTCTGTTGTTTTTACATTATTTCCAGATCAGCAAGAACTGCTAAAAATCTCCTAGGAATCCCTGGCTGTTCTCAGTGAGGTTCCTCACTCAACTCTGCATAATCCTGAAGTCTGGTCTTTCACCAGACTTCAGAGGTGCATAACCTGAGTCTAGGTCATACTGTGAGGTCTGCCCCAGCTTATATATAAACCACAAAAGTCAAATCTAGAGGGAGGACAGAATGCTCTCTTTAGCTTTTAATTTCAAAGAAGTTCATCTGCCAGCAACTTCCTAAAATCATGAGGCCTCAGGCCACACGAGGTTGCCTGGGTGTCAGCTTCTCTTAGGTGCACAGAGAACGTATTCTTTTCATGGATATTCTCTGTTCTTGTTGGATAAGCATCTATTTCAAGCATATTTTAAAATTAAAATTTAAGAAAAATATTGCATAACTGCATAGCCGTTAACTTGTCCAACACACTGGAAAGCTGGCCAAAGACTGTGTGTACTCCAGTAATTTTCCTTACAATAAGGTCAAAGAGCGAATTTTGCATACATAATACAACTGCAGTTTGTGTTTCCCAAGAGTCTGTTAAAGTAACTTGAACTCCAATCTGGGTTTGCTGGTTTGGTCAGGTTTTATTTTGTTTGGGTTGCAGTATTGTAGCATAGCCCAAGTCCCAAGGCTGCATTCCAATTAATACCTCCAAGGAAAGTCCCAGGCCCTTTCGGCTCACAACCTGCTTCTGTGATTTCAACTCAGCAGGGACTCTGGTTAAACTATAAGCCGGGGTTCTGCTGTAAACTAAGAAAGTTAAAAGAGCAGAAATAAATATTTCTGGTTCTAAAAATGTACTAATTCCTATTGTAACCGCACTAACTCAGGCTCTATCAGATTATCGCCATCGCTTTCTAATTGGCTTCCCTGCCTCAACTCTCTTGCACTAAACCATCCTGGGAGGTTCAATATCTCCAAGACTCCTTTCCAGCATCCAATCATTGTTTCATTCTTTGATCGAAGATTTATTCAAGGTCTACCATATGTTGGGGATACAGCAGTGAATATAACATACAAAAATCATTCTTTATGGAGCGTGCCCCCATGCTAAGGTGAGGATGACTTACCACTGCATTCAGGATGGAAGTTCAGCCCACTTAAGCTAAAAGTCAATGTAGAAGTGAGTATGTGTGTGTAGAATCCTTTTTCTCCTGACACAGAGCCCATCTACATTCCTCAGACTCCCTTGCAGCTAGGGGTGGTCAATGGGAGGTAGATGGAAATAATGTAGAACACTTCCAGGCCTGACTCATAAAAATCTTTCCCGTTCAAAGCACCATGCTCTCACTTTCTCTCCCTACTGGAAGGAGAGCCAGCGGAGTGGTGGGAACAGCAAGAACCTTGCAACAAAGTGAAAGAGCCTGCTTCTCTGAGTCACCATATGGAAATCTACCCACTAAACACGTGCAAGGAACTGTTAAATGAGCAAGAAATAAATTTTATTGCATTAAAACACGCAGATGCATTAGTTCTTTGTTACTGCAGTTAGGCTACTTTGTCAAGATACCCCATAATCTTCTCTCCCATCTCCTTTCCTCCCAACACCAACATAGAGAGAGGGTTCCTGTGTATCTTGTTTCTTTCCTGTCCCCAAGCACATCTTCTGCCTTCTATCTTCTTTCTACATGCCTCTTTCCCTCTCTCCCCCCATCATTAACCCCTATGGAAATCGGGCTTCACTCAAGGTCTATTTCACACCTCTTCTCATCTGTGAAGTCTTCTAGATGCCTTCATTTCCCAGTAACCTCCTCCATCTTCCCATACCTCTTCTTTTCTCATCTGTACTCCTGTATTTTTGACACATACATAAACGTTTAACCCTGAGAGACAACATTGGTTTTGCCTCTAAGCTAGACTATGGTATCGGCAGGAACCAGTCCTTTGAGCCTAATATCCTTCAAGAGAGTAATGGGCTCAAGGAAGCATCTCAGTAAAACTTCGTTGAATGAAAGGAAGAGCCGCCACACAGAATGAGCTCCAGAATCCAGATGAATTTTTCAGAGCACTTTAACTACAGGGTGCTGATCAGATGGCAGAGTTCAGGGCTATCTGCATCCCCTTACCTTTGTATCTCCTTGGGTTTTGAATATTTTGGGTACCAATTAAATGTTGGTGCTGATACTTCAAAAAGCAACACTCAACTTCAATTTGTAAAGCTGGTAGGATTCCTAGTATCCCATGTATTTTTGTCAAATGTTTGAAAATTTCTAAATGGTTAAAATGCATAGGGACTAATGACTCTATTCCCATCTGGTCAACAAGAAAAGGCAAGCTAGGAACTTCCACTGTACTAGTGAGTTACAATTTTCACCATTTGCCATTCCTTGAGAAGGCAAGTTTGTCTTTAGAAGTGGTCCTTTGTTCTAATTACATATGTGAGTGCTTCTCCAAAAGTAGCTGTTTTTAAAAGAAAGACATAAAACTTGTTCCAGGTCTATTTTCTTATTTTTGTTTTAGCTGATTTAGTCAAGAACACAATTGCTCTGTGTCAAAGTTTACCCTAGAGCAAGAGTTCTGTTGCGTAAGAAAAAAAAAAAAATCTTCCTGAATATAGTGATGAGAGCAAGATGATAAAACCACAGCCATGTGCATGCAGGATGCTTCTCCCACCCCTGAGGGCTGCTGAGAATTGGGGGCTGGAAACCTTTCTGTAGCATGTGACATGGCACTCATCCCTTGACCGGGAAACAGAGTGTGGGCCCCTAATGGGAGGCGGGGGAAAGCACAGCAGTGCATTGCTAACCGGTTACAACCAATCAGCTACACTCAACCACATTCTGGAACAGTTTTTTTCCCAATGTGCAATTGCTTGAAGCAAATGGACTTCTCCATTGATTCTAGATAAACATGGGGAAAACGGGAGAGAAAAACTGGAGGGGTTAGTGTAGGGGAGAAATACATCTTGGGTACAAAGAGTTCATGTGTGACCCATAACTCTTACATCATAATAGCCAGTGGTATAAAGGTGACTTGTGAGCAGAGCACCAACTCTGAATTACAAGTTAGGTCAAAAATCTTTCCCCAAAGAAGTGGATGTCCTTATCCATGCCTCTCTTCAACCTGGAAATTTATTTTGGTAACGTTGTGGAGCATGACAATTACTCCAGGGGTAAAGGACTTGGTATCTGGCTTCCCCTGTTCTTGGCCAGTGCAGAACAGGAAATCCAAGCAGAAGAGAGGCAGCAGGAGAGCTGTGAGGCTGAGGGAGCAGAAGTAGAGTGGACAAAGGCAGAGATGTCACCTGCAAATTATAGTGGGTGATAAGCCCACTACAATGGGAGAGAGAGAGAGAGAGAAAGGTATATATAGATATACACACACTACATAGGCATATATGTATACACCACAGGGCATAATAATTTGTGTGGGAGGTTGTGAGACTTACCCACTAGACTATGGCTTTTCAACTTTGGCATTATTGATGTTTTGAGTCAGATAAGTCTTTGTTTCAGGAGGCCATTGTGTGCATCGTAGGATGTTTAGCAACATCCTGGCCTCTATTCACTAGATGCCAGTATCTCCCTTCATCCCTTGGTTGTTATAAACAGGAACGTCTCCAGACACTGCCAAATGTCCCTGGGGGACGAAATCAATTCCAGTTGAGAACCACTGCACTAGACCAATGTTTTCGCAAGCCACAGTCCAGGAATCTGCATTTTTAATAACTTTCCCAGCTGAGTTGGATGCTGCCGTCCAAGGCACTGCATTTTGCAAATGCCTCACTAACAGGAGCTTCCAGCGAGCAGGGATTAAGGCTTATTTCTCTTGTGAGTTTCTCCAGCAGCTAGTGCACATCATAGCTTGTAACATGTGATCAAGACGTGTTCTGAATGATGGAGAACATTTCTCAGGTGGAGGAGTTCTCTCTGAGAGACGAATCGGGCCCCATTTCACCTCTCTGGTAGCTGAAGGCTACTTTTATTCAGGCTTGTGGAGGAAGAAGGCAGGAGGGAAGGAATGGGTGACTGCGATGGATGGGGTTGAATTGTGCTTCTCCAAGGCATCTGTGCTGAGTCCGACTCAGCCTTTATCATCACCATCTGTGCGGATCCTGGAGACGTTCTACCCCGAGAAGCTGAACATTATGCTATGCATGGGTTTTTGTTTCCAAGTCATAAAACAAAACTCAACTTCAATTCTACACAGAGAGTCAAGGATATGTCAGCAAAGCTTGGCCAAGATATTTATTTGGTCCCATGAAAATCTTGTGCAAACAATGACCCCTGAGAAGTGCCCACAGGGCTGATAAAAACAAAAACCTTTTTCTTTCTTCACAGTCAGAAAATCAAGATCTGCTTTAAGAATCAGCCTGCGCCAAATTCCTTTTATTTTTCCTATCAATTAATGTTTCTAAATCCAATGGTATTGTTGTTCATATTGTTGTTTTGGTTTCCTATTGCTGCTGCAACAAATTACCACACAGACTTAGTGACTTAAAACAGCACACATTTATAATCTCACAATTCTGGAGGTCAGAAGTCTGAAATCAGTTTCACTGGGCGGGCTTCCCTGGTGGCACAGTGGTTGAGAATCTGCCTGCCAATGCAGGGGACACGGGTTCGAGCCTTGGTCTGGGAAGATCCCACATGCCGCGGAGCGACTAGGCCCATGAGCCACAATTGCTGAGCCTGCGCGTCTGGAGCCTGTGCTCCGCAACAAGAGAGGCTGCGATAGTGAGAGGCCCACGCACCGCGATGAAGAGTGGCCCCCGCTTGCCACAACTAGAGAAAGCCCTCGCACAGAAACGAAGACCCAACACAGCCATAAATAAATAAATAAATAAATAATTAAAAAAAAAATTTCACTGGGCTAAAATCAAAGCGTTGGCAGGGCTGCATTCCGTCTATAGACTCTAGGGAAGAATCTGTTTCCTCGTGTCTTCTGGCTTCTAGGCGCTGCCTGCCGTCCTTGGCTCATGGCCTCCTTTCTCCGTCACCAAAGGCGTCAGTGTAGTGTCTTCAAATCTCTCTCTGACCCTGGCCCTTGTTTGCATTACCACATCTCCTCTGACTCTGACCCTCCTGCTTCCCCCTTTTATAAGGAGGCCTGTAAAAAGGGCCCATCCAGATAATCCAGGATAATCTCCCCATCTCAAAATTCTTAACTTAATCATATCTGCAAAATCCCTTTTGCCATATAATGTGACAGTCACAGGTTTGGGGGATTAGGATGTGGACATCTTGGCAGTCAGGGAGCCATTATTCTGCCTAACAAAATTATTATTAAAGAAATGACATTTAATTTCACTGTACAGTCCCAGATGTAATATTTCAGGTCTAATGTCATTACAACACACTATAATAACCTGTTCTATCAGCCTTGCCCTCACTGAACAAGCCAGTTTTTCCCATGTTTTTCAGAAAGAAAAAGATAGCCAGGAATCTCAATTTAAACCTCGGTCATATGATTGCTGGACTGAACAAGTTCATCACTTCCTGTTTGTTCTTCTTCCTATGCGCATCTCTAGTTATTTCATTCTACCTTTCAGAAGGTGACATTCAATCCAGACAATTTGATTTTCTCACCTTATTCACTCTCTCCTTATTGTCACAGGCCGCGATCGTAAGTGCTGCTGGACATCTTCAGGAGCAACTTTTTGGGTGTTAAGGAGGGAGGAAACCCACCCTGTTTGCCAACAGGTCTCTTCAGGGCCCTTAAATTGAAGTTCCCACCAAATTGTATGACATGTCACCCTCTGGCCCATGCCAGTGAGCCCTGCAGGAACTTGAGTGTCCTCTGATGGCCAGACAGATGACTCCCAGAGAGCTTGACTGTGTTCATCCTATTCAGAGATACTTGCAGGGAATTACAGAGATACCCCTGCATGGCCTCGGCTGGGCGGGGGTGGCGGGTCGTGCGGTACCACAGCCAGGCCTCCCCTGCTGCCAGCTCAAGGCTTATTTTCAGTAGCTGCCCAGGTGAGCAGGCCCAGCCCAGCTGTGGAGACAGCAGTGGACTTCAAGTGCCCACGGAGGCAGAGTCAAAGGTCATAATTTTGCGAAATAAATATTAGAGTCATAAATAAATAGGTGACGTAAATGTGTTTATTATTTCTTCACTAACACCGTTTTCAAAGGGGGTTTCCGTTTTGTGTTTGCTTAAGCCTCATATTTAAAGGTAAAATTCATGTCTTCCTCTTTGAGTCCTTGCTCTTAGCTCTTTCTTGTCACTTAGATGAATGGCAGGGCTTTGTTTGTTTTGTTTGTTTGTTTGTTTTTAATGTTTCTGCATTGAAAAAGAAAATTTCAAACTTCTTCCTCTTCCCTAAACGCAGCTTTCCACGCAGGCAGACACACAAATCACTGATAAGACTGGGATACTGTTAGAGGCAAATTCCAACTGGTTGGGGGTTTCCACAAATATTTTACTCCTTTCTTTGTCGATTATAGAAGCAGGAAGATAAGACCACCCTAGAGGACTGAGATCTCTGAGCAAATGCCCTGAAACACGAGGGATAAGGAAAGAAAGCCCTGGGAATTAGAGCAGATTTGCCAGCCGTGGTTCGTTTGGTGTCTGCAGGTAGGTACTGAAGGCTGAGGGACAGTTGGAGCAGAAGTGATCTGCCCTGAAGGATGTGATGCCTCTTTCCAGGGCTCAGTGAGCAAAGAGGTAGGACTTGCTGATAAGGGCCCTGAGAATCTGGCCCTGCCTTACTGGCAAGCATGGGGGTTCCCTCTCTGAAACAATCAATAAATAAACAAACAAATCCACAGGAGAACACCCTCCTGATGTTTCAGATTCCCAGAGACCTCCCAGACCACCCCGGTAGGACATTTCTCAACTGTCGTCCAAAGGAAAAAAAAAACAGCAAAAGAAAGAAAGAAAGAAAACGAGCCCTTTTCCTTTTCTTGCCATTTTAATCAAAGTTCAACCTTTCATCATCGTGTAAGTAGTCAAAGCTGTTACAAGCCTACTGCTGACACATCAAACGCTTTATCTACAGTCTGGCCCTATTCCAGGGAGATGAAAAGCACGATCATTCAGAACTCACACCTCCTGTGAGTTATGAGCCATTCCTGAAAGGAAGGAAATAACACCATTGTGCAGGAGAAAGGGCATTTTTCATGTTCGCCAGGCTGTCTACACCGCACCAAAGCTGGATGTGCACTAAGGAGGAAGCCACACGAAAGCCTTTGATGGACGCAAGCGTCTCTAGAAATACTGACCCACAGACAGAAACCCAAGCATTGCTGATGGACTGCTCCTCTAAAACCTTTCTGTTGACCTTTAAGTTTTGGCCACCAGAAATACTTTATGGATACCACATGCTTCGTATATTGTTTTATTTTGTTTCCACAGTCTTTCGTTTGGATTTCGGCATCATTTGCCCAAACTGGGTTGAGAGTTCACTGAGGGCAGAAGGTATGTTCATCTTTCTTCTGTCTTTCTCAAGTACTTCTGTCTTTCTCAAGTACTTTTGTCTTCCCAGCGCCACAGCGAGACCACAGTAACGTCAGAAGTGTTTGGTTTTCAGTTAAACACCTACTTGTTGGGTTGACAGTTAAAACTGGAATAACTCAAAAACGTTTGTGCTCCAGTAATGTTTCCTAAGGCCCAAAAATATCTGTTGCCTTGAAATAAACTAATCTTAATTAAGATAAATCTGGATCCCCTTATTGTACTG
Organism: Balaenoptera acutorostrata; assembly: GCF_949987535.1. Taxonomy (NCBI): domain Eukaryota; kingdom Metazoa; phylum Chordata; class Mammalia; order Artiodactyla; family Balaenopteridae; genus Balaenoptera; species Balaenoptera acutorostrata. Next base: position 44,653,999 of record NC_080070.1, read on the forward strand.
ACAAAATGAGACTTAGAAGTCTTTGAGATATTTCATAAATATAGTATGACTGAACACACTACAAAAAAATAAGATTACATTTAAACTTTGTTTTAATTTCTGAATAGCAATTGTTGAGGCACAGCATTTTGGCTTTTGTTCATCCATGCAACACACATTTGAGTTTCTGTAATGTTAGACACTGTGGTCTTTAAATGAAAATTTTCAGAATCTCCATTCAATATGCATTACTATGTGCAGTTCTCTACTTTGTATCGAGTGACAATTCCCTAAAATTCTAACAAAATCTAAAATGCCATGAGTACAATAATCATGGAGTCCAATAAACACTCTGGCCTCCATCAGGGGACACTGTCCAGGGAGACTAGAGGTTCCTGGAACTATTCATTCAAACTAGTGGTGCCCCCCGGGTACTGGTCTTGTCAACCAATTCTAAGTTTGTGTTTTGAGACAATCAGGCTGTAACTCAATCTTGGCAAGCTTTGGGGATAACAGTAATCTAGGCCCAATATGATCAAAGGAAAAGAAGCGTACAAGCTGTTGGAAACAGCTGTGGTGGAGGGCTCCCAGCTCGTGTTCTGACATGTTTGCACAAGTCCAGTGAAAGAGAGAGGTTCACCTGTTTGTCTTCTTGTGAGAGCAAACCCCATCTTAAGGGAGGAAGAGATGCAGCACAACAGAATCCCCTAGTTACTGAGCCTAGTTACAGAAGGAAGGTATTACTGTCAACACAGCTTGGCATCTGTCACTCAAGTCATCCCAAGTCCACTGCCATGGATATCCATGTTGGTCCTGGGGAAGAAAGATGCTGAAAGTAAAGCCTAAAAGAACTGTGAAATATTCAAATACAGGCCCACTGATTTGGGATTCCTATAATTGAGTAAAACACACAAAAAGGAAAATGGAATTGGTCCTTCTTTCCCACTTCCCCTCCACACTGCTTGTCATTGGAGGCCTCCAGGATATTAGTGGTATTGTGCAATCCAAGAGGGGGTAAGCAGTATCTATGCCAGGCTGAGAATCAAAGTGCCTGGAAAAATGGTGGCAATGCCAAACGGAGGGGACAACGGCAGACAGACGTGGGAGAAGATGGAATCTTGTCCAGCACAGAAAAGAGATATTTCCTCTATTACTTTCTAGGAAGGCTGGCCATCTTCCTAGAAAGATGATCAGTGTGGGCAATATCTAGTATAAAATAGCACCTATAGACAAAGCATAGGTATATTATCTGGCAAATGGACTCACGTATTGGCCAGGCAGAAAGAGGAAGTGTTTGGCCTCTTGTAGAAACAATGAGTGATGTTAAATCGAGCTTCTCCTGGAATAATCTTAGGCGACGTTCAGAAGCATTGTCTTGTAGTCCTGGCCAGAACATGCTTCAGAGAAGCCGGAAGAGAGTAGGTACCTCAGAGAGGCAGCAGCTGGGTGAACAGTTTACCAGGTCATGTATGAGGTCTGAGTGGACGGCGGCTCTATAACAACACAACAATATGCCTAGCAACCCCCGAGGTTTTTATCTCAGAAGGATGAAGAACAATAGATGGGACAGGTCAAATCCTTAACCCTAGTAAAAGGAATGAAAAAAAAGTTCTACCTGAGCAACACAATTAGTACCTTATTTCAGAAAATGATACAGAAAAGACAGCAGTTCAGGCAATAGCTAGGACAGAAGTTCAGGGGCTTGCTGGAACTACCCTAAATGCTTCAATGAAAACCAAGGACAGTTTCCATGGTTCCTATGAAGCTAACGGCAGAAGAGTGGAAGGCCACCTTTGATTGGAAATCAGGGGAAGGCCGATCCACTTAAAATACCTGTCAGGACTTTAGTGGTGAGTGGACCAGAGACAAGCAACTCAGAACACACACAGGGGCTCTCTTTAAAGACCAGTACTGAAGAGGAATATTTGAGGGGTAAATGTCCAAGACTCAGGGAGGCAGTGTTTCAGAAATACCAACCACTTTCGGGACTTCCTTGGTGGCGCAGTAATTAAGAGTCCGCCTGCCGGTGCCGGAAACACGGGTTCGAGCCATGGTCCAGGAGGATCCCACGTGCTGCGGAGCAACTAGGCCCGTGAGCCACAACTGCTGAGCCTGCGCTCTGGAGCCTGCAAGCCACAACTACTGGGCCGTGTGCCACAACTACTGAAGCCCACGTGCCTAGAGCCAGTGCTCCACAACGGGAGAGGCCACCACAGTGGGAAGCCCGTGCACCGCAATGAGGAGTGGCCCCTGCTCGCCGCAACTAGAGGGGGCCCGCAAGCAGCAACGAAGACCCACGCAGCCAAAAATAAAATTTTAAAAATAATAATTAAAAAAAAAAAAAAGAAATACCCACCATTTTATTATACCAGGTCAACTAGAGGATGATGGCAGTGTCTTGAAAACAAGCAGATTAAGTGAAAGTTTACATACTGAAGGTGGAACGTCCAGCCCTTTTTTGACCAGGAAATCCAGAGGGTCACTTTTTAAATTGACCTATGCTATGTATAAAGAGCTTCATCAACTACTAAAGTTTGGATGCCAAGGTCAGAGAACTGATATAAACAAGTAGCTCAAACTATATGACCAACTCATGATCAGAACATTCCTAGTTCAGATTGGATGAATACATTTTTAATCTGAAGAGTGTCTGGCATATTCTCAAGTGTGTAGATTATAGATAATGCCCTTGCAGTGAAGGATTTCTCTTAATTTTTAGATAAGATATAAAATTTTATGTGTTCTAAGTAACTATCTGATAAGGCCTGTTCAGGGACTCTGTGAGTGAAACACCAAAACAAAATGTTTCCACCTCCCCTCCAAAAATTGCAAAGATGGAAAATACACTTACATTTATGTTATACATTTTACTTAAAATACATCTTGTGCAAAAAAATACACTCATGTGCAATGACTATTTTGTGTTTTTGTGCTGGGAAGATGTTTCCAGTGGTTTAGGACAAAGACTATGATCCACTGACCTTCTAACTGGTTAAGCCTGAGGTAGCCTTTAGGCTCAAGTCTCACTCCCTCTTTTGCAAACCTCCCAGGGAGACTAAGTTTGAAATCACAAGTGGCCCATTCTCTGGGATCAATTCTGCCTGGAAAATGGTTGCCCTCATTTAATAAAATATGCTAATGGGCAACCACAAAATCCATAGTCCTCAAAGGGTTTAATAAGTTTCACTTTCAAAAACAGAGAAGTTCTTAACACTTGCAAATGAAAGGAGCAGTACTGCACCAAAACTGTGCATAGCAAATATTTTAAATGATTCTCTTCACAAACATTCCTAACTCCAAAGGGTAACAGGAATGAAGGAGGAGAGCCTCAGATACACATGTATCCCGATGTTTTGGGCAAAAGACTGCAAACCCTAATGAAGAGGCCATTTCCTTCATCGAATACTTAGATGTGAGGTCTTTGCACTGAAATAGTCTCTCAGAACTCCAAATCTGATCTATTATTAGAGTTGTAGAACTGACAATATCAATGCATGTGGAAACGATACCAAATTCCTGATAATGGGTGATGAATCAAAAATCTGGGGGAAAATAATGACTTTTTAAGTGTTTATGAAATCCTAGTTCATGAAGGCATGAACCTTCACTGCCTCCCTGTGCCTAAACTCAGTACAAACAGGGGAAGTTTCCAGAGTCTAAATTTAGAAGGAAAACTGGAAACCCACATGGTTCAAAGGAACAAATCCTGGGGTTAAGGGCCCCCTCCCACCCCAGTTGATCCCTTACTACTTTGCACTCAATTTACTTTACTTCTCTAAGTTTCAATTTCTTCATCTGTAAATTAGAAAAAAACAACAGTACCCACTCTCGCAAGTTCATATAAAGAATAAGATGATGGAGGTAGAGGTTTTAGCTCAGTGTCTGGTACACAAATAAGTGGTCATTAAATGCTTAGTTCTTACAAATACATAGGGTCAAATTAATTTTAAATCCCAGCCAGCTCCATAAATTAACAAATGGGCAGTTTATTTAATCTGAGTCTTGGTTATTTAGTAAATGGCATTTACTAAACAATGCCATTTTCCTTACAAAGCTGTTGTGAAAATTTTACGAGTGAATGTACTTGAAGTGCCCCGCAGAACTTAATCTATAAAAGTTACTGATAAAAATGAACCTTCGGCACCCTCAACCCCACCCTGCTCTCTTTAGGATTAGCCATTCAAAGTATGTTTCACCGGCCCAGAGAACAGGGCTGTGAAAGGTACAGGGCTGCGGTGACTTTTCCTCTGAATCAGTTGGAGAACATTTGTGTTTTCCTTGGCACCGGGAACACATGGAGTAGTCTTTGGGGTGCACAGTAGTGTACGCATCGCCCATGTATTTGCATAAAATTTCAAAGCACTTGCTTGATATATGCAGTATGACAGCCGCTGTCACAATGTATTTATATAAGTTCTGTGCGGATTTATAAAATAAACTTGCAAATGTTTGTTTTCCTAAGGAGGGGTGTGTTTGGGGGTTGGTAGGGATAATCATCTCATCTCCCTCTAGAAGGTAATACATGCTGGCACGCTCCCTTGCTCCATGATCACACATAGGCTGGTGTTCCCTACGAATACGTGAGGCAACCCCACAGATATAGTAGGTCACTGTACAACCATTTTAAAAATGCTTTTTCTGTAAAAAACAGCATTGATGGGCGCCATAACCACAATCCATCTGAGGTCTAGAGGGAAGGATAGAAGAATTGGCTGTGATTTCTAGCACACTGAATCCCGCAGGCAAATTGTCATACCCCCAGCTGGCTGTCCATCTTTCCAATGAAGGAGTTAGCCAGATGTGAAAGACAATGGCAATTCCTTACCAACACACGCCAACATGTACCTCAGCCTTCTTTCAGACCACTGGAAGGATTTTCTGGATTGGCCAAATCTCTCCATCAAAAGTATCAAGGTAATTGATATTCAATTATCTCCTATACCATTTCCTAAACTAGTACTTTGTGGAATCCTGTTTCATAAGAGGTTAACTAGGGGTTCCATGACACGAGACTCCTGCCAAGAAATGAGTAAGGTTGTGTTAAACAAAGTTAAATAGGATATTTTATTGCAGGTCTTTTCTTATCCTGTAATTCATATTAATAGCCAACAGGGAGAATATAGGAGACAGTTTCTCAAACTTATTTGACCACAGAACCCTTTTGTCATGGCACCTGGACATATTCTGGTACAATATAAGGAGGAAAACAATTTGGAAAATGCTAGTCAACTTCAACTTACTACTGTATGTCTATCCTAAGAATTTACAGCTATAGAATCCTTCCTCCTTGTCACAAATTTCTTGATGACAATTTTAGGTTAAACAAGTCCTTATATTGAGCAATCAGTATTCCTTAATTGAACAACCAATTCTACTCCCCAAAACCTTCCCCTCCATAATTACTATATTAAATAATATGCTCTTCAAATGCAATTTAAGATTTTATTTTTATAGATTCCAAAAACCACTCTGGCGGTATCTGTTGGTTGGTTGGGTTTTGTTGATTTTTTTCAGGATTATCTTGATTTTTTTCAGAACTTTTATACACGTTACAATAGAAAAACAAGAATTCTAGGCTTCAACATGGCTCTTTTCCAGTTCTGTAAACCAGGTCACCCTACCAATGTCTGGCATTTCTGAAATGTTTATAAATACCATAGTAGGAAAACTCCATCTCCCACATCCTCTGAAAACATAGCTGGCTACAAATTCCCCAGGCATGCTCTGTGGGCTATGTGGTTTCCATGACTTTAAAAGGGGTATTTGTAGGATACGCTGAGGAATATTTCAGCCATGTCTTTCTTGTCTTTTTTTTTTTTTTTTTTGCCTAGCAAACTTGCCCCCCAATCCCTGCCTCTGGGTGGCCTTTAAAAAGTGACACGTTGTAAACAAATAGAACCCTGATAGATTCCTCTGTAGGTGGTAATGGCAGAAACAAGGATCCAAGGAAAAGGCATGTTTACTCTGTAGCTCCCTTTCAGTGGGACCTCATGGGACCACAAGGGAGGCTGTGACAGCCCTGAACTGGGTTAGGCCAAGGAGCTGCTTAAACAGAGTAAAACAAGGCAGGAGCTTTGAGGATCAGGCAAGGACACCAGGCTGGGAGCAGCCAGAAGGATCAGCACCCTTCCCAGGGCCTCTCTTCCACGGTTTCAAAGAGGCAGGGGTCAAAAGAGCATGAATTTCACACCCATCTCTAGCCCCTCATTGCCCTGATATTGAAATTAAAATAATAATATCAACAAGACATTATTTTTAGAAAGTATGAAAGGTTTGAAGCAGCTTCCTCATTAATCTATTTTCATTGTTACTCGTGACCTTCAAATTTGTCTCAACGAGCACACAGATTTTACATCTACAGTCAAGCACTGTCTCTTTTGTTCACCACTATATTCCCAGCGTCTACCACAATGTCTTTTTAAAAAATAAATAAATAATTACAGCTTTTGTTGATAAACTGCAATACCACTGGGTAAGCCACCTCCTCACTCAGAATCCCAGCAAGAAGTTTTCATGATTTTTCATAATTAACATTTTATTGCCCATTTAATAGTCCATTGTATTGATGATATTCTTTATGATGAACTCATAAACACCCCCTCCAAATTCCAATTCTGTCTCTAGATGAGATAGGTTTCACACACAGAATCATTCAGGTCAGCGACCGTAGTCCCGGCTGGCTGTGCATCTATCCTCATAAAGGAGTTAGCCAGATGTGAAAGACAAAGACAACTTGTCTGTGACTGCACACCAGCTCCTCTCTTGCCCTTCAGGTAGGAGGAACCCGTGGCTGGTGCCTGCTCCCGGGTGATAGTGTGCCAACCTGAAAGCCTCTAGATTGGGGCCAGCAAAGATTCCTTATGGGCACTTCTGGACAGACACCCAGAAACCAAAGGACAATGGCAATGCTAAGAAAACTGGGGGGAAAAAAATTAAAAATGATTTGCTTTATATTTAAACTAGATATGGATTCCTAATCTGGACCATATGTGGAAAACATAGCTTAAACCAATGGTTTTCAGACTTTTTAACCTCAGGATCCTTTTACACTCTAAAAGGTTAATGAACCTACCAAAGAATTTTTGTTTACATGGGTTATATCTATCTATCAATATTTACTGTATTAGAAATTAAAACTGAGAAATTTTAAAACCTGTTTATTTTAAAATAACAAAAATTCACTACGTTAACATAAATAACACACTTTTATGAAAAAAAACTATACATTCCAAAACAAAAACAAAAAAATAGTGAGAAAAGTGACACTGTTCTACCTTTTTGCAAATCTCTTTAATGTTTGGCTTAATAGAGGATATTGGGTTTTTCTATTTGCTTCTTTCAATTTATTGCAATATGCTGTTTCGGGTGCAGTTTATAAAGAAAATGCAGCTTTACACAGATACGTAGTTGGAAAATAGAGGTCGATTTTAAGAGCCATTTCATATAATTGTGGATACTATTCTTTGATATTATACCAAAATTCAAAAATCTTAAAGGTTGGTTGTAATATGGAATTAAAAACCATATTTTGTCCTTTCAGTGGGAATTTTTCCCACACATGATTTTTTAACTCTATGCATTGGTCCTTTGGGAAGTATTGATTTAAGCAGATCTTCCAAATGTTAGTATATTTCATTATCAAATATCAAAAAGAAATAACATTTATTATCATCTTTTACCTATTCAGAACAAGTCTTTAAGTATAAAAAAATCTGTCAAGCTCACAGGGGCAATAAATTTTTCCAAAAGTCAAATTTTCACATGAAAACTAAACTTTTATCACTGGTGACTCAGACTGTCATTTACGTCTTTAAAGTGACATGCTCACAATTTTTTTTTCGAGGAGATGTCTGCCAAATGCCCAAGTAAAAATGGAGTTCCATTAAAAAAAAGTGGTTGGACTACCATACGACCCAGCGATCCCACTACTGGGCATATACCCTGAGAAAACCATAATTCAAAAAGAGTCATGTACCACAATGTTCATTGCAGCTCTATTTACAACAGCCAGGTCATAGAAGCAACCTAAGTGTCCATTGACAGATGAATGGATAAAGAAGATGTGGCACATATATACAATGGAATATTACTCAGCCATAAAGAGAAACAAAATTGAGTTATTTGTAGTGAGGTGGATGGACCTAGAGTCTGTCATACAGAGTGAAGTAAGTCAGAAAGAGAAAAACAAATACCGTATGCTAACACATATATATGGAATCTTAAAAAAAAAAAAATGGTTCTGAAGAACCTAAGGGCAGGACAGGAATAAAGACGCAGATGTAGAGAATGGACTTGAGGACATGAGGAGGGGAAAGGGTAAGCTGGGACAAAGTGAGAGAGTGGCATGGACATATAAACACTACCAAATGTAAAATAGATAGCTAGTGGGAAGCAGCCGCATAGCACAGGGAGATCAGCTCGGTGCTTTGTGACCACCTAGAGGGGTGGGATAGGGAGGGTGGGAGGGAGACGCAAGAGGGAGGAGATATGGGGATATATGTATACATACAGCTGGTTCACTTTGTTATACAGCAGAAACTAACATACCATTGTAAAGCAATTATACTCCAATAAAGATGTTAAAAAAAAAAAACTTCAATAAAGTCAGCAAAAACTCAAAAAGCAAAAAAGTGGTTGGTTCTGCTCACAATTCAAATAAACACCTCAGTGGTTTTTTCTTTAGATATCCACTATATTTCAATATTCAGCATACTTTTTAAACTTCCCATGTTAAAATGATGTGTATTCAAGGGTCAGATTTAATAAAAACAAATAATATTTAGTTTCATCATGAACATTTTTAACTAAAAATGGCTTTTTTTTTTTTAGAAATTTCATGTAATGTCTGAAACATTTATATTAACATATTTCCATACATATTTCCATATAAAATGGCTTTTTTAAAAATTGAGAGTACACAGTGGTGACCAATACAATGACCACTTTGGGGCCATTGCCTTGATCAGTGCTAAGGCTCTAGCACTTTTACTCACCATCAGTGCAAATGTGAACACAGCCCCCCAAAAAGGCAAATAATGTCTTAGTATTATGATAAAAATAGTTTTGAACTCATAAACCCTCTGAAACAGGCTTTGGGACTCCCAGGGGTCCACGGACTACACTTTGAGAACCGCTGACTCAAATGCTTTGACTTTTACATTCTTGAGGTCTAGCTCCATGAAGTAATTCTTACAACCATGATAAACAAACCAAAGTACAGCAGCACATTTGGGTCACAGAACTGAACTCTATGGTCCCAGGGCAACACTGTACATCATCACTTAAATCGGCAAGTTCACTTAGTGTACTGTAATGCCATATGGACTGTGGAGCAAAAAAAAAGGGATAATCAACACCACCCACAGAGCCAGCCAGATTTGAGCAGTCAAAGCCTGAAAACACCAGTTTTGTTCCAGTAAAACTGTCAAGAATCCATATTAGTCATTTACACCCATATTTTCAGGTATTCGGTAGGAAAAAGAAAGCCCTTTGTGTGGGTTAAAAAATGAAGTATAAACCTAGGAGGCAAGCCTGAGAAAGAGCAGATGCTTATGTTTCTAGTTTGTACTTTTTCTCTAAAAACACATCTGTCATCAACTTCAACTTAGAAGCCCAACAAAGTACTTTTATAAATAAACACAGTGGCCATTTTCATTTTAGTGACTCTGAATTCTTGGTAATCAATCTGATGGCCGTGAAACGCCAGCTGACTTTTCTCCAATATGCTTTAGGCAGGGTGCCCTCACAATGGTCATTGTCTTGAGTAAACCAGAACCTACTGCTGAATTCAACAGCATGGCACCTTTAGCTACTTGCTTAGAATGTTTACCTACGGAAAACTGAATGGTAAGTTTCCGTACACCCCTCATTTCAAAATCCAAGCAATCCTTGTGTTAAATTGACACGCAAAGAAGAAATAATCCAATGGAGAGCCTATGATTCATAACAATGAGAGTAGATGAAATGTCTGATTATCTAATAAAATCAGCCTTTGACTCTGCCTGGTCCTGTTCCCCCACCGCTGCTCCAAATCTACCTATCTACCCAGAGCCACGGCCCCATCCCACTTGCCAGACCAATCAGAGCAAAAGAAAGTAGGGGGTCAACCAGTCTTAAGCCCTTTACCTTCCCAACTCCTGGGAGGTACTTGCTACAGGATCACCTTTCTTACTAGCCTAGACCAGGAGGTCGCGTTGTAATGCTCAACCCAAAGGAGGGGATCTGGAATTGTTCCTGACACTTCAAGTGTTCTTGAACCTTTATCTTGACACCTCCTTGTCACGGGCAACCCCTGCCTTCTCAAGCTCCTTGGAGCTGGACAAGCTAATTGATAAACCCTGTTTCAGCTTCCAAACAAACATAAAAGCCTAATAAGTAGTCAGAAATATCCTGGCAGCTCTATCCCCAAAGCTCTTCCTTTAAGGCACTAGCAGCACTTGAACACACTCCAGGCTCTCCTGTGATACCCCAAATATACCTCCTGTGATACCCCAAATCTGGCTCATGGAAAAACACACCTGGGACCTGAAATGGGTACTAGTCCATCCCATCTGCTCTCACCCAAACTGACTGATGTTTTCAGGCTGGGTTTCTGCCTCAGTTCCTTTTTAAATCACTGAACACTTATTCCACCTAGCATCTGTGACCTAGAACCACTTCTCTCTCTGCCCCTGAACCCCAAGCTAAGGGGTAGAGGCCTCCTTGTAAGCAGAACTTGCTAAAGAGGATCTGACACTTGTCTCCCTGGACTTGGGCACGCAGTGTTCTCTCCCGACTCATCTCAGACCCTGGGCACTAACCATTTGCCTGAAGCTGGGCTGTGGAGGTCTTACTCTCCTGTGCCTGCCCCTCTGCCTCGTTGCACCTTGACTTTTTGAGCCTACGCTCTGCCTCCTCACCCTGCTGTCACATCTGGGAGCTGCTGTGCCCCCTAAACAAATGCAAACACATTTAGAAAGCAATTCAGAACATCATCTTAAACATTATAAATCACTAGATTAACAGGTCAAGTTAAAGTTTATGCTTTCCTAGACAAACCATTTTGGGGAGTACCCGTTTGTTATGTTTAGGGGGAGCAAACCATTTTCAACCTTATTTATAAGCCACAACTGCAAAACTATATACAAACAATTAGCATGCAGTCTACAGATTCATTTCATCTCGTCATAAAAGCGGAAGTCATGAGTCATTACCTACAAATGACCATGCTTTAGAATCTTCCACAGTTCTGGAAATCCCGCATTACCTGACACCTAGAGAAGAATCAAGAGTCAAATCCTAGGCCATAGTTTCTCCCAATATATTCTGTGGGCAACTGCATCAGAATTACCCAGTCATTTGCTAAAAATGCATAGTGCATACACATGAGGCCACCTTGCACCTGAGTGCAGAGCCTGGGATTTTAATGAATGCTTTCATATTCAGGATTTGTATTATTAGCAGAATGAGTATGTCACATATTGGGATAATAGATCAGTAGAGAGAGGAACATGCAGAAGAGCTCAAATAATCCTAATCAACCACCATAGGAAGTCTATAGGTAACATTTTAAACTGATGAATCAAGAATGAGCAGTACATGCATATTATTGAGTAATGGAGTAAGATGCCAGAAGAAATGGCTGAAAGCATTGGGATTGGTCACTTAAGGGGGAAAGGATACAGGGTGGGAGTAGGGGGTAGTATTTGGTTTTGTTATTAAACTTTTAGCACTATTTGATTTTTTTTTCCATACTCACAGATTAATTTAATTAAAAATGAAAATACCTTAAAAAGAAACTAATTTATTCTATTATTCAGACTTTATTCAGATTAGTGTTTCCATCCTACTTATCACTATTAATCTATGGTGATAAAGTGGCACTTCTTGAAAAAACAAAAATAGGAATCAAGGATGACGTTTTTCAATTTTGGTTCACTTTGGCAGAAGACAAAATAAACCAACATATTATTTTGACCCTTAGCTTGAATGCCTACTTCATTAAATGAATAAAGAAGTTTCACAGAAACTTCTCTTTAAATAAAATGGGCAAAAACACCACTAAATTCCTACGAGTGATTAAAAACGGATTCTACACATAATAACTTGGACCACTTCAAATTTTCAATGACGGTCACATAATTCCTACTAAAATGTCATATCATATGGCATAATTCAAGATTCTCTAGAAAGTTCTGTAATTTTTCTTTACCTAATTTTATGTCAAATTTCTATAATAGGGATTGGAGTCCGTATGTTTAGGGCCTCAGGAGACTTGAGATTATTTAGAAATTTGGCAAGGGATGTTGGAACTTGGGAGGAATGTGCTCAAGACAAAGAAATATGGAGAGAGCCAGAGAACAGGAGAAACATGGGAGAAAAACAGACAGCTAAGAAGGGGGGCAGACTCAAGACTAATACTAACATCCCTCCCAGTCACTGTAGCAGCAGTACCCCCCACTAGCAAAGAAAACAAACAACAACAACAACAAAAACCACCCAGAAAGGTGCACAACCCAATGACACCAGATTTGTTTCCTACACTGAGTAAGCTTATTTTTTTTCACCTTAGGTCTACCATACTTCATCAGTGTCAATCAAAGATTACAATCAGAAAATGTTTTAACTAAAGAGTCTGAGTTCCCAAAGATGTATGACGACTAGCTATAGGTGACAAACTGTGACAGCTGTGGATATTGGTACAAACAGGATAAAACATTTATCTATCACTAAGCCATTATTTCTTCTGTGTCACGTGGGAAAATCTACACATTAAGGGGATTAATCGGATACTTCCAAACTAAAGCAACTTTCTTGAGAAGACGTTTCTTGTGTAAAGTGCAGCCCAAGTTTCATCAGGTTATACCTTTCCTCTGTGGCCCTCTCAAACAGTCTTAATTCATTTTGCTACTAGTTTCAAAGAGTGTTCCAAGTTGGCTCAAAGCCCCTCAGATCACATATCAATTTCTGTGACAAGAGATATATTACCTTTCACTTCTGAATTCCGAGAGGAAGCCCAGAAGGGTGATTAGTCACATTATCACCACAGACAGCATGAGACAACTACTGTATCTGAAACAAACTCTGGACCATTGCTGGGAAAAGGCAAGGGATGTCTGAGCATTTTGCCAATGTGATAGATCCTTCTCCACCTCTTCTCTTGCCTTTTTTCCCTGCCACATGTTAAAGGAACCAGTCCACCCAATCCTAACATGGTTAAGTGAAGCCAAATCTAAATTACCCTTGCAGGATATTTCTTCTTCCAGGTTGAGCAATAGAACTCAGAAATTTGGCTAAAACGAAAAGTCCATTATAATGTCCTGTAGAGCTTTAAAAAAGATTTGATTTAAATACTGAGTTGGAGTTTCCTGATTGAGAAAACTTTCATGAAGGAGTTCAGATTCTTCGTCAAATGTTTTGAAGTCTCCAATGTTTGAAGTCTCCACGGAATCAAGAGTTCATCTCCTCTAAGAGACCATGGAAATGGAGAAGGAGGTTGCCTGAGTACCTCCCTTCACTGTGAATTCCTCCAAACCTAGCACAGCACAAGGGAAGGCAAAGCATGGGCAATGATCCCTAGAAGTAACCGCTCACAGAGCATGCCCAGCAAAATGAGACAAGAATAATGAGTCCTACTGAATGGGAAATTTTTCAGTTGCAAGTCTCTTACATTTTCAAAATTAAAGCAGCTTCCTGAGTCCTGTAATTTGGAAATCATCCCTAAAAGGCTCATTTAATTAAAGTTGGACAACTTTCATTAATGTCAAGATGACTCTAGAAGCCATGATTGATAAAGCACCGTGGAGCAGTACAATCATTAAATTTTTTGAACTCATTGCACTCCCTCTTGCTCACTAGCATCCCATCACTGCCATCACATTTCAAGAGCAGCAATATTCCACAAGAAAATTAAGTTCCCTGATGGCAGGGGCTCATCTCTATGTTCACTGGTACGCTTAAACGTCTGCATAGTGTCCGGCACTTAATAAATATTCAATGGATGAATGAATGCTTCAAACACAAAGGATGAACATAGCTTAGACAACTTGGCATTTTCTTAGGATACTCATGTCCAGAATAACGAAGTATTAACAAGAGACCTGATAACACATCTTTTATGTTTCTACTGCCTCAATACAAGCTAGTGTGAAAAGAATGCTAGTCTGTTGTCTTGGGTAAAGCATTAGAAAATGAACGCAAGAGTCACAGTTCTCCAACAAATTCTTTGAAGGGTTGCTTTGGAACTAGCTTTTGGTTCCAGTTCTAGCTCAGTCATTTAATTGCTATGTGAGCATAGGTATAAATGCCTCATCTGAAAATAGCAATAACTACCATTGTCATTGTTGTGATGTTGTAAAATGATTGTTGTGAAAACTAAGCAAAATATCTCACCAAAACCTTCATTTGAAGTCTCTGGCATGTGTAAGGCCCAATAAATACTACTTCTCCTTAGGGTCATGACTGTATAAAAATTATTCATTTTGATTAGATTTGAATTCATTAAGTCAGATTAAAATTTTTTGACTAAGGAAATGTCTAGAATTAAAAAAAAAACATGCTATTAAAAAGTCACACAAGATAATTAGTCTCAATTAGATAAAAGAAAACTTCATTACAATTGATCATTCAATATTGTCAAAGACTTCAGCGATAATAAACATCAGTGTTTGGAACTCATGTTAAAGAGCTGGTCATCCTAAAATATTTTTCCAAAACTTTCAAAAAAATTTTTCAGTCTTCCTGCCGTGTTTCCATCAGCTTTGTCCAAATAAAGAGCATTTCTTCCACTGCACCAAGGTTTGTGAAGCATCCCCCTCTACATCAAACATGGGTATTTACAATACTCAGGTGTGTATGTGTATGTATGTATATGTATCTGGATATCTATATATAATTTTTTTGAAGAAATGTGCTCTTCAGGGAAGAGGGATGATTTCCTGCTTGGGAAAATGCATTTATATGGGGCAAAATCCCACTGAAAGACAATTGCTCTTTTCTCATTTTGCCCATGACTGACTGGCACTCTTGTCTGCTGGGACTCAGCAGACACGTCCCTAAGGGAGTAAAATTCTGGGTAATTCAGTCCAGTCATCCTGCTCCTCAAGTTCTCTCTGAGAACTTCTCATTTTACCCCCATGGTTTATTTTCTATAAGTACGACCCACAGATCACATGCATCAGAATAACACAGGGAGTTTGGGTAAAATGCAGATTCCCATGGAATGCCCAGATCTTCAGAATCAGAATCTCCGGAGTGGGGCTCAGGTATCTTCATTTTAACAAGCACCCCATGTGATTCTTAAACAGACTAAAATTTGAGCACTGCCGACCTGTACATGCTTCCCAAGGTGACTGTCATCTGCTCCCATGGCCTCAACCATGAGACAAATTGAACTCTCCTGAAATCTGTAACTCCAGGCAAGACCCTGCTCCCTCCCCTAAAGCTACCTGCCAAGTGACTTCTATACCTGGATGTCCAGTGGAAAAAAGAAACTGAACACACTTGCCATTGTCCCAGTCCCAAATCCACAGTCTCCACTCCAGAGGGAAATCTGATCAGGTTTTTTAACAGTTTAAATCTTTCAGTGGCCACTCCCTCTGTTCTCAGGATAAAAGTCAGTAAAGAAATCTCCATCTACTTCTCTCCACCTCTTGCTTCCACTGCCCCCCTCCACTCATCCTAAACTATTTCCAGGATGTTTCGTGTTTTCTCTGGTCCCTGTGCCTTTGCACACGCTGTTCTTTCGGCTTCCCTTCCAAATTCTTCTTTCCTGTGGGACCTCCACGTTCATTTGCCAGATTTCAGCCTGGCCAGGACATCTGGAAAACCTTAAAGGACGGCTCCTCTCCCTTACCCCCAGTAAGGTCAGTTCCTCTTCTGTGTAGTCTCACTGGCACCTTCTACTAGTCTCTGAGCACCAATTACTCATGTGCAGAGCTTCTAAGTACTTCATACCATTTTATGGTCCTTATTAGACTGTTCTATAATTGCTAGTTTATTTAATTTTATTCCTCACCACAGCTCCAGGAAGCAGGAACTACATCTGTCCAATCAACAGTGATGGTACCCCCAGTGTGAAGCACAAGACCCAGCACACAACGGAGCTCCATGCATGTTTGTGAAATGAACCAATGAACAGATGAGTGGTTCTTGCTGCCTAAATCCCCTCAAATATGGGAGAGTTGCTTTTGTCCCTGTGACATCACGCCAAGGAGGAGGCTAAACTCAGCAACATCAGGCAGCTTTCCATGAAGGCTGCGTGAGCTCATTCTCCAAGGACTTTATTGAGGTTGAGAGTACAAATGATGCAGATCAGAGGAGGGGGAGAAATGTTTTTAATGTGTCTTGGCTCCCAGAAGTAAAACCTGAGTGGGGGATGCTGAGACAAGAGTCAACCTTGGATAGTAGAGTCCTTGATCTTGGTCCCCTGACCAAAGAATGGCTCCTGGTCTGCTCACGTGCAGTTTCCTCCTAATCACAGCTGTCTCTACCATTTGATTTACGTAGGAATCAAAACCCAAGTCTCCATTGTATACAAGCTGTTTGGAGGTTAAAGGAGGAGAGTGATGTTCTTTTTCGGTTCCTCCAAAGCTGTATTCTAGACAGTGACGCAATCGTGCAGGCAACTCATCTCCAAAACAAGACACCCATTCCCTGAAGATCGGCATCTTCCAGAAAGTAACTAAATCTGTTTTTGAGCAGATCATCCATCTGTGGGGCTACTGCTCTTCAGTCCTCTGGAAACCTGCAGTTTTCTTTTCCCATCCTGAGCACACAATAGGATTTGACAAGTAGATTAGGCACTGGGGTCTTTCCTGTTGCCAACTCCTATTTTCACCCGTCAGACCCCTTTCTGAGTCAAGGCAAGCAGCACATTTCAATTCCAAGGTCAGGCAAGGAACACGAGGCATAAAACCACAGAGGCTTTTTTTTTCTTTTTTCTTTTTATTTTCAGTTTTGTTTTGCGATTTTTCCTCCTGGGAATTCGTCTTTCATCTTCCAGATTTACAGGGGAAAAGTGAGACAACTTCCAAGAAAACATTCCACTGCAACGTGGTTTCTCTCCAGCCCGAAACATCTCAGGAAGCATTTGTGATAAAGTCAAGGCAGACCTGCATCAAAAGGATCAGAAACTTGAAGCATGAAGCAAGTGCGAGCCACATTTAGGACTGGAAATGAAAAATGGAACTCGTCTTGGTGTCCGGTTTCACCCTGAAACTTTTGTTAGGTGTCAGAATTTTTCCAGAGCCTTTCCAAGGTGACGGTAAGGTTCACAGGCGCATTTTCTGAAAGAGGATCTGAAGGTTATAAAACTGAGCTCAGCTTCAACACTAGATCTCTGCTTGTTCACGCTGACTTTAAAAGGCTAGAACCATCTGAAGTTTCTCAATATGTGCTAAAGGTGGATTTCCCTTTATGTTTTTTAGGGTAGTGGGGGTAGGGAGTTGCAGAAGGGGCAGATTTCCATTCGGTTGCTAAGACACGAAATGTTCCCTCAACTTCCCAGGTCTCTTCTTTGAAGTCACCCTATTTTTCTACAGCCCACACTTAGAGATTTTGAACCAAGATGTTCTCTCTTTTCTCCTAGCAGAGAAGGTGGAATGGTAAATTGGAAATGGTCATTGGTGACTTCAAACTCGGTAAATGCAGCCCAGGCCGCAGACCGTGGATTTGGATACCAGCACTGACAAGACAAGTAGCGAACTTTAAGCCTAACTAAAGTAAATGCACCCCTGCACAATGCTCAGTCATAAAACTCAACTGCTGGCTTTTTCATTGACAAGTTTAAGCATCTTTGGTAGAGGCGCTCAACAGAGGAGCCTAGGTTGCCCAGGACAGAGCCACACAGGTGGCAGTGGGGTTACAATTTTAGAAATAATAAGAAAAAAGTTAGACACACAGGCTTCTATACCAATCAGAAGTTGGCTGGAGCTGTTGCTCAATGGTTCTCCAAGCCCATATGAGCAGCCTCAGCATCACCTGGGAATCCGTTGAAATGCATATTCTCAGGCCTGGCCCAAGACCTACTGAATCTGAGCCTCTGGGGGTGAGGCCCAGCAATTTGTGTTTTAACAAGCACTTCAGGGGATTAAAGTTTGAAAGTCACAGCTTCACTCAGTGGTTCCCAAACCTGGCTCATCATCAGTATCACAAGGCAGCACGCAAAAACTTTCTAAGTGCCACCTCATACCTACGGAACCGGAATTTCCCCAAGTTCAAATGATTAGCCTTTAATAGAGACCACTGACTAACTCACATTACTCAACCAGCACAGTAAACAGAAAATACAGAGTGCCTGGGGTTCCACAGGGACGCTGACAATTTTGCAATTTCTGCTTCATCCCATCTCAGTAAAGTCTCCCGAATCCCTTCTGGGTTTAATATCAAGTTGATTTCTGACTTAAAATTGAGTTCTGTTGCTTGTAATAAAACAATAACACTGACGAACACCAACTTTTACCTGATAATTCTGCATTTGCCATAAATATATATTATGTGATAAACTGCCTATTGCTCCCTCCACCCCACCCCCCCTAAAAAAAAGGTTTTCCCTAAGAGCTGGAAGAATGCCTTTGTCAGGAGAGTTGCAAGATGAACAAAGTTTTGTATGAGGGGGAAGATATTCAGATAAAACTGGAAAATTGGGAACCTCGAGGACAATACATTATGAAGAATTTAACTTCCACCTATAAGTGAGGCGATAAAAAGATAACCCATCACTTTAAGTACATTTAAGTCTCAGATCCAGATTAATTCCACCCCAAGAACTAAAAGAAATTGCAGATATGATCTTAATATGTAGTCACTAATCTGTGAAATCACAGAGAGCTGAAAAGTGCCAGAGCTGAGACAAGGGCAAATACCGCTCTAATTTTGAAAGAGAAGGGAAAGTTGAACTTTGGAAATTTCAGACCAATGAGCTTAAGGATTTGCTTTAAAGATTTTTCCAGGCATTGCATTAAACAGGTAGTTTTGAACATTCAAGAAAGTAAAGTGATTATGGGCACATGCAATGATTATTAAAGAATCAATCACAGCAGAAAAGCCTCTCAGGTCTGTTTTATATAGTCACTGGGGATCAAAGGATATTTGAGCTGTGCTTTTTCTTTATTTTAGTAAGGTAACTGGCAAACATCCCATTATATTCCTGGAGAGAAGACGAAAAAAAAAAAGTGAGATGAATGCTAAATGCCACCCAAAACAAAAGTTTTCATCAGTGCAATAAATATGATCAAGGGATAATGGTCCTGATTGAATTTTCTTTAAAAGCTTTAAAACTTTATAGCATTTTTTTGGGGGGGTGGTGGGGAGGGGACAGCTTGTTAATGTCATATCTGAATGAAACACCAAAGCTATTATTCCCAAAATGCTACTGTAACTTCTCATAAAAACATGCATTATTTTCCAGAGGTACTGTGACCGAGGCAGGGCACACACTCAGATCTCTGCTTGAGCTGCACTGTTTGGGGCAGGGTCTCGGAGCTCCAGATCCAGAAAACATTCCCCGGTGTTCAGCCCCATAGGTTTAAAGCTCTCCATCTTCAACAGAAGCCCTTTCTGGTCAGAATTAGCGGACAATAGAGGAAAACTGATACTACTCGAATGGATCAAAGTTTTCATGGGCTCAAATGTAAAAGAAATGCGCATTTGCCCTTTTACGATTAACTGAACTTCTCTGTGTTTCTGCTCTTTGCACCTCACTGAAGGGGAGTGGGCAGCACCATCACAGCAGCAACTGCTAAGGGGCTTGTATCCACAAACATGGACAGACTTTTAGGTACAGTGAGCAGCCCTTGCTCATCTCAGATTCCCTGTAGGTAAGATTCTCACAGGCATGGATTTACTTCACTGATAACAACATCAATCTTAACAGGTATCACTTGCATACCTCTTACTATGTACTAGGCACTCTACTAAGCACATTTTTTTTTAAATAAATTTATTTATTTATTTTTGGCTGTGTTGGGTCTTCGTTTCTGTGCAAGGGCTTTCTCTAGTTGCGGTGGGTGGGGGCCACTCTTCATCGTGGTGCGCAGGCCTCTCACTATCACGGCCTCTCTTGTTGCGGAGCACAGGCTCCAGACGCGCAGGCTCAGTAGTTGTGGCTCACGGGCCCAGTTGCTCTGCGGCATGTGGGATCTTCCCAGACCAGGGCTTGAACCCGTGCCCCCTGCATTGGCAGGCAGATTCTCAACCACTGCGCCACCAGGGAAGCCCCTCTACTAAGCACTTTTAACAAATCATTCAATCTTTGTCCAACACTGTGATGCATTATTATTATTTCCTACTTTATAGATGAGGAAAAGAAGGCACAGAGCACATAAGTAACTTGTCCAAGGTCACACAGCTAATTGGTGGTGAAATCTGAATTCAAACCAAGGTATTCTGACTCCACAGCCCGTTTTCTTAGCCTGTGTGCTAACTCGTCTTTCTTTCTGTATGTTTGCCCCATAACCTGAAGAATTTCAGTGAACATTTGGATGAATCTTCAGAGTACGCACCCAGTCATGACATACAAAACATGAAATGAGAGGCTCCTTATTGTGAAATCACAAGGGTTTTCAATATTCTGCTTTCCCCCAGAGAGGAGAGGGCATCACGGGGGATAGAAACACTCCTTCTTAATAGGCATACTACTGGTAAGAAAGCACAACAAATTTGCAAGCATCCTTTAAAACACCGAGAAATACTGAAAACATGCCAGTAAGCCAAAGTTAATGATAAATGAAAATGAATCATTTGACACCTATTTTTGCTAATATAATATGTGCAAAATGTACAAATATTCTCTCTATTGCACTGACCTGACTCTTTTATTTAGTGAACATATAAACAATTATAAAGGTTTTTGGAGGTTTACTCACAACCTTCATTCCCCAATAGCATTTCCCTATAAGACCTTAAGTTGCCCAAGCAAGAATTCTTATAGTAGGTGTTTGCAGGGCCTGAGCCTCCCCAGGTGTGAGGAAATTCCATGCTCCACAGTACTGGCCTGGCACAGTACTGCACAGTGAGGTGAGGAGACACCACAGACCAACAGCAGATGAATGGGCTGCTTTGAGGGACCTGAATTCATTGCATTACAATGATGCCTTCAAGGGCCGTTGAAATGGGACACAGGGCAGCTTCACACATTCACAGAGCACAGCACGTCTTGTTTCAAGCATCTCCCTCCTTGCTCTGCCCCCTGAACATTCATGCTGCCCCATGCATTCCAGGGAGCCTCCCATCTGCCGCCTCTTCTCCGTAAACAGTGAGCGCTGCTCCACATCTCTGAACGCACTGTCACCACTGTCAAAAACACCAGGACTCTGCCAAGACCCTCTCCAGTTGGCTTTGCTCTCTCTGGTTTCTTCAGTCTCTACTTGCCTTTCCCATACTTCCCCACATTCAGGAAAAAAGAAAATGGCCCAATATGCCTCTTTTTTGTAGATGCTGTAATCCTCCTTTGCTTTAATTCATGAGCTTATTCATTCATTTCATCCATTCAACAAGTGTTAAATGAGCACTAGTATTTGTCGGATGCTGAGCTAGGCCTTCATTGATGAGGGACAGCAGACACAGTCCGTACCTTCCTGGGGCTTGTAAAGTAATCACAGGGCAGGGAAGTAATCCCACCAGACTACACTGAGATTCAGTGGCAAGTGCAGTGAGGGAAAGGAGGGGGAGCTATGGGAAGATTCTAGAAGATTTAAGCAGAAGAAAGATATGATCAGATTTTCATTTCAAAAAGTTCACTGTGTAAAAAAAACATTAACGGTGGCTGCATTGGGGCTGTAGGCAATGATTATCAATGGCTGCTCTAATTCTTAGATGGAAGGTGGATGAGAAACTTTAAAATGAATAGATCAGGCTAACAACACCTGAATCTACAGATCAACCTTAACCTCACCAAAAAAAGTGCAACCCGACATTAGATGCCTCCTGATGGAAGTTCATGATACCAAGTATGACGTATTCTTTCTAGAAAGTCAAACCTATGTCTGATCAATCCTCTAGATATAACAACCGGTTTCCAAAAGACAGAAGAACATGTTAAATGACACTGTGAGGATGCCATCAGAAAACCTAGAGCCTGGGACTTCCCTGGTGGTGCAGTGGTTAAGAATCTACCTGCCAATGCAGGGGACACGGGTTCAAGCCCTGGTCCAGGAAGATCCCACATGCCACGGAGCAACTAAGCCCATGCGCCACAACTACTGAGCCTGCGCTCTAGAGACCCTAAGCCACAACTACTGAGCCCACGCGCCACAACTACTGAAGCCCAGGCGCCTAGAGCCCGTGTTCCGCAACAAGAGAAGCCACCGCAATGAGAAGCCTGCGCACCACAACAAAGAGTAGCCCCCGCTCGCCACAACTAGAGAAAACCCACGTGCAACAACAAAGACCCAACACAGCCAAAAATAAATAAATAAATAAATAAATAAAGTAGAAAAAAAAATGTTTAAAATTTTAAAAAATGAAGAAAACCTAGAGCCTGAGAAATTCTAGTATACAAACAATGTGATTTCCTCAACAAATAAGTTACAATGACAAAAAAAAGAGGGAAAGGGAAACTTTGAATTAAGTGAAACTTAGGAGACACATAAACCAACTGTAATGAATGA
The DNA here is from genome assembly GCF_949987535.1 of Balaenoptera acutorostrata. Classification (NCBI taxonomy): domain Eukaryota; kingdom Metazoa; phylum Chordata; class Mammalia; order Artiodactyla; family Balaenopteridae; genus Balaenoptera; species Balaenoptera acutorostrata. The sequence continues at coordinate 44,676,564 of NC_080070.1, forward strand.
ATCTTGTTTGAATCCAAACAAACCAATCATACAAAAAAGAGAGAGAGAAGTTTAAATACTAATGGAACATTTAATAACATTAAGCAATTATTGGCAGCTTTTTAAAGATGTGATAATGTATTTATGTTTTTTAAATGTCCTTATTTTTTAAAACACACACTGAAGTATTTACAGAAGAAATGATCTTAAGTCTGGAATGTGCTTTGAAATACTCCAGTGCATATGAAGAAAGTAGGTGGAGGTATGGATGAAACAAGATGGGCTCTGTGTCGATGGCTAAACATGGTACATAGGAGCTCCTTATACTACTCTCTCTCCTTTTGTATTTATTAATTTTGCATAATACAAATTTTGTAAAAAGGATTTAGGATTATGGTAACAGTTGCACAACTCTAAATTTGTTTTAAAAAATCATTGGGGGCTTCCCTGGTGGCGCAGTGGTTGAGAGTCTGCCTGCTAATGCAGGGGACACGGGTTCGAGCCCTGGCCTGGGAGGATCCCACATGCCGCGGAGCGGCTGGGCCCGTGAGCCACAACTGCTGAGCCTGCGCGTCTGGAGCCTGTGCTCCGCGGCGAGAGAGGCCGCGGCGGTGAGAGGCCCGCGCATCGCGATGAAGAGTGGCCCCCGCTTGCCACAACTGGAGAAAGCCCTCGCACAGAAACGAAGACCCAACACAGCCAAAATCAATCAATCAATCAATCAATCAAACATACGCATCTGATTCAAGATCCTCATTAAAAAAAAAAAAAATCATTGGATTGTACACTGAAACAAGAAAATTTTATGGCACATAAATTATATTTCAAGAGTTGTTTTTGAAAAAGAATGTAAAATAAGAGATTTGCCTATTAAAACTTAAAACCAATAAAATATAAATAGTAAAGATAAAGAGACTAGTTAGGCAGTCTAGTAGGTACCACTGAAGATCAACTGAGAGATGATAAGAGCTTAAACTGCAATGGAAGCCATGAAGATGGAGAGAAATACATTCAAGAAATATTTATGATGCAAACTCTACAGGCCTCGGTGGATGCTGGGAGGTGGGAGAAGAAGGGGGTGTAGGGAGGGAGTATGAGAGGAAAGTGGGCAAAAGGCACAAATGTCCAGTTTTAAGATAAATAAGTACTAGGGATGTCATGTACAGCATGGTAACTATAGCTAAGGACATATAGGAAAGCTGTTAAGAAAGTAAATCATAAGAGTTCTCATCACAAGAAGAAGTTTTTTTCCATCTTTTTTCTTCTTGTTCTTCTTTTTATTGTATCTATATGATATGATGGATGCTAGCTGAACCTACTGTGGTAATCATTTCACAATATATGTTAATCAAACCACCATGTTGTATGCCTTGAAATTATACGGTGATATATGGCAATTATTTCTCAGTAAAATCAGGGTGGGGGGGAAAGAAGAAGAAGGTGTACAGCAGAATTCCCGCGTGTCTGGCTTTAACGTGGACAAAGAGTTGTGCTACTTGCTGAGACAGGGAACGGTAGAGAAGCGGGGCTGGTGGAGGATGATAATGAGTTTCTATTCTGGTACCAGAGGAACAACAAGCAGAGATGAACTAGGGCAGCTGGAGCCCAGAAGAGAGGGCTCAACGCAGTGTTCTACATGCAAAGTCCTTTTCAGCAATGCCTGCCTGTTGTTGAGCCAGGGTTTCCAGACTGAGACATCTGGGGATTCCAGAAATCTGACAACTAAAACATGGCAACAAAATATGTTGCCCTTTCAAAAAATTTCAGCTAGTAAATTTTTAAAATAAAGTTTAGAAATAATAGGTTGCCAAATTTTTAATATTGATTCCATTTGACATTTTTAAAGGAGAGTTTAATCCAATTAGATTTATTGTTGTGACTGATATCTTTCATGTTCCATCTATAAGTCTTTTCTGAGCTTCTTGTTCATACTTCTTTGATCATTTTATTTGGCTGTGACTGTTGTTATGTGAATAGTTTATTGGTATAATTTGCTGCTGGTATATTTTGTTTCTAAGTATAATATCAACAGTTTCTTTGATTTTATTTTTCTCCAGGTTTTGAGATGGTGTGTACCTTCCCATCTCACATGGGAGCACCCTGAAGAAGGGATGTAGAAAGAAATGGTGTCTGGTTTTCTGTATCTGTGTTGTATCAGGTAGTAGCATGGGGAACTGGAGTTCCAGACATCTTCTGCTCTTCTTCTGGCAGATACTTTTTAAATTAAATACGTAGTAAACTGAAAATCGTCAATTTCCTTAACGAGGACCTATTTGCCTTATGATTAATTCCAGTTCCTTCTGGATACCAGCATTAGGTTCCTGTCTATCTCAATTTTCAGAGTATTTGAGACTATATTCTGTGAGGTTTGGGGGGGTTCCTTCTGTAAGAAGTTGTAAGAGGCTGCATTGAGGACTACGATTTAAATGAGATTTTGAAGCTAAAATCCCTCATAGGAAATCAAACTAAAATGAGAGGCATTCAGTCTTCTTTGAACTTTTGGCCTTTGCCATCTTTTTAGCTTACAGGAATTTCTTCCCTGTCCTCCTTTGTACAACATCTCAGTACAGAGTTTGTATTGGAAAACTGATTTCTCTTACTTCCCTCTTATTAAATGTCTATGCCCCTTACCAATTTCACCCTAATAATTTGCAGATTTCATTTGGCTTCATTTATTCCCATTGTTACTATTTCAAGGCCCTCCCAATTGCTGCATGACATTCAACTCTGGATGCATTCTTGGGGTTTTTCCTTTCAATTAAATGCTTCCAGAAACAAAATTTCGGAAAATGGGTTCACTCTAGCTGACTCAGTTCTGAAAGTCTTTCCAAAGAGATTTTACAGGGAAAATATTACTGGCTTTAAACCTCAAGCACTGAGTTCTGGGCTGCAATTTGAATTTGGCTTTCATTTTTCATATCTCCAGCAATGTAAAAATCCCAGTAAAGTAATAGTCTTTTCTAAGAAGGGCCCAGATCTCTGGAATGCACTTGCTCTCCTTTCCAAAGGAATTTCAAGGTATAGTATAAACTTGCTTTTCTTGACTGACCAACTGAAAGCAGCAAAGCCCTTATTTATATTCTGGTTTAAAGTTTTTCTTTTAATGGAAACTTTTACTCATCTTCCACCGAGAGTGGTATGGGGATGAGTGAGCTCAGTCACATTGTGAAACTTTGCATATGCAAAGTATGCTTTTTATTTCCCTCCAAGGATACCTTCAGAGGCAGCCAAACAAGTTGCTAATAAATTCTTAAAGGCACAGCATCATTCCCTGTCCTTGCTACTTGAAGTGTAGTCCATGGACCAATAGCATGAATATCACCTGGGAGCTTATTAGAAACGCAGAATCTTGGGCTTCACCCCAGACCTACTGAATCAGAATCTACATTTTATCAAGATCCTCAGATGATTCATATGCACGTTAAAGTCTGAGAAGCAAGGCAACAAGATTCCTGATGGTAGCGGCGCTGTTGCTGCTGCGGTAGTCCATGGACTACACTCTTGAGTTGCCAGAATCTGGAGGGTGGAAGAAGAAAAAGCACCGTGGGACTGTAGGAAAGAGATGGCCAGAGTGCATCTCTAAAGGCAGCATAAAAACACCAGCCAATCTTGGACCCCATTAGGTAGAGAATCTGGGGAAAGGTGCTTTGGATGTTAGTAAAAGAAAAAGAAGTTCTGGAGGAAGAGAATAATAATGAGGGCCTTTTACATACACACACACACACACACACACAGAGGCAGGCATGCACGCATGTATGTATGCGTGTGTGTACGTATACTATAATTTCCAAATGTCATAACAATCTTGTAAGGTACATATTTTCAACTTTTTTATAGAGGAGAAAACTGAGGTTCATTGAGGTTAAGTAGCTTACCTAAAAATCACACAAAAAATCAATACTGTGCATGAAATCAAAGCGAGATTTAGCCAACTCCAAAGCAATTCTCAGAAAAAAAAAAATTGCTCTCATTTTACTTCCTCCCATGATCTAAGACAGTCATGTTAACAGTGGTTAAATTAATCTCTTTAATTTCTATCAGATAACCTTACTAGAATCAGTACCTGAATAAAAAGAAACGTAAGACAGAATCATATTCTCAAAGAAAACACCATAGGTACCCAATATAAGTTGAGGAGGGTTTTTTTTTTTTTTTACCAAAAATTATACTTCAGAAAAAGAGATTTTCTTAAATTCAAGTACTCACAAATCTCTCATAATAAGAAGGCATTTTCTAATTTACTTTATTCTGAACACCAAATTACTATTTAATAAGTCCCATTAGTCTGAATCTATGCTGATCAATATTAGTTGAGAGAGGTCACCTAGTGGAATCAGTAAAAAAGAAAAGAAATTTAACAAGGATATGGTAATTATTCTTGAAGCAAAAGTTGACAATTAATAAGCATAGAATATTGTCATAAACAAAACTTTAAAAGATCACATTAAAATGTAGTACAGCATGTGGTTACATTGTGAAGTTCATGAACATAACCCTAGGGAGGAATGAAAAAAAAACAATATCCCTAATGTTCTATCAGTGGACAACATCATGCATGGATTTAACAAGTACCTGATCTCAAACAGCTTAAATGGAAATGAAGATGGTTTCCTCTGTGATTGATGAATTGGCCCTAGTGATGTCAGAGGTCTGTGTTGAAGCTGTAATTAATTAGAAGCTGCATGGAATTAGTTTGAATAAAATTGTTTTATGAAATGTGAGAATAGAACAGCTATGTTCCTTAAATGACATTTTATATAATAAGTGATTTTAAATGTGTCTAAAACTAAATTAATGTTAAACATTAAAGTAGATTTTTGACTATCCCATCCACACCACCCAAAATAAATTTATTCGAGTTGACCAAAAAATTTCTGTTGAATTTTCTCATTGAAAACATGGAAGGTAGACACACTAATACCATGGCATATATGAATATTCCTAATACTTAGGAAACAGAGAAACAAAACTATACAACAACGTGATAGATGTTAATAGTGAACTATGTGCAAAATGCATTTAGGGGAAGAAGAAAGTAATTGGCGTTACCAGGGAAGGCTTCACAGGAGATGATATCCGAGCTAAATTTCAAAGGGGAATAGAAGAGAAATTGAAGGAAAATATTGTAAATGTAAGATACCATATGTCCTGAGTCATGGAGATGAGAAGACATGGCATGCTTTAAGAAGAGTGTGGACTATAAGATGTGTGAGGGAGGGTAGATGTATACAAATATTTGCATCTGGAAGTCATTTTTTAACCTGCTGACCCTGGAAGAGGGTAGGCAGAAACATGGTATCTTAGAATTACCTGGAAAATGACTTTCCTCTCTAAGCGTGACTTATTTCAACACAAATGCTTGATAATAATTTTCCTGCTCTCGTGTACAAGCAACCAAGTCGACACAGAATCACAGAACAAGCCTAGAGATACAGACAAAGTGATGCTCTTGAAGAAAAATGTTTCAGGAATTTCTAATGTTCTAGAAACAAAACCTGAAACTAGCTGAACAAGCTGAAAGAGGGGACTTGCAAATTTTATCCGTAGTTTAAAAGTAGCTTTCTCCATCATATCTCGCTCAATCCTATGAATCCTCCTCTCTCAATCTTCCTCTCTCCTGAAAGGGCAACCAAAGAAAACAACCTATCTCTCCCATTTATAAACTTTGTGTAGGGATGCACAGTTTTCCAGCCACAGGACACTCTCTTACATGATTATATTTATTTCTTATATTTCATTATATTAAGCACTAATTGTTATTATAAGGATAGTAATGATGTTACTGTACAGCCAAGTCTGTTCCTCGCATTTAGACTTGGCCAATAGGTCAAAAAACTTGCATGAAATGACCAGGATAGCCCTTCTTAGAACAAATGGAGAGTCTTCCGCAAAAGTAAATCCTCCCTTCCACAAATAGAGCACCCTCATGAAACACAGTTTGGGTAGTTTTAGAAAAGCTATTTCATCTCTCTTTCTAGTCCTTGACAGTTCGGAAAGAACAGAGCCTAATCCCAGAGCATTTGATAATAAGCATATTTAAGAATTCTGCTTTAATACATTAATTTAACTCCTAATAAAATAAATTTGGATAGATATTTCCTTAATAGGATGCTATATCAACCCCCAAAACAGCCCAATAAGTGACAGAGAAACAGTAGGACACTGTCATTCCAGTTAGGAGCAAGACAAAGACGTGTACTATCACCAGTATCATTTAACATTGTTTTTGAGGTGTGAGGCAGCAATTGTACAAGAGAAAAACTAAAGCCTATACACACTTTACAGAGAAAGTAAAAATTATTATTGTCAGATGATAGGTTAATTTATATAAGAAGGCCAAGCATAACTCCAACAAACATATCAAAATTTACAACTAAACAGACTGTTTATAAAACTGATACAATAATAAGAAAATTCTGGAAAATTATAAAAAGATGAGTGATATAATATTAAGGTAGAACAACCAGAATAATTTTAAAAACCTGGGAAAGTATATAAATTTTTAATCTCAGTATGGGAAAGGCCTTCTTATAGTGACACAAAATCCAGAATCCGATAAAGAAAAACTGGCTAAATTTTACTACATAAAAACTAAAAAATTCTGCATGAAAAAAAAAAATACAGAATTGACAGTGAAAAACTGGGGAAAGTAATACATATCACAGACATATGGTCAGTTTCTTTAATTTATAAAAGCCCTTGAAAATAAATATAAAAGACAAACAACCAGTAGAGAAATAAACAAAAGACATCTCACAAAAATGAAAATACATATGGGTCAAATATCATATTTCATTGATTCTAAGTTTGCTATATTTTAACTTTTCTGAATTCTGGATGTCTTACAATCAATGGGTTTTTTTTTTAATTTTCTAATTTTATTTTATTTATTTTTTTACACAGCAGGTTCTTATTAGTCATCAATTTTATACACATCAGTGTGTACATGTCAATCCCAATCGCCCAATTCAGCACACCACCATCCCCACCCCCCCGTGGCTTTCCCCCCTTGCTGTCCATACGTTTGTTCTCTACATCTGTGTCTCAACTTCTGCCCTGCAAACTGGTTCATCTGTACCATTTTTCTAGGTTCCACATACATGCGTTAATATACAATATTTGTTTTTCTCCTTCTGACTTACTTCACTCTGTATGACAGTCTCTAGATCCATCCACGTCTCAACAAATGACCCAATTTTGTTCCTTTTTATGGCTGAGTAATATTCCATTGTATATATGTACCACATCTTCTTTATCCATTCATCTGTCGATGGGCATTTAGGTTGCTTCCATGACCTGGCTATTGTAAGTAGTGCTGCAATGAACACTGGGGTACATGTGTCTTTTTGAATTATGGTTTTCTCTGGGTATATGCTCAGTAGTGGGATTGCTGGATCATATGATAATTCTAATTTTAGTTTTTTAAGGAACCTCCATACTGTTCTCCATAGTGGCTGTATCAATTTACATTCCCACCAACAGTGCAACAGGGCTCCCTTTTCTCCACACCCTCTCCAGCATTTGTTGTTTGTAGATTTTTTTTCTGATGATGCCCATTCTAACCGGTGTGAGGTGATACCTCATTGTAGTTTTGATTTGCATTTCTCTAATAATTAGTGATGTTGAGCAGCTTTTCATGTGCCTCTTGGCCATCTGTATGTCTTCTTTGGAGAAATGTCTATTTAGGTCTTCTGCCCATCTTTGGATTGGGTTGTTTGTTTTTCTGATATTTAGCTGCATGAGCTATTTATATATTTTGGAGATTAATCCTGTGTCCGTTGATTCATTTGCAAATATTTTCTCCCATTCTGAGGGTTGTCTTTTCGTCTTGTTTATGGTTTCCTTTGCTGTGCAAAAGCTTTGAAGTTTCATTAGGTCCTATTTGTTTATTTTTGTTTTTATTTCCATTACTCTAGGAGGTGGATCAAAAAAGATCTTGCTGTGATTTATGTCAAAGAGTGTTCTTCCTATGTTTTCCTCTAAGAGTTTTATGGTGTCCGGTCTTACAGTTAGGTCTCTAATCCATTTTGAGTTTATTTCTGTGTATGGTGTTAGGGAGTGTTCTGATTTCATTCTTTTACGTGTAGCTGTCCAGTTTTCCCAGCACCACTTATTGAAGAGGCTGTCTTTTCTCCATTGTATATCCTTGCCTCCTTTGTCATAGATTAGTTGACCATAGGTGAGTGGGTTTATCTCTGGGCTTTCAATCTTGTTCCATTGATCTATGTTTCTATTTTTGTGCCAGTACCATATTGTCTTGATTACCATAGGTTTGTACTATAGTCTGAAGTCAGGGAGTCTGATTCCTCCAGCTCTGTTTTTTTCCCTCAAAACTGCTTTGGCTATTCGGGGTCTTTTGTGTCTCCACACAAATTTTAAGATTTTTTGTTCTAGTTCTGTAAAAAATGCCATTGGTAATTTGATAGGGATTGCATTGAATCTGTAGATTGCTTTGGGTAGTATAGTCATTTTCACAATATTGATTCTTCCAATCCAAGAACATGGTATATCTCTTCATCTGTTGGTATCATCTTTAATTTCTTTCATCAGTGTCTTACTGTTTTCTGAATACAGGTCTTTTGTCTCCTTAGGTAGGTTTATTCCTAGGTATTTTATTCTTTTTGTTGCAGTGGTAAATGGGAGTGTTTCCTTAATTTCTCTTTCAGATTTTTCATTATTCGTGTATAGGAATGCAAGAGATTTCTGTGCATTAATTTTGTATCCTGCAACTTTACCAAATTCATTGATTAGCTCTAGTAGTTTTCTGGTGGCTTTTTAGGATTCTCTATGTATAGTATCATGTCATCCGCAAACAGTGACAGTTTTACTTCTTCTTTTCCAATTTGGATTCCTTTTATTTCTTTTTCTTCTCTGATTGCCGTGGCTAGGACTTCCAGAACTATGTTGAATAATACTGGTGAGAGTGGACATCTTTGTCTTGTTGCTGATCTCAGAGGAAATGCTTTCAGTTTTTCACCATTGAGAATGATGTTTGCTGTGAGTTTGTCATATATGGCCTTTATTATGTTGAGGTAGGTTCCCTCTATGCCCACTTTCTGGAGGGTTTTTATCATAAATGGGTGTTGAATTTTGTCAAAAGCTTTTTCTGCATCTATTGAGATGATCATATGGTTTTTATTCTTCAATTTGTTAATATGGTGTATCACATTGATTGATTTGTGTATATTGAAGAATCCTTGCATCCCTGGGATAAATCCCACTTGATCATGGCGTATGATCCTTTTAATGTGTTGTTGGATTCTGTTTGCTAGTATTTTGTTGAGGATTTTTGCATCTATATTCATCAGTGATATTGGTCTGTAATTTTCCTTTTTTGTAGTATCTTTGTCTGGTTTTGGTATCAGGGTGATGGTGGCCTTATAGAATGAGTTTGGGAGTGTTCCTTCCTCTGCAATTTTTTGGAAGAGTTTGAGAAGGATGGGTGTTAGCTCCTCTCTAAATGTTTGATAGAATTCACCTGTGAAGCCATCTGGTCCTGGACTTTTGTTTGTTGGAAGATTTTTAATCACAGTTTCAATTTCACTACTTGTGATTCGTCTGTTCATATTTTCTATTTCTTCCTGGTTCAGTCTTGGCAGGTTATACCTTTCTAAGAATTTGTCCATTTCTTCCAGGTTGTCCATTTTATTGGCATAAAGTTGCCTGTAGTAGTCTCTTAGGATGCTTTGTATTTCTGTGGTGTCTGTTGGAACTTCTCCTTTTTCATTTCTAGTTTTATTGATTTGAGTCCTCTCCCGCTTTTTCCTGATGAGTCTGGCTAATGGTTTATCAATTTTGTTTATCTTCTCAAGGAATCAGCTTTTAGTTTTATTGATCTTTGCTATTGTGTTCTTTGTTTCTATTTCATTTATTTCTGTTCTGATCTTTATGATTTCTTTCCTTCTGCTAACTTTGGGTTTTGTTTGTTCTTCTTTCTGTAGTTCCTTTATGTGTAAGGTTAGACTGTTTATTTGAGATTTTTCTTGTTTCTTGAGGTAGGCTTGTATAGCTATAAACTTCCTTCTTAGAACTGCTTTTACTGTTTCAGATCATCGTGTTTTCATTGTCATTTTTCTCTAGGTATTTTTTGATTTCCTCTTTGATTTCTTCAGTGATCTCTTGGTTATTTAGTAATGTATTGTTTAGCCTCCATGTGTTTGTGTTTTTTACGTTTGTTTCCCTGTAATTGATTTCTAATCTCAGATAGATGACTTCTATCTTCCAGGTCACTTATCCGTTCTTCTGCCTCAGCTATTCTGCTATTTGTGTGTTATTTATTCTGCTGTTTGTGTTTTTTACGTTTGTTTCCCTGTAACTGATTTCTAATCTCAGATAGATGACTTCTATCTTCCAGGTCACTTATCCATTCTTCTGCCTCAGTTATTCTGCTATTGATTCCTTCTAGTATAGTTTTCATTTTAGTTATTGTATTGTTCATCTCTGTTTGTTTGTTCTTTAATTCTTCTAGGTTTTTGTTAAACGTTTCTTGCATCTTCTTGATCTTTGTCTCCATTCTTTTCCCGAGGTCCTGGATCGTCTTCACTATCATTATTCTGAATTCTTTCTCTGGAAGGTTGCCTATCTCCACTTCATTTAGTTGTTTTTCTGGGGTTTTATCTTGTTCCTTCATCTGGTACATAGCCCTCTGCCTTTTCATCTTGTCTGTCTTTCTGTGAATGTGGTTTTCGTTCCACAGGCTGCAGGATTGTAGTTCTTCTCGCTTCTGCTCAATGGTTTCTTAAATGTGATGAATTTCAGTACATAAAAAGATACCAAACTGCACTCATAGTAAGAGAAAATCATATTAAAACTACAGTGAAATAATATTTTTCACCAACCATATTGACAAAATAAAGCAATAAAAGTACTCTTTTGGCAATGTATGAACCAACAGGCACACCCACACACTGTTAGTGGAGGTGAAAATCACTACAGCTCTCACGGAGAGCAGTTTGGCAGTACCAACAACTCTAGTTCTAGGAGTTTATCCTAAAGAAATATTTTCACATGTTGAAATGAAATAGGTACAAATATATATTACTTATATCATTGCTTAGAAAAACATAATATTGGAGATATTGGAAATATACTTACATTCATAAATAAACTACCCTATACCCATGAGTAAATTATCCTATATCTATAAATGCCATAATATGCAGCCATTTAAAATAATGAGGCAACTTAAATACACTCATTTGGAACAATATACAAGATATATACTTAACTGAAAAAAGTAACATAGAACAGAATATATAATATACTACCACTTGTAAGGATAATATGTGTATTTAAATGGAAATGAATATGTTTATGGCTGTAAATTCATAGACTATTTGTGAGAAATACACAAAAACCCAGTAACGGTGGTTACCTCCAGAGAAAACTAAGAGACTGAGTGACAGGGGTGGGTGGGAGATTTCGTTTTCACCATTTACCACCTTGTATCTTAGGAATGTACATGTGCATATGAAACCTATGCAAAAGAAATATAATTAAAAATTTAATTTTAATAAAATGTGCATAAAGTTTCTAACCTTCTTAAAAGCAGAGCATAAAAAGGGTTGAGAATTACTGACTACTACAATCCCCTCATTTCGTGGATAAGAAAACTCATCTATGATTAGGCAACTTGCCCAGGATCACTAGATTATCTCAATGCCCTTTCCAAGGTTAAGGTTCTATGATTGATTTTATCTTATTTTATTTGTTTTAAGGAATATAGTGAATTAGATATGGGAGGGCAAGATTTAATTGCCATTCATTGAATTCTGACCTAACCATAAAAAAATATTCTCAGAACATTGTATAGAGAAGGTGCCTTGGCAGAGAAGTGCCTTGGCCTACTCTGAAACAGGTGGACGAGACTGATATGCTTCTCAAATCTCCCTCTTTCTGGCCTGTTCTCCATTTCTAATGCAAAGGAACGATCACATAAAACATAGATTGGTTTCTTTGTTAATGTGCTAATTTGCATTAAAGGTCAACCTATGATTACCAAATTCATGAACTTCTCTCCAATTGCAAAAGAAGAAGAGAGAAATCACAAAGTACAGGTGTCCAAAAAACATCACTGTTTCCAAATAATACACCAACATTATCACACATTTCCTGGGAACTCCTGGTGACTAAGTGATGTCCATCTGTCAAACCTACCCTGTTGCTAGCTAAGCATGAAATGTCAGTGACCCTTCCTAAAAAGCACCTCCTGCTCCCAGCAGCAGTAGCTTCACCCGAAGAGAATATCACAGATTAGCAATGTCAGTATCTGGAGTACTCATTAAATTTCACTCTAGCTTTTTGCATATGTGCAGCTTTATGGTTTTATCATTATTCCTCCTCTTTTCCTTGGCAAATGACAGAGTTTAATAAGGTACCTCATTTCCAGTGAAACCGAGCCAAAAATACATGATGATCTTAGGGATTCACTCACACACTGTAAAACCTAATCCTTAATTAAGAAGACATAAACCAAAATTTCTCTCAGTATTTAAAAATGTCATATTCTATCTATATTTTTCTAAGGCACTTAAAGTGAAAATAGTATTGTGCATGTATTTTTAAATAGAAAAGAATACAATGATTATTTCAGGAAAAAATTATTTATTTAGATTTATTTTTGGCCACTATCCTAGTTGTTACTATAGTTTATTTAAATATTTTAAAAAGGTCAATTAGAACTTTGTATTTTCTAACTTCATGATAGGAAAATAATGCATATATTACAATATCTAGAGTTGCTAAGCATGCAGGAAAATAATACACCTTTACATATACTAGTGGCCAAAGTGTACATTGAGAGAGTCTTTGTGAAACACAAACTGGCAAAGCATAACAAAAAATGTAAGAATATTAATATATTTTGATCTAACAATCATATTTCTAAAAATTTATTATCTTAGGTAAAAACTTCAGGACACAACAAAAGATTTAACCTCATGGACTGTCCTAATACTTAAATAAAATGAATTGATAAAATAAAATGCAAAAGTAACATAAAATGATTCTGGAGAGTTTACAGATTCTAGAATGGTGGAGTGAGGACTTATGAAAATCCACTCCTCCATAAAGCAATAAGAACACCAACAAAAATTATCAAAATCAACATTTTCAGAGCTCTGTAGATTAAAGGTTTATAAAAACCTAAGGAGTACTTATTAAGGAACAATACTCAAATTACAATAAGAACAGCAAGCTTTAATTTTAACTTACACTGATCTTGTTCCTCTCTAACCAGCGCTACAGTAGCCTTGAAAACCAATAGCTTCACAACTACAGTTGCCTAGCAGCCACTAAAGCAAGAAGAATGAGTTTGGAGTTCCCCAATCATCTCATCCCAGAGTATCTGTCACTATTTCATCTGCCTGGCAGCTTAATAAAAAAGTAAAAAGCTTCACTCTCAGAATCTGTCTTTATTTATCTCCACCTAAGAGCTCATTCTATTCTATCCCCAAGGCATTTGTTTAAAAATTATCAGTAGTGATTGTTTAACATAGTAACTGCCTGAAGCAGCATTACCAGTTGGGGTTAACAAGATACTGACCAAAAATCTTAAAAGGAAAAGCTCCCGCGCACCGCGATGAAGAGTGGCCCCCACTTGCCGCAACTAGAGAAAGCCCTAGCACAGAAACGAAGACTCAACATAGCAATCAATCAATCAATCAATTAAAAAAAAAAAAGGAAAAGCTGAGGAATGGACGTCTATATGGAGCTTTGAGAAGATCCTATAGTATCCTGGGAATCCAAAGGCCACATATATGTGCAAGACCAGGTATACATCCCCAGGAAATACCTGAGAAGGTCCACATCTCTCAGTCTGTCTGACCATGAGCCTCTGTTCCATCAGGAAGTGGAGGATAAGGTGGTGTTGTAAACTTCTTGCTAGAGTGTTGAAAGCATTCCCCAACACACACACACAGCCCCTTGGCAGAGGTTGGAAGACATATTGATACAAGACATTAACAAAAATCTCTACTCAGTCATTAGCTGGTTACTAAAGTAACTAAGCAGAGATTCAGTGGCCACACATGACAAAGAATACAGACTTTACAGAATTAGTCCAACAGTCACAAAAAGCAACAATAAACACAAAAACAAACAGCAAAAACAAACCCTAGGGAAGGGGGAATCTTATTTCCAGAGTTGTTATACTACATTATTTGAACTGTCCAGTTTTCAACAACAACAACAGTGTGAGATGTTCAAAGAAACAGGAAAGTATGACCTATACACACGTATGCACATAAAGCAAGGAACAGAAATTGTCCTTGCCGAAGCCCAGAGGTTGTACTTACTAGACAGACTTTAATTCAGCTATTATAAATATGTTCGAAGAACTAAAAGAAAACATGTCTAAAGAAAACAGAAAAGTATAAAAATGCTGTCCCTTTAAAGAGAGAGCATCAGTAAAGAAAAATTGTAAAAAAAAAATAAGAACCAAATAGAAATAGTGGAATTGGAAAGCAAAATATAATCAGAATTTTAAAATTCATTACAAAGGCTCAACAGCAGACCTGACCTGGCAGAAAAAAGAATCAGTGTACTTGAAGACAGATCAATTGACAACCAGTCTGCAGAACAGAAAGAAAAAAGAAAAAAGAAAAATAAACAAAGCCTCAAAGATATATGGGACACCATACAAATAATGGGAGTCCTCAAAAAAAAAGAAAAGAGAGAATGGGGCAGAAGAAAATATGAAAAAAAATAATGGCCAAAGACTTCTCAAATTTGATGAGAAACAATAACCTACACATTCAAAAAGTTCAACAAACTCCAAGTAGGACAAGCTTGAAGAAATCCACAACCAGACATATCATAGTCAAACTATGGAAAGACAAAGACAAAGGGAGACTCTTGACTACAGCAAAAGAAAAATGACTCATCACATACAGCGGATCATCAATAAAATAAACAGCTGATTTCCCATCAGAACCACTGAGGCCAGAAATATATTCCAAGTGGTGAAAGGCAAACACTGTTAACCAAAAATTCTACATGCAGCAAAACAACTGTTCAAAACAAAGGAGAAATCAAGACATTCTCAAATAAATAAAAATTCAGGGAATACACTGCTAGCAGACCTGCTCTATAAGAAATACTAAAGGGAGTACTTCAGGCTGAAATGAAGACACTAATCAAATCCACATGAAGAAATGAAGGTCAACATTAAAAGTAACTACATAGGTAAATATAAAAAACAGTGTAAGTGTATATTTGTCTCTCATTCCTTTTATTCCTATATTATTTAAAGAAACTGTAAAAAATAATACTGTAAACCTGTGTGGATAGGCTTATAACTTATAAAAATATAATTTATATTACAATGATAGTAGAAAGGAAGAGAGAAACAGCTTTATGGAAGAAAGTTTTTATATACTATTAAAATTAAGTTGGTATTATTCTGAACTAGATATTTTATAAGTTAATATGCTAATTAATATCTCCAGGACAACAACCACTAAGAAAATGACTAAAAATATATATAGTAAATAAAACAAAATGAGAATTTAAATGGTATGCTAGAATATATCTATTTAACCAAAAAGAAGGTAGTTAATGGCAGAATCAAGGAACAAAAAAGATACAAGACATACAGAAAACAAAGAAAAAATTAGCAGACATATATGCTATCTTATAAGAAATTGCCTTAAATGTAAATGGACTAAACATTCCAATCAAAACTCAGAGACTGATAGAATAGATTAGAAAGAAAAGCATGATCCAACTATGTACTGTCTACAAGAGACAAATTTTAGATTCAAAGACACAAATAAGTGAAAAGGAAAAAGACAGAAAAAGTCATACTACGCAAACAGTAAGTAAAAGAGAGCAGCAGGGACTATACTAATATCAGACAAAAATGACTTTAAAATAAAAATTGTTACTAGAGATAAAGAAGGACATTTTATAATGGTAAGAGGGTCAAGACATAATGATTATAAAATAAATGCACTTAACAAGAGGTCCAAAATACATGAAGCAAAAACTAAAAGAATTGAAGAAACAGATAATTCAGCAACAATAGTTGGAGACTTCATTACCCTACTTTCAATAATAGATAGAACAACTAAGCAGAATATCAATAAGAAAAAAGAAGACGAACCACACTGTAAGTCAACTATACCTAACAGATGTATACAGAACACTCCACCCCAAAAGAGCAGGATACACACTCTTTCTCAAACACACATGGAAAGTTCTCCAGGATAGATCACATGTTATGTCACAAAACAAGTCTCAAGAGATTTTAAAAGACTGAAATCATAAAAATGTTCTCTAATCACAATGGAATAAAAGTGGAAACCATACAGAAGAAAATTTTGGAAATTCAAAGATACATGGAAATTAAACAACACACTCCTAAAACCAGTCAGTCAAAGAAGAAACAACAAGAAAAATTAGAAAATGCTTCAAGGTAAATGAAAATAGAAACACAACATACCAAAACTTATGGGAGTTTCTCTAAAGCAGAGCTTAAAGAAAATTTTATACCTGTAAACACCTATATTAAAAAAGATGAAAGGTCTCAAATCAATAATCTAACCTTCCACCTAAAGAAATTAGGAAAAGAGCAATTAAACCCAAAGCAATCAAAAGAAAGAAAATAAAGCTGAGAATGGAAATAAATAAAATAAAGATAAAAGAATTCAATAAAACCAAAAGTAGCTTCTTTAAAAAGTTCAACAAAATTGACACATTATTTGCTAGATTAAACAGGAAAAAAAGAGAAGACTCAAATTACTAAAATCAAGAATAAAAGTGAGGACATCATACTGACCTTACAGAAAGGAAAAAAAAAAATTACAAGGGAATACTATGAACAATTATCTGCCAACAACCTAGATGATCTACATGAAATGGTCAAATTCTTAGACACACACAAACTACTGAAACTGACTAAAGAAAAAATTAAAAATATGAATAGACTTATAACAAGTAAAGAAATTGAATTAGTAATCAAAAATCTTCCCACTAAGAAAAGACCAGGCCCAGACGGCTTCACTGTTGAATTCTACCCAATGTTTAAAGAAGAACTGACACAAACTTTCCACAAAGTTCTTTCAAAAAATAGGAGGGAATATTTCCCAACTCATTCTATGAAGCTACTATGATCCTGATAAAAAACCAAAGACATCACAAGGAAAGAAAACTATAGACCCATATGCCTTACAAATATAGACTCAAAAATCTTCAACAAAACATAGAAAATTGAATCTAGCAACATATAAAAAAGATTATACACCAAGTGAGATTTATCCCAGAAATGCAAGGTTGGTTGGTTTAACATATGAAAATCCATCAATATAACACACCATATTAATACAACAAAGAACCAAAATCACATGATCATCTCAATAGATACAGAAGATATATTTGACAAAATCCAACACCTCTTCATGTTAAAATGCTCAATGAACTAGAAACAGAAGAGAATTTCCTCAACTTGATGAAGGTATCTACAAAATAATAACAGCTGACATCATACTAATGGTGAAATGCATTGGCTGATAAGATGACAAGAAATGCCTTTGCAACCACTTTCTATTTTTTCCCCAACATTCAATTTTTGAAAATTTTCAAACCTTCAGAAATTTTTAGCATTTTGCAATACTTTTAGCAAGAGAGAGAACTATCTAATTTTTTTTTTTAATATTTTATTTATTTATTTTTATTTATGGCTGTGTTGGGTCTTCGTTTCTGCGTGAGGGCTTTCTCTAGTTGTGGCAAGCAGGGGCCACTCTTCATCGCGGTGCGCGGGCCTCTCACTATCGCGGCCTCTCTTGTTGTGGAGCACAGGCTCCAGATGCGCAGGCTCAGTAATTGTGGCTCACGGGCCCAGTCGCTCCGCGGCATGTGGGATCTTCCCAGACCAGGGCTCGAACCCGTGTCCCCTGCATTGGCAGGCAGATTCTCAACCACTGCGCCACCAGGGAAGCCCGCTAATTTTTTTTTTTTTAACCACGTAAGACTCATATGTAGACACTCTACTTTAACTTAAGTAGGTACCTCCCAGGCCTAAGAACACTTTCCTTTTTCCATCATAACCACAAGTTAACTATCACACTCAGAGAACTTAATATTAATGCAATAGTGTCATCTAATATACAGTCTATCTTCAAATCTCCTCAGTTTTCCTAATAATGTCTTTTACAGTATTTTTTTTTCAATCCAGGATCCAGTCCATGATCATGTATTTCATTTAGTTTTCATGTCTCTCTCATCTACTTTAATCTAGAACAGCTGCCCAAATTTCTTTTTTCCTTCAGAACACTGACATTTTTTATGAATCTAGACCAGAACTAAATATGAATTTGTCTGATACTTCCTCATGATAAGGTTCAGATTAAACATTTTTGAGTAGAGTACTACATAGGTGACGTTTCAACTATTACTTAAGATGGCAGGTTTGTTTTTAGAATGGTGGTGCTATTTCTCTATTTTTGTGCAAACATGGGGAGGAAAGCTATCAAAAGTCTGTTCATCCAAAATTCATCTGCATCAGTAATTTCTCAAAAAAAATCACAGAACACCAGGCCTTAAAATGGCCATAACTCAAAGGGTCAGTTCTCAGTTCAAAAACAGATAAGCAATGTGAAATCCATATATTTACACGCACTAAAATTCATTATTTGGTCTATACAAATCTCTGGGGATTTCTTAGCTGTCAGCTCTTCCTTTCATTAAATGGATATGAGTATCATTAGTTGCAAGCATAGTAGGGTTTGAGGTCCAATGCTCTAGTGTGGCAATGGTGAGCCCTTTCTTCATCCCATTATTTAAAATCACTATCCACCCTATCCAAAACATTTTTCTCCCCTTCTCTGATTTGTGCTTTTTCCTTAGCACTTTTCACCTGCTAACATACATATCTTCATTTATTTCTCCTGGTTGTTGCCTACCTCCCCACTGGAATGTAATCCTCATGAGGGTGGGCAATTTTATCTTTGTAGTTCACTGTTATACTCCCAGCCAGGCTCTCAGTTCTAGCAGGTATGCAATAAAAATGTTTAATACACAAATGAGTGAATAAATGGATGGATGGTTTACCCTCCTGCATTGAAGTGTGCCAGAGTCATAAGGGCACTAGAGACTGGGGATATTTGAGCCACACAGTTTCCTTTCAACTATAACTTGATCAAACTGTCCCTAAACCTCTTTTCCACCGTCACTTCTCCACCTGGGTGCTCAACATGTGAGTATTATGAGATATATGGGTTTGTTACAGAAAAGGATTACAAATGGGTCATTTAGTAGATCAGAAAAATGAACACAGTTATTAACCAATTAGTGACAGACATATACAAAACTCTCACAGATCTTGATCATGAAGTTCTGGATATGACCCGCTCCACTAGAGGGTTTGTGGAGGTCTCCAATTCACTTCCAACCATGGTTACCTTTGAAGTTCTGAGGAAGCGGGAGAAACCAAAGGGAATATTTGGAAGAAGGAAATAGAGGAAAAGTGAAGAAAAAAAAAAAAAAACTGAGAATAAAATGGGTTCTCTGTGGCCTCCTTCCCCACCACCAATCATGTCTTTTCATCACCCCGAAGCCCCAGGTTTACGTATAGTTCAACATCAGCCTTTAAAACACATTTGGTTTCGTTCAATGAGGATCGTGGGCCGGTCAGGAACTAAGCAGTCAACAGACTGAATATCATCTTCTCATCTTGACTATAAAGTCTGGAATGAAGGTTCCAGAAAGAAAGGCTCTTTCAGAGAAAGGGGAAACTGATTTCAGGCAAAATATCCTCTCTCTGAAGGAACTAGGAAGTTCTTGTCAAACTATATCTTTTGCAAATGCTGGAATAGTATAAACCAGTAAGTACAGAAAAATCTTTTTCACATTAATAAAAATTTGGAAGTACAAAAATTATTACATAATAAAAATAAGGCTCAAGAACAAACCTTCGTATAGTTGATTCTTTTTTATGGGGAGAAGACATATCTTGTTAAAGTTTTAGGTGGTTGGTTTTAATCCAAAACTATCTTACCAAACTTCAAACTAACCACAAGATCTTCCTGACTTAGAATTCTAAGTTCTCATTCACCAGACGGCATGTTCTGAGTCCACAAAACCCACTGTGAACCCAGGTGAACTCGAAGTCAAAAAGAGACTCATCGGGCTTCCCTGGTGGCACAGTGGTTAAGAATCCGCCTGCCAATGTAGGAGACATGGGTTCGAGCCCTGGTCCGGCAAGATCCCACATGCCGCGGATCAACTAAGTCCATGCGCTACAACTACTGAGCCTGCGCTCTGGAGCCCGCGAGCCACAACTACTGAAGCCCGCACGCCTAGAGCCCGTGCTCCGCAACAAGAGACGCCACCACAATGAGAAGCCCGCGCACCGCAACGAAGAGTAGACCCCACTCGCCACAACTAGAGAAAGCCTGCGTGCAGCAACGTAGACCCATCACAGCCAAAAATAAATAAATTAAATGAATTTAAAAAAAAAAAAAAAAGAGACTCATCTCCTAGAAACTTCCACCTTGAGTTCTGACTCTTAAGCTGCTGACAACAATTTAATTTTCTCTCTGGGAACATGTAAGAGAATGGTAAGAGGCCGCCCTGTTGTTAGAAAGAATGACAGTGTGAAATATATTTACAGTCATTGCCAATTTTATGTTCGGGGACTGAGAGCAGGACGGCAGAGAGGAAAGAGATGTTGAGAGCTCCTTGCTAACCTCCACATTATGAGTCTCAAATTCCTGAGAGAGCCCCTCTGACACCAGAGACTTCCCTCCTGCTGAGGCCTTCAAAACTTCACCTTCTTGGAGAGAAAACAAGTAAGACAAAAGAAAGTTGTTTGGCTTCTAAATTAGACTGGCCTCTCCTCTGAAGAGCTGGGCAGCCGCTGCATCAGACTCTGGCGTCTGCCAGGCTCTCGGCAGCCGGAGGATCGTATCACACTGTTTGGCTGCACAAGCCCATGGTGAGCACTGCTCCCCACGTGCATCCTGCCAACAACAGCAACCCCTCTTACCATTCAGCCTTGACCCTGTGCACATGTTCATGATGTTCTCAAGGACTCTGCTAAAACTCAACGGGAGAGGTCTGTTGGGAGGCTCTGTGGATTTGTAAAGATAGAGGAGGTAATCCAACCTGTCCCCATTAAATATTCAAGTTCAGAGTTCCCAAATTTTGCGAATTCCTAAATATCTACTTCCAAAGAAGGAAAAGCATTCAAGAACTAATGGATCTGAATCTGTTCTGACATTACCACAAGTCACCATTGAAAAGTGATCAGTGCTTGTGTTTGAGGGCACTGGCCAGACTCCCAGTGGGGTCGAGCTGACCTGGACGGCAACACAAGGGCTCATTTATTAGTGGGTCTTCCAAATGCGTAAACGATCTGATTGTGTTTTCCAAATTAAGCAAGATAACTCCATAAATCTTGGGCAGGGTAGTAGTCAGAACTCTCACAAACGTTAATCAACTGTCGGTAAATACCGATTAGAATTCTGAATTCTTAGAATTATCAAATGTTTGGTATTGTTCATTCATTCATCCATTCAGCAAATAACTGTTGAGAGCCAACTATGTGCTAAACTCTGTTTTAGGTACTGGGGACACAGCCATGAACAAAACAATGTCCCTGCCCTAATGATGCTTATATTCTACCAGGGCAGGGGGAAGATAGCGAGAAAAGAGAAAGACAGAGGGAAAAAAGCAAGCATATCAGATGGTGATAAAAAAAGCTATGGAAAAAATCAACAAGGTTGGTTTGAGAAGGAGTGTCAGGTGGCAGAGGGTGTTGGTAGCAAAACAGAGTCACCATTTTAGATAGTATTGGTGGGTTATGAAAGACCTCACTAAAGAACGTTTGACGTTTGAGCAAAGCCTCGAAGGAGGAAAAGGAGCCAGGCATAGGCATCTGCGGAAGAACAGCCCAGGCAGAGCTTTCTACAGATACAAAAAACCTGAAGTGAGTGTGTGCCTGGCATGTTCAAGGAATTGCAAGGAGCCCAGTGTGCCTGGAAAGATTTATGTGAGGGAGAGTCTCGGAAGATAAGGTTGGGAGGGAGCTCTGGCCTTCACTCCAAAAAGAAGGGATGCCATTGGAGGATTCAGAGCAGAGGGAGGCAAACCCTTAGAAAGGATTCCTCTGACTGGTAATTAACGACTTCACTTTCAGCCTTCTTTCTTGGCACAACATCCACCGGGCAGACCACACATCGAATGTGAATGTGGCATGTGGTAGTAGTAGGCAGGAGGGAAGGTCCTGCGAATGTGAATGTGGGACATGCTCCCTCCTGACCTGGCAGCACTGATTAGACCTACGATGTCCGACGTGGTAGCCACTAGCCACATGGACGATTGAGTAACTTAAATGTGGTTAACCTGAAACAAGGAGTACTCTAAGTATGAAATACACACCGGACGTTGAAGCCTTAGTATGAAAAAAGAAAAAAGAATGTAAAATGTCCCATTAATATTTTTATAATGCTTATATATTGAAATGATAATATTTTGGATACAATGGGTTAAATAAAGTGTAGTATTAAATTCTCTTTACCTGTTTCTTTCTTACTTCTTTTAATGTGGCTACAAGAAAATTAAAATTTTTGCATTTTTAATTTTTTTATTAAATTGCATATGTGGCTCACATTATACTTCCCTTGGACAGAGCAGGGTTAGAGTGTTACTAGAACAGTGCTTAGACCTTCCCATTATAAAGAAGCAACAGATAAAGGGTAGCAGCTCCTTAAGTGAAGAGAAAGAATGACTCATACTGCAAAATACTGTCTCCCAATGGACAAAAAGAAGGGCCCTGGAATTTGAAGGCAAAGAGGCAGCTTCTTCATGTAGCCGACTGTGTGAAGGGCAATAGTCAGACACGAAGGAGCTACCTGGTAGGTTTCTCCTCAGAAAACCAATCCAGGAAACTAATTTAAAATGTTTAGGTTTGGGACTTCCCTGGCAGTCCAGTGGTTAAGACTTCGCCTTCCAATGCAGGGGGTGTGGGTTCAATCCCTGGTCGGGGAGCTAAGATCCCACATGCCTCAGGGCCAAAAAACCAAAATATAAAACAGAAGCAATATTGTAACAAAGTCAATAAAGACTTTTTAAAAAATGTTTAGGTTCGACATACAAATGACTGTCCTAAATTCAAACAGGTTACCACTGAAACTAAAAATTATTCTGCCCTGCAGGAAAGGGAAGGCATCTACTAAGCGCTGGTTACTAGGCAGGGCACTTTGTACGTATCATCTCATGAAATCCTCAAAACCTGGGACTTCTTTAACTTAAAAAAGAAAAAAATGGGGGTGGGGTGTTTTGGCTCCAAAGCTCCAAGGTTTCTCTGAAATCTTCCATTTCATTTCTTTTTTTTTTTTTTTTTTTTAATAAGATGATTTTATAAGTGCCCCATGGTCCTCATCTTTTTTTTTTTTTTTTAAATTTATTTATTTATTTTTGGCTGTGCTGGGTCTTCAGTTCGTGCGAGGGCTTTCTCTAGTTGCGGCAAGTGGGGGCCACTCTTCATCGCGGTGCGGGGACCGCTCTTCATCGCGGTGCGCGGGCCTTTCACTATCGCGGCCCCTCCCGTTGCGGGGCACAGGCTCCAGACGCGCAGGCTCAGCAGCTGTGGCTCACGGGCCCAGCTGCTCCGTGGCATGTGGGATCTTCCCAGACCAGGGCTCGAACCCGTGTCTCCTGCATTAGCAGGCAGATTCTCAACCACTGCGCCACCAGGGAAGCCCCCATTTCATTTCTACAACAAGAAGCAAGGAACCTGTACCCTTTTTGTTTTGCATTAAACTCTTCATGAATGCAATAGCTTTGTAGGTCCTGTTTTCTAGAGCAAGCATACTAGAGATGAAGAAAACATAAGGTTCCTGAGTATATTTTGCCAAGAAGTAATTCCCCATTTTATGAATGAAGAAAGTGAGGTCTAGTGTATTCATTGATGGAGGAGCAGAGCTGAATTAAATCCCTGCCCCACTGACTCCAAAGACCATGCCCTTCCACCAGGGCCCACTGGCCAGATCCCAAGTAAGATATACAGAACCCACGGTTGGCCCCTGACTCTATTAATGCTCTGGTCATGGCGACCCCCACCCCATGGCAAACTCAGGCCTCTTCTGTACCAACATTTGGACAACGCTTGGAACAGGGAAGCGCTAAGGGTTAACATGGAGAAGGAAGCAACACCCTCACATCTGCACAGGCCTCGAGGAACAAATGCTGCTGAAAAGGCCAGGGGACATGCTCTCTTCTTAGAGAACATCAAAACTCTTCCAGAAAACCATCAATCTCCCACTGCCTGGGTTTATACTAATAGGGAGGCACGTCAAGCTACTGGAATGACTTTCCATCTCTGAGCTATGAATCTAAGATTGTATAATAATTGCAGACACACTAAGCCCAACCCATTCATCAACGTAAGTGAGGAACCCTGCAGCTGGAGTTCTCTTCCTGACTCTCACTGCCAGCTGATTTTACCGCCTTACCCTTGCCTTGGGGTGAGAAAGAAAAGATTCCTCTGCTTCTAATCATTGTTCTACAATCAAAACCCGCAAGTCCATTTCTGGAGCAAAGAACTTCATGTGATCCAAAACGGATGACAGTCTCTTGCTCCTCATTCTAGACATTTTGGAGGCACCAGACATGTCTTAATATTGCAGAGAAGATTTATGGTCAAAGAGTCAAAAATAGCTTCTCTTTATAGTTTTTTAATAAGTTGTGGCATAGCTAGAATAACAGGTAAAGACTTTTTGCATTTTTAATGTAATTTATAATAATATTAACTATTTAAAAATGTTTATCATTGTGCATTTGTCAAAACTCATAGATATGTATGCCAAAGAGTGAATTTTACTGTGTATTAATTAAAAATTAATTTTTAAAAAAAGTAAATTTTAAAATGTGGTGATGATAATCTATTAAGTATATTAGAAAAATATAATTTCTATTAACTGGTATTTCGAGTCTGTCCAATAACTTGCTTCCTGGGAAAATAAAGGCCTTTTCTGAGTTGGGTAATTATGAAATTATAGAACTGGGAAGGCTCTAAGAAGTCCTTGTTTTACTTATGGGGAAACTGAGTCTCAGGTTAATGGGAAGGTTCCAGGTCACATAACAAGCCAGTGACAGAAACAGGGCAGCACCCCAGGTCTCCTCACACCCAAACCGGTGGGCTTTTGCCCACAACAATGCCCCCTAAGGGATATAGAACACATCTGCATGCCTAAAACCACTCAGAACAATATAGTGTAGTAGCAAAAGCAAAACTTTAAAAAACACCAAAAACTTCATTGCACTTTTCCTAGTGCTTGGTCAAACGATTTTACTTAAAGATAGAAGTTTAGGGTCAACATCCAGTTTGATTATAAACGAAATCTTGCTTCAATATATGAAAATTTTTGTGTTGCAAAAACCCTCTTCCAGCCTGATGTTTTTCTTGCACTTAGCGGGCTGAATTATTAAAGACAGCTGTGTCCATTGTTTATGAATATTATGGATGCTGAAAACCTAATAACAAAACCAAAAATTCTCAAGAGTTCCCTCCCTTTCCTTTTCTTGAACTTGAAACTGAAAAGAAACATATTTCCCACCACTGTCAAGACCAGTCACTCCTGTCATCTACCAATCACATTTCTCAGCTCGGATCAGTGAGGAAAAAGCACCCTAGCATCAACACAGTCTCCACAACAAAAATGTGAAAGTATATGAAAAACTTATTCTGTCACATTAAGGCATGAAAAAAATTAACATATGGATCAGTATTAATGATGTGGTGAGGGTAATTTTTCATACTCATTTTGAAATTAAAATGTAACTTCTATTATTGAATTTTAGTGCTTAAAATATGAGTCCAGGATACTCCTTCATAATGAGTAACTGATTTTATTGCTGTTTGACTACATTATAAATTTAATCTGACCAAAAATGAAACTGGTAACTTTTCCTCCCACTAAAAGAACGTCATGGACAAACTATGGCCTTTCTTTTTATTCACTATGAATATAGGGGTTTTTTTCTTTTGTTTAACTCCAGCAATATTCAGAGGTTTCCAAAGTTCTCGCACAGAACATCTGGAACATAATATTGTTAATCATGATCACATTATCTGATTCTGTTATGTGTATCACGGAGAACAGAAGAAAGGCACTAGAGCAGAAAGAAGCACATAGAATTATGTGATAGATGCGTTTGACAGTGGATATAAGTCCAGGTTGTTTGTACATTTCATGGTGTTCCTTACACAGAAGGTTCACCCTGCTCCTGGAAGCCTGTCCCCTTTCCAAAGAGCAAAGTCTGCTCGATATATATTTCCAGCTGGCTCTTCTGAACCACAGCTAGAGAACTTAGGTGGGTTTAGAGAGGATGATTCACTGCTGTGACTCAGTGTAGGCTCAGAGATGGGCTTTAGAAGACAAGGTCGAATGTGTGCATTCCCATTCTTCCCCTGTGTTTCTGGTCCGGCATCCTCCTTCCTCCTATCTTTGGGAGGACCTTGCTGCCTGTGATGTAAATACGTTGCTGCTTACACTAAACAAGTGGTACCACTTAAAATTCCACTCAGAGAGAATGGTGGTAATTGAAGCCATTCACAGGACCACAAAAGCACTGCCACCCTCCAAACTGAACATTCGAATGACATCTAAAAGGTGCCAAAATGTGCAATCAATTCATTCAAAGGATATTTTGTGAATATCTAGCAGTACAGAACTCTGTGATGGTTATTTGAGGAGAGACCAAGCTAGCAATGAAAATGAATTATGCTACTTTACTAAAACAGGCTGCTGTATCGAGATACTGATGGGAATGGAAGAGGGGCAGCTTAAGGAGGACGGGAAATGACAGGGAAAATGGAAGCATGAGGGAAAGGACAAGGGATGGAAGAGTAAAGGGGGTGGGGGGAGCTATGAAGCAGAAACAAGGAAAGGGACAAAGACAGTAGCATACCCACAGATACCAGTTTTTTTTAAAATTAATTTCTCTAGGTAAAAATGGACAAAAAGACAAAAAAGTTCAGAAGTATTCTAAGATACTGTAACACTCACATTTTATTCTATTTTACTGACAAAATGGGATATTTCTTGTACAGAACAAACGTATGGACACCATGGGGGGAAAGCCGTGGGTTGGTGGTGGTGGTGGGATGAATTGGGAGGTTGGGATTGACATACATACACTAATATGTATAAAATAGATAACTAATAAGAATCTGCTATATAAAAATAAATAAATAAATAAATAAAATTCAAAAATTCAAAAAAAAAAAATAGACTATTTCTTTAACATTCACTAATGTTTCCTTTCTCTTCCTCCTACTCCACAGCAAGACGCATTCTTAGACTTGCCGTCATCCCGTGAAGCCTTGAGGAGTCGGAGCTCACACCACCCCCATGCCCCAGCCTCTTCACACAGCTACTATGAAGTCTCCTCACCCGTTCCTTTAAAAATGCTTTAGGTTGGAGTCTCTTCCTCTTTAGATTTATCATAAATCCTTCACGTCACCATGATCATTGAAAGAAAAAAAGTGAATACTGAATGTACTGTCTTCAAAATAGAAATGAAGACCCAGGTAGGAAGGTACAAAGTTCTAGATCATAGAACTCCTTTTCCAGAACATGGATACTCAAATCAGAGAGTGTAAGACTAGTCATTTGGTCAAATATTTATTGTTTCCTACGTGCAAGACACTGTCCTCAAAGATGTGAGGACATGATGCCTGGCCACAAGAAACTGAACATCTAGAATGCAGAAGGAGGAGAGGTAGGAAGGGATGGGCGCAAGAGCCCCAGTGGAAGATCAGGACTGGAAAGCAGGAGGGGCCCTCGCACTCTGAGCCAAGAGAGAAAGGGATGCCTGAGAAGACAGAGAGGTGGGAGGCTATAGAGCCACAGGCAAGGGAAGAGCCACTGTAGGAACTCAAAGAGTAACTTCCCTTTAGTGTTGGGGCAGGTCCAAGTCACTGTCTCACAACGAAGGAGTCAGAGATAGGAAGAGAGGAGCTTAAGCAAAAAAGTCTTGGACCAATTAAATTGGGGAGCTGACAGTGTTAACTCACTTTTTTCTTAGTTAATATGTTTGGATCAAGATTTGAGGAGAAAAGATTTGAGGAAGAAGACATGGGATTTCAGCAAACTCTTCCATTATCCAACGTGCCATATACACACTAAGATCAAATTGCACACACGGCACTTTTTTCAGTGTTTTTTAAAAATACACCTTAATGTAAACAGCAGAAGATTATTATTCTTCAGACACAGACTGCGATAGAACTTTAACCACTCAACAGAAAAATGAGAAAAACACACAATTTACAGAAGAAACACAGTTGGCTAATAAACATATGAAAGACGCTCAATTTCAGAAGAAAACGTTAATGAAAACAAGATTCTCAAATGGAAAAATAGTTTTGGTGCAGGAAGATATACACCTAGGTACTGCTGGAGAGGACATTAGGACATGACTTATATGAGGTATTTTAGCAACACACACACACACACACATACACCTTAAAATGTTTGTATCCTTGACCCATCAATTATACATCTATGAGTTTAGTCCAAGGAAATAATCAGATAAACAAGGAAAGATTAATTTTTGAAGATGTTTGTTATATTATTCATAATAGTGCAAACTGAACACAGTGTTTATTTTTAATTCCAGAAAAATGATTAAATAAATCATAGTATACTGATGAAATATTATGCAGCTAATAAAAGTTATTTTTCAATGACTTTTTAATGAAACAGAGATATGTTCATAATATGTTAAATGAAAATAACCAGAATGCAAAACTGCATACAGAAGGTGATCCTACCTAGGTATATTACTGTATGTAAATATGGAAAAAAAAAGGTTGGAAGGAAATATATCAAATCATATTAACAGTGGTTTTCTTTGAGTTGTACAATTATTTCTATTTTTCAATACATTTGGACTTTGTATAATATCATATAGCTTATAGTTGGCACATATTATCACATACTGGGCACACACAAAAAATGTTACAGGATGGTTTGATTTGGGCTTACTTTTAATAAATACACCCAAGTCAATAGATTGTAATTGTCTGGAGAGAAAAAGTGAAATCCCCTTCATCTTTGAGCACCCAGTACCTAATACACTATCTAACACATAGCAGACACTCAATCATTGTTAAATTAATAAACAACCTGCTAGCTCTGAAGACAAGTGATGGATGAAAAGATGGAAGAATGAGTGGTTGGAAAGTTCTTCATTCTTGAGTAAAATCGGTATTTTCCCTGGGACTTTTAGGAGATGAAAGGTGTTCATCATGTGACAGACCTTGAAGAGAATAAAAGCAAGAGGAAAAAATTCCAAGGAACGATCTTTGCAAAGATACAGTGAGATGAGATTTAATCCATGGAGCTTGTTTTTCTACCAACTCTCAATATCCATTCCAAACTTCACTCAAATTTCTAAATGTATCTGCTTCTTAGATGGACAGGAGAAAGCAACTGCTCAAAAGCAAGTACACAGTTGCCCCTCTATCCTACTAGGAGGATGAATTTACATTCACAGAACCACTGAAACTCATGTCTAGCTGAACCCAACTCCTCTATATAATCTCCAAAGAGACTGATGCTTAAACTCCATCAGTGACTATTACAAGGAATAGACAGGCCCCACCAGATAAACATTTATTTCTATCCACCTTTGGAAGCGGAAGCACTGAGCATGGCTCTATCCCAGCAACTGTCACATTCTCTTTGTATAGGCATAATTTCTTGGCAAAGAGATGCACACTATAGATCACAGTGTCTCCATTCTCCAACTGATGTGAGGGTAACAGATACGTTTTCATCATTCACTCTGCCATCATTGTGACATGTACTTAGGCTGAAGGCCCAAGGCTGGAATCTGGTATGAGTTTAAACTTGCTGAGACTTGTGAACTTCAGAGAAAGGAAGTGTAATTCACATTTGCATTGTATTAATATCCCTTGCACCAAAATTGGGGTTCTTTGTAGATGCTCACATCATCATTATTTCTCCCTCGAAATATCTGGTTGCTCTTCATTCCACAGATTCAAATGGCATGTCCCACTTTCAAATGTCTACAAACAACCATACATAGTATCTCAAAATGACACTGGTTGGTGGCAGGGAGAGGGTAGATGGGATAGGAATGACATGTGACTTTATACTCAGGCAGTTCAGGATTTCAATTCTTATTAACTTTTTGCCCTCAGGCAAGCTATTAAAATTCTCAAATCTCAGTTTCATCATCAAAAAAATGGGGCTAATGCCACCTAGGTTACAGGACAATCTTGAAAATTAACATTAAAGCACTATATGTATCTGGCACAGAGTATACACTCAGTAGAAGTAGCTATTATTATCAGTACTTCCTCTATAAATAAATCATTTGCTGATCTCTTTTCAAACTGTGTGTTTTCCTATAAATGCTCAAATGTCATACATGAAATTTCCTTTCCAACTTCTTCCCTATTAGGCTCATTTTTCAGATGGTGGCTCCCTATGTAGAAAAATAACTTTACAGGATGCTTCAACTATAAATTATATAAAGAAATAAGCATAAGGAACCTTAGAAACCACAAAAAATAAAGACATATATGGGGATTAAAATTCAGGGTTTGGCCTGAAAATACATGAGACAGGGCTGAAACAGGATTTAAAATATACAAGTTATTCCCAATCTTTTTAACATCAAAAAAATTAAGCCTCCTGTTGATTTCAGAAACTTACTGAAAGTACTCAACTAGTAACACAGACAACTCAACCAGACTCATGAAGGCTTTAGGACAAGCCTTGAAGCTCCCACCTCGTTAGTTTCCACCAATTCTAAACTAGTATATCATGAAAACTGCCCAATCCAAATCAAGTCCTTACATTAAAAACTCACCTTAATCCAGACCCCCACAAAGAACCTCAAAAATATCCTACCTTTGTCCTATTCCTTCCAAGATATTCTTTTAAGGCTCCATCAAGGTAATCATCGATGACCACAGTAAGCAATAAAGTCAGCTTTGCCTTCTTTTGGTGCTATTTTCAAGAAGCAAGAATTTGACACCCCTATAACAAATAGCTGCACATTTATGGAGTCACCCTGAGGGGAATGGCATTACAGTAGACCTTCCAATAGATGGCTGACAGAGAAATCACAATTGCTCAGATTCATCCTAACATAAAACCCCAAGATTCCGGACCTCATGGTCTAACCAAACGCAGTCAGAGCACCAGCCACTTTTCTAAGCAAGTTGGAGACCCCTCCTAGTGGCCAAGTGCTATCCAGCCCTTAAGTAAAAGCCTTTTTTTTTCAATCGACTGTTCAAAACCGAGACCTTTTTGTCCTCAGAGTGATGGTACAACCACAGTGCAAAATGGAACACTGCAGCAATTACATCAATATTTCAGACTAGTTTTGCAAACTACTCTGAAGGTTTTTGGCCCACACTGCTTAGAAAAACTGCCCACATTGATCTAATTCACTCGATAATTGCTCAGTTCTCCAATTTATTGCCCGGATGTGGCCAAATTTCTCCCCATGGACAGGGAAGATATAAAGACAGTCTATCATTAAAATGCGCCAAATTGCACAAATTACCAAAAGTAAGGCAGAGGCCGTGTGAGAGGATTCAGGCATGGAGGGTCCCAAGTTCCCATGTCAGAGGAGCAGCAGTGTGGCTGGTAACATGTAACTTGGATTGCCCCGGCATCATGTGACCACAGAAATGACAAGCTGTCCCACTGTGTCCTATTACAGGGAAGTACAATCTGAAGCTGGACAGACTAGAGCAGGGAGAGGTAGGACACATCTCCCCATATTTCAGGGCAAGGTCAACTCTGAGGGTAGAGAATTACAGTCTCTTTTCAAAGCTCTGCCACAGCGAGTGGCCCCGGTCTCTGGCAGGTGTTTCCGGCCACTGCATCCTCCTGCTGCCATGAGGAGTGGGAATCTTTGAGGCTTAGACAACACTTTTCAAACAAGACATCCTCAGGGAAGTCAACCACATTCCGTACAAAGCAATTTATAACATAAACCCATCTTCCCTTCAGAAATGGAAAAGACGAAATGTGCAGGGGGGAGATATCGTAGCAGAGGGGAGAGAGAGGCAGTGGGGAAAGAAAGGGCAATCAAAGTCAGCATTCGTTCGTTCCTGAATTCAGCAATTATTATGAAGATCCATTATGCACCAAGCACTGAAGATACAAAAGTTACCATTTTACCCTCACAGAGTTAAATAAAATCATCACACACAAAAATACATAATTACAAATCATTTTAAACGTTTAGGAAGTAAAGTATGGGTTGCTCTAAAGGGTTCAGCAACAGGACCTGATCTGGTCTTGGGGGCCAGAACAAGCTTCTGGAAAGAAGGAATGTTTGAGCTTCCAAGTGCAGGATGAGCGGGCGTTACCTAGGTATGCAGCACCAGACGACAGAGCAAAAAGGAGAGAAGAAAGAAAAAGCAGCCGAGGTAAAGGCCATGAGATATTAGACCAGGGCTCCTCAAGCTTTATTTGTTAAAGGAATCTTCTAGAAATCTCCCTAAACTGTAGATTTCAATTCTGGGTCTGGGGTAGGGCCCACGCTTCTGCATTTCCAACAAGCTCTCAGGTGAGGCCAACACTGCTGGTTGGGTGCACGCTTTGTGGAGCAAGGATCCGGAAGATTTGCCCAGAGTCCAGAGCAGAGAGAACGAGGGAGGGTCAGTGATGGGGCCAGAGAGTTTGGCAGAGGTCGGACCACACCAGGCTGTGCAGAGCATCTTAAGGAATCGGGTCTAAGAGGAACGGGAACCATGAAGATCTGCATTTCCTTTGTTCTCTCCAAATAACCTTGCTAGGAGTTTCATTTTCCCTGGGAGACAGCACTTTGCAGTATTTAAAGTGTAAGTGAGAGCAAAGGTGTTTATGGACTTCAGGGGTTCTAAGAGCCAATAAAGTACAGCTCCTTCATCACAGACAGCCCATTAACAAGGCATGTTTATTAGTAAAAATCCTCAGAACTGAATACGCCTTTGTCAGCAAAAGTGATCTTGGCCCGTTAATTTGGCTGGTTTTGCAGACTGAGGACTTGCCACTCTTTTTAGAGTGTCCTACGCCTCTGTGGGTTTCCCTGCCTTCAGTAAGCGATTTCCAAGGATGCGGAGCCCATAGGGTTCTTAAAATAGTTTGGTGAAAGAGAACACAAACGCCTCTCGTTGGCACTTTGGTCTTTAGCCTTACAAGCCTGAAGACGTTGGCTTTTCCAGAAAAGTCTGTGCCAACTGCCACCAGCCTGTTCCCTGAAAATGTGATGAACAAAGGCACAGAGAACTGTTTGCTGTTCAGTTAGCCAGGTCATAAAAGCTCAAGCTTAAACGAGGGAGAAGCAGCCGAGTACTTTTAACCAATTGCTCGATATACTTTATAAACTATTCTTTGCTTCTGCCATAGGAAAAAAGCATCTTCTTTCGTTTTTAAAATGAACGCAGGACTCATTCACACTGAACACGTGACATGAGGAATGCACTCTGCTATGACTCAGACAACTCTAAGGAACAGCTAAAGGAACTCAAGTGTTTGCCACCCTGACTAGTACCAGCTCTACAGAGAATTAATTCTCTTGACTCTGTTGTTATTTATAATAGGTAAATGGGGATGATACAGTTTAACAAGTGATAGTGAAGCACCGCATTTTCTATGTGAATCATGATGTTACTCTTGCCTAAAAATCAGAGAAGCTCTGCTTCTGTAATGGGTAAGAGTGAGTGGTTGTGAAATCCTCTCCAGATAATCTCCAAACATTAGCATGTTCTGAACTGTCTGGAATGCTGTATATACTATCCTGACCTAAAGCAAGGATGTAAAGTCATGTGTAAGGCATTTGTTCCATCATCCAAGGAATCCATCTCAATCAGATGAAGTGTCTTTCTGGTGGTCTGCCTGTGTCACCACATCCCAAAAACATGGGTAGACAGATTTTCACAAATTTAGAGAGTGTAACAAAGGGGGCTAGAGGTACAGTACAATTTTCATGGTGTATATAATATCTACTTGAGAGGGGGTTACCTTGAAGAGTTGGCAGTTCATCCATCAGAGATGGGTAATATACACTAGAGATGCTTTACACATCATGACTCCATGGGGTATGCTCCAAGGCAAACAGTAATCTAATGAGAATGGGCTATCTATCTAACAATAACTATTCTCCCAGGCAAGAAGGGCAAGAAGGAGCTGGCCAGCTGTAAAGGGCAGAATTGTCACAGTTTGGAAGGAAAGAGATTACTGGTTTTAGGGTACTCCATCACAAGATAGAGATACGAAAGCAAGCGAAGAGCGCTAGCTAACATCACTGAGCGCCCACAGTGCTGAGCACAGAGGTGGGCAAGATGAGCGTAAGAAGACGTGCCTCCCTCCCTGATGGAGTACACAGTCTAACGCAGAACAGGAAAATAATCCAGTAACCGTGCTACAACGGGGCAAGTGCTCACCTGGAAGTGTGTGTGTGTGTGTGTGTGTGTGTGTGTGTGTGTGCTGTGTGTGCATGTGTGTGACTGTGAGGGAAAGATGGCAGGTAAGCCAGCCAGTGAGAGCCCTGAGCCTCAGGAATACAAGTGAGAAAACAGTTGCTGCTTCTGCCTGGAGGGATGGAGTGGTCAGGGAGTTGCTATGGGTGGTGATAACTGACTTTGAAAGGCCAAGCACTGACCAGGTGAAGGAGGAAAAGAAAGGGATTCCACACAGGGGCAGTGGCATGAGCAAAGAAGAGGAGGCATAAGAAAGTAATGGGTTCAGGGAAAAGCTAGTGATCCAGTGTTCTAAAGATGTGCGGAAGAATACCTACACGGGTATGTGTATGTACGTATATACATTCACATTCAGAGATATAAAAATACTGATGTCTGTGTATGTACCTATACACATTCATATTCAGAGATATAAAAATACTGGTGTCCGCGTTTGTACGCACATATATGTACCCATATACATACACATATATGTTGTAGCCCACTGTTGCTACCCACCCACCTCCTCACACCCTCACGCACTCCGAGCCTCACAGGGCCAGAGCCAGACCGCACGTTTGCAATATTGCCTTCTAAACAAACATCTGCCCAGCTGTCACTCTCAGGACAGGGCCGTTTGCTGCTAAAACATCTCTTTTATGAGTGTACTACATCAAAAGATCGCAAAATAAAAGCATATTAAAAACCAATTTATTTTAATAACAAGCTGCAAAAAAGAAAGCTTATGCCTCAAATTTTTGTATTCACAAAAAGAAAAACTGCTCTTATGACCCTCCCGATACCCAAGCCAACTCACAGATGTCCTGTCCCCAAGCAAGAGCTCCACGGTCCCTTCTCCTTGTGCTAGTAACTCACAGACTGACGTCAGGGACACAGTCAACGCCATTAGCTGCCCCTTACATGCTGAGGGTGGCAACGTGGAGAACTAGAAAGAATAGAGGATTAGGAATATAGGAATGTAGGAGATTAGAATATAGGGATATAGAAAATAATGTAGAATATAGGTCTGGAGGAACTCACGAAGCAGGAAAGCTTGGGCAAGCAACCACATCTTTGGATTTTTCTTTCTTCAGTTGAAAATGAAAGCAGGACTTGCAGGGGCCTGAACTTGGCCCTCCAGTGTGTTTTGATCAGCACGCAATGTGTTTAAAAACACATGGAATCTGAATGCCTTGAGTGCATTTGAGTATGTGACTATAGATAGATACAGATATAGATATAAATATCCTCTCTCTCTTTCCCTCCTCTCCTTGTTTTCCTCCTTCCCCCTGCAAAAACCATCACCCTTGGTCATGTTTACTTTAATGTGGACTCTCTAGGTTGTGTATGCATATGTGCTATAGGATGGGGGAAATATTTTGGAAAAGACATGTAGAGAAATGACAAATACTATGATTTATGATGATCCACATATGATTCTGCTTTGGTGAAATTAGGATGCTGAAGTTCCCCATGTATTTTTTTAATATTCTGAGATGAGTACTGTATGTTCTTTATTACAAAAGATTAAAAGCTTAAAAAATATATGGTTGTACAAACTCACTACTGTAAATAACTTGGAGCAGCGGTTTAAGACTAGATTCCCTATCATCACCATTACCACCATCACCACCAATGAGTTTACTCCAAATTTAAAAGACATTAATAAAAAAGATCTCTTTAAAATTATAAAATTAAAAGTATTACACCAAATTCCGTTTTGCATTCCTAAGCACTCTGAAGATATCCTTAGCATGTGAATTACAAATCAACAATGCCTAGAAAGGCAAGTCTATGGTTTTGTCTCACTAATCCCTTCTCCGCCCTGAATCCATGGTTTAGAGGCATTTCCTTCTGTCCGTTCCCCTCAACATAACTGACCAATCCTCAGATCAGCTTCTCTCCGAAGCAAGCTGCATTTATCTCCATCTGCTTCCCATTTGACTGCACTAAAGAACTCAACAGCTGCCTAAGCAAGAAGCTTCTCGGGCCCAAGAACAGAGAATCCATGTCTTCCCAAAGAAGAATGTAGGTGGAGGGAATCAGCCTCTCTCCCTCACTCTTTAGATCAGTGGCTGTCAATCAGTTTTCCAAGACACACGTGGCAATGTCGGCAGACATTGTTGCTTGTCCCAGCTGAGGGGCTGAGTGCTCCTAAAATCCAATGGTAGAGGCCAGGGATGCTGCTAAACGTCCTACAATGCGCAGCACAGCTGCCACCACAAAGGACCACCCAGCCCAGAATGTTAACACCGCCAAGGCTGAGAAACCCGCCTTAGAGTGATGAGCTTTTCCCTTGGCTCCACATCAGGAGGCAGAGGAGGAGAGACCGTAAGGAGACTTAGGGCTGCTCTTGGTGAGTCCCAGCCACAATTAACCAGAAGGAACGCCCTTGGAACATCCAGGGCAGTACTTACAACACAGGAACACTTGGTACATTTGTCTCCTTCTGGCTGAAATTCCTCCCCTTCTCGGTACTGCACCCCCTCAAACACACAGCCTAGAAAGCAAAGAAGAATTTCGATTTAGGGCAGCAGCCTTGATTCAGCTTGACACTATCCTTCTACCCACTGTGCGTCCATCCCCACCTTCACCCCCGCCTAGCACAGTGTCCTCTTCAACCAGAGAACAAGACTGCTTCATGGTAAAATGATAGATAGATAGATAGATAGATAGATAGATAGATAGATATAATATAGATACTAAATTATATATATATGGAATACAAAAGATTGACATGGGTCCAGAAACCCGAAGATACTAGAAAGCAAGTAAGACATTGGAAGCCAGGTCAGCCTAGGCAGCATCAGTGCAGGGTTCTGAGCCCTGCAGAGTCTGAGGAGCTCACCGGGATGACCCCAACCACAGCCAGGGAACCAAATTCCAGAGGGGTCAGAAGAGGCAAAGAGAAGGTCAAGCAACAGAAGTCATGGTTGAGCTAAGGAGCAAATGACACGAATAGCTGCCACTTGGAGAATACCCAGAAGTGCCCCCAGCCTCTACCAGACCCTTCACACCTCTGATCTCACTCCGTCTTCAGTGAGCCTACAAAGCACAGACTCTTACCACTGTCCCCATAGATGAGGAAAACATGGCCTAGAGAGAGAAACAACTCACTCAGCTGGGCAGGTGGCAGAGCTGGGACACGAACTCAGCTCTGACCCACTGGCTGTACCGCACAGAGAGTCAGGCACCAAGGCAAGAAAGGACAGAGGCAAGGCTGGAGGTGCCACACAGGTTCTCAGTCCCACCCTACGTGCTGTTAAAGGGCCTGTGACGCCCCCACTAAGTTTGGCTAAATATAGGACCAAAAGCCCAGGAGGTGCCTCCTATTCAGAAAGACGGCCAGGTCCCTGCTGTATTCTCAAGTGATCTCACAGATGACTGGAAGCACGGGCTGGCCAGCAACCCTGTGTCACCTGGGCCATGGGAGGACCGTCAGCTAATGGCAATCCACTTCCCTCAGGACTGTCCTCACGAGGTACTTTGCCAGAATAGCTGAGGTCACTTTCCACATAGTAGACAGTGCTGGAAGCAGCACTTCCAATGGATGAAACTCAGCAAAGGGGGCTCCTGTGAAAGACTGACTCATGTCCCTGAGAGTAGGTATTCAAGGCCTGCCCACTGAAGTCATCAACAGAACCCACCAAACTCTCAAAGCAGCTGGTTCCTGACAAAGGGAACATCTGAACATATGAGCATTGCCCATAACCACCCGACCTGGCCACTGGACCTATTCATTTTAAAGCTAGATATGGAGCCCTTTGTTCAACTGAAAGACACGGGGGCAAATGCTACTGAAGCTGAATGGCTGAGTGAACTGCGGCTTTAAGGTCTTTCTGATGCCCACACCCAGAGCCAGTCATCAGCCACCTCCTGCTGTTCCCTTTGATGCAGGGAGACTTGGTAAGCTTGGGACCCTCCCAGTGGCTCTATCTCAGCACCGTTAATAATGGCAGGTGCCCAGTCGTCTCTTTTCAAAGGACACTTCCAACAAAGGGTCTCCAATGCTTTCATGTATGTTTGCACCACTGGTTCTGTCATATGGATTGCCAGACAGGTTAACTGCACAATCTACATTTGACAATTTAAATAAGGAAATTTTAAATGAAAATTGCATGCAAACTGTTCCCTTCACGACCCAACGTCCTTGAGCAAAGAGTCAGATGAAAAGGAAGGAGCAGGCAACCAAAAATGCCCTGAAATCTGTTTCAGGGAGAAACTGACCACAAGCTGTATGTGTTTGTCATTATGTGGAATACCATTCCGTGATCAGTGACAGATGCCAGTCCTTCTGAATTACAAGGATAATACCCCAAGGCTTTGCTTAACTGTCCCTATCTAGACTTGGCTGAAGGCTCCTTCCCAAGACACAGGATAATGCATCCTGGATGTGGCCTCTTCTGAGTCTTCTCATTTGCATCCCAAAGGTTGGCCTTTGAAATTAAGAAGAGAGAGTAAAGTTGATTCTTGACCCCATAACCAAGGGCACAGTGCCTGCCCAGGTGTCAGGGGGCTGGTGTGTAGCACTGGCAAGCTAACTTTTAAAGATCTGCCTCCTAGGGCATCTGGACCCAAGTTGCAAAATTATCACAGTGTGGGGATAGGGGGAGGTAGTGCAGTATGGGGGCCAAGAAAGAAAAGGGGCCAGATCCCAAGCCCACCTTTAGCTCTTACTCACTCCTGGGCGTTGGGCAGGTACTTATCCTCACGGAGTCAAATTTCTTCCTGGATGAACTACAGACAGTACCTCATCCCTCACTGGGATGGTGGTGGGGACTTAGCATCATGATATATGCAATCATGGAGCTCAGCCTTTCCTTCCTGGGAACTCAACTCAAAAACAAAGTGAGAGGACTTCCCTGGTGGCGCAGTGGATAAGAATCCGCCTGCCAATGCAGGGCACATGGGTTTGAGCCCTGGTCCGGGAAGATCCCACATGCCGCGGAGCAACTAAGCCCGTGCGCCACAACTACTGAGCCTGCGCTCTAGAGCCCGGGAGCCACAATTACTGAGCCTGAGTGCCACAACTACTGAAGCCCACGCGCCTACAGCCCATGCTCCACAACGAAGAGAAGCCACCGCAATCAGAAGACCGCACACCGCAACGAAGAGTAGCCCCCGCTCACCGCAGCTAAAGAAAGCTCCCACGCAGCAACGAAGACCCAACACAGCCAAAAAAAATAAAATAAATTAAAAAGAAAAAAAAAAAAGTGAGAGAAGCAACTGCTCAAATATGATAACTTCAACTGCTGAAATAAATTCACTCTGCTGTTTGTATATGCACACTTTCAAAGGCAGACTAAAAATATGACTATCTCCTAAGTGAGAAGGAATGTTATATATGCCAAGTTGATTCTATATCAATAAAGCAACAGTCTACTCAACAGAACTGAATTAATATTTAAGAGCTTCGATACCTTTTAAATCTCTAGGGCATATAAAATTTGCTCTGTTATCAATCTCAAGCCTGGCTGTGTACAGAAATTTTCTGGGAGGCCTGAGTGTTGCCCTCAGAGATTCTGATGGAATTGGTCTGGGAGGCAGCCTGGGCATCAAGATTTATTTCTTAAAACTTCCCAGGTGATTTTCATGTGCAGACTAGAGTATTAGTGAGCTAACCTAATAAAGATCCCTTAGGCATTTTAGAGGATGGTTACATGATGTAAAGCATTCAGTGCATTCAGAGGGGAAAAGTACTCAAGCAAACTCTGTTTGATACAAAATAAGTGAATTATGGAAAGAATTATTTTACTTTCAACTGGTTTCTGGCCTTCACATAAGCTTATCCAATAATACAAGCTTCACACAAATCCCAGTGTGAAAAGGAAGTTTGGCTCAATAAAGACTGTCCAGGGAACTCAGAAACGTTAGAAGTAGTGGAGAGAGACTGTCCTTATTGTCATTCAAAGATGAGGGAAGGCTGGACTCTGGAAGGGCCCCGGTCTGTGCACATGGCAGAGTGTGCGGAGGGGAAGGGACCAAGAGCTCATCTTCGCAAAGCATCCCGTGGCGATGCCTTCACCAATTCCCGGGAAGGTTCGCAGTACAGAAGGCCCTTTGGAGATCAACTTCAAAAGCAAAGAGAAGTAGTTGTGAGTATGGCCTCCAGTGAGGAAAAGCACTCAGAGTAAAACCCAAAATGCAGAACATCTGTCGAATAGCATGGGCCAGAGGCTTAAGGGATCAGAAAAAAATCTCTCACCTCAAAATCCCCAGGCTGGTACCTAAGGGCAAGAAAAGATGCAGGAGGCCTTTGTAATCCTGTTCAGAAAAGTAAGAGGAAACACTCCACCCACTGGAAAGGAAAGACCCCTTTGCTGTCAGCTAGGCCGTGGGACCCTCTAAAAAGACAGTGGGTCCCACTCACTACACCACGCAGAAAACTGAGACCAGCAAAGCCCTAAGCTAAATCCTCTTAGGGACACAGCTCTAGGTGTTCAGAAAACATCTGGTCACCTCATCACCAAGGTGAGCTCTGGCCAAGGTATTGCAATATGAAGCAGTAAAAAAGACATTTCTGGAAGCAAGCGAAAGCCACAGCCTTTCCTTCCAAAATAAGCGTTACCTGTGGCCCTGTGGAGTGGAAAGCAGGCCTCCGGAGCCTGAAGCATCCTTGCCAAGACCTACAGCACGTTGCAGTCATCCCGGACACGCCAGAGTCCAACCGGACATTTCTATGAAAAGGAGTTTGCTCTCCTAACCCATTAGGTACACAGACGTAAAGTGAGAAAAATTC
Source organism: Balaenoptera acutorostrata (assembly GCF_949987535.1). Classification (NCBI taxonomy): domain Eukaryota; kingdom Metazoa; phylum Chordata; class Mammalia; order Artiodactyla; family Balaenopteridae; genus Balaenoptera; species Balaenoptera acutorostrata. The sequence goes on from NC_080070.1 coordinate 44,717,717, forward strand.
CAGTCAGGAGTGGGTAAAATCATGCATTCCTGTGAGAACCCAGAGGATTTCAACAGCGTTGTACTGTACCAGGGAGCCTCGCCGCCTTCCCCTTCCTGAGAATGTTACCTGGACACGTGGGGCAGCACTTTCCCAGATGCTTGGAAGGGTTTTTACAATGAACGACACATCGCACCTCAGACTCTGTGACAACGCCTTCCTGAAAAACAGAACGCCGCAAGGAAAGTCAGCCCAGAATTCCCACTGAGGACTTACTCACTTTTGGAAAGTAACCAACTTAGTAGGAGAAGAATTCAAACACAGAAAGTGCAAAGGTGGGATGGGTGTCAGGTCCAGAGGTATATGACACAAATGAGGTCTGATGGCCCCAGCTCGCCCCATCTCGAAGTACAAATCCTGTACCCGTTCTCTTCCCTGTCCTAGTTCTTTCTCTTTGACTCTAATTTCCTTTCTTTCTTCCTCCCTCCCTCTCTCTCTCTCTTTTTCTTTCTTTCTTTCTCTCTTCCTTCCTTCCTTCTTTCCTTTCTTTCTTTCCCTCCCTCCCTCCGTTCCTACCTTCCTTCCTTCCTTCCGTCCTTCCTTCCTTCCTTCCTCTCTCTTTCTTTCTTTTAAATCTAGTATTTAAAACCTCCATGCTGTCAGTCAGTAGCTAACAGAGTCTAGCTGTTCATTCACAATTGTTTTAAGTTTTCAACACTTACTATATTTTCTGTAATTGTTATTGCACTTTAAGCCATTAATTATAAGGCACAGAGTACAAACAATATTCCAGACTGGCATCTGGAGACCTAAATCCTCACCACCCTTCCAGGAATAACTAGACACCAGCTCTGCAATCTTAGAAATTTCTCTGGGCCTCGCAGACAGTGTGGCTGTCAGTCATCAAATGAAGAGATTAGATAAAACTATTTTAACGTTCATATTATGTTCTGTCAAAATAGATACTTTCGGTCTTAATAATGAAATCAAGGGGCTCATTTGCAAACTGATCTTGGGACTCTAGTATTTTAATGTTGATTGAAACATTTTTTAAGTTAATTTTCAGAGTTGGTCTTTGAAGCATTTTTCTCTATATTCTCTACCCATTTTATAAAATGGATTTGTATGTTTGTTTGTTTAATTTTGTTTTCAGGGGAGTGGTAACGAAAGCTAAAAAACTATGTAACAGTTTGACAACTAGATAATTTTCTTCATCGTTTCTGCTACCATATCATCTCAATCCAACAAGGAAGGTTATATTCTAACTGCCTTCATATCTGTCAGACCTGAGGCTTCCACTACCAGGGGAATTTATTGTGGTCTATATCACATTTGCGAAGGAAAAAAATGCCAAAACACCAGCAACATACAACATCAAAAAAGGAACTGGGCTTTAGTTATGTAACTGAAGCAATGCAAAAAGCCCAGGATCAATTTCCCTTTAGTATCTGCAATCCAGATGTTGGATTCAGGTTACTTCCCAGCATGAATTTCCTGTCTCTGATCTTCAAATCTTCCTCTTCCAGTAAGACACTAAAAGTGGAAAATAAAGGTAAATTCTCCACCATCAGATCTCCTTCAGTACGAAGACATAAGAAATAAGCTAGATTTCAACTCAAATGGAAATAAACCAGATCATTAGACTAGCTGTTACCTGTCTGGTGTCTAGTTTTACCCAGTACTTGTAGGCTCAACCAGAAGTGTTTTAAATGGCAGTGTTGCTTATTCTTATGACCACCCTATGAGGTAGTACTATCTCATTTTGTGGGGGATGAAAGTGTGGTCTAGAGAGGTTAAGTAACAAGTTATGTGAATGGCAACGCCCATATTTTACTCACTACACTATACTCTCTCTTCTGTTACTGATTCTACGCCCTGAGAAGAGAAGATCTTGGAGACAGAGGCTGCAATTGTGTCATTGTGCAGAGGAGCATCTTAAAGGAAGACTTCCCTGATGGGTACCAGTAAACGGTTGTTTCCTGCATTCATAGATGAGGTCTCCTTCCCTAAAGAAGGAAGAAAGTAAGCAAGAGTGGGAAGGTACCAGCTGAGCAGAGGAGCAGCTTTTTGTAAGTACCTTAACAGAAGTTTGCTTTTATGGTTATTGAGTGAAATAATATTTTTAAACTAGTTAACAGGGTGTAGGCAAAGTATTATAAAAGGAGAAAAATTAAAAGGCAAAGTTCATTCTTGGTAGCTAACGTCCCCTTTCTGCGCTCCATTCTATAGTTCAGCATTTCCTGACTCCCAGGGATGTTGGTCTTTAAGATCTCTTCCAGTAATAATTCGATATTCCTGCATCATTCTCTCTGACCGCTGGTGAATGGCTAGTGACCAAAGCTGATATTCACAACTGATGAAGGCTTGATGTGTTATTCAGTCAACAGAATATTCCCACCCAGATAATAGTTTCCATTTAATCTAAACAAAGCCTTCATCCAAAGGCAGCAAAATTCACCACTGGTCCATGCAACTTGAAGATTGTCAAGACCTCTGACTACTGTATAAAAATGTTACACTACACTCCAAAAGGCATGCAATCATCTTGTTTAAAAGACAGTGTAGGGCTTCCCTGGTGGCGCAGTGGTTGAGAATCTGCCTGCTAATGCAGGGGACACGGGTTCGGGCCCTGGTCTGGGAGGATCCCACATGCCACGGAGCAGCTGGGCCCGTGAGCCACAATTGCTGAGCCTGCGCGTCTGGAGCCTGTGCCCCGCGACGGGAGGGGCCGCGATAGAGAAAGGCCCGCGCACCGCGATGAAGAGCGGTCCCCGCACCGCGATGAAGAGTGGCCCCCGCTTGCCGCAACTGGAGAAAGCCCTCGCACGAACCGAAGACCCAACACAGTCAAAAATAAATAAATTAATTAATTAATTAATTTAAAAAAAAAAAAAAAAAAAAGACAGTGTAACCATGGCTTTCGGAGTGTCCCTCTCAAAGACTGGAAATCACATCGGTCAAGAGGCAGGGTGGGGATGGGGTGGTGCAAATTTTAGAATGAATGTGGGCTTTTCATGTTATTAAAAGTCATTGCTGTCATTATTTTGTTCCATAAAGCTGACTGCATGTATAACCCAGAGTAAAAACTCAACAAATATTTACTGAGTCAATTAATCTATTATTCATATCTGTTCTAACTACTGCTTATTTTCACAAATAATTTAGATTACTACATAAATAAACTGAACATTTAACTGAACAAGTAACTGAAGATCTTATGAGTGAACATGCCCACTGTGGGCTTATGCAAAGAACATGATTACATAAAATTCAGATTTCAATAAACTAAATGTCAATATACTTGCGATAAGATCAGAGAGAAATATGCATTATCTTACTAACCTTGGTTCTCCTTTAAATGCAAAAGTATATCCTTGAACAGTGAAATGAGACTGGGGGAAAATGATTTAACAGCATCTTCTCTACAGAGAAAATTTTTAAAATTATGTCAAAATTAGATGAGCATTTTTTTAACAAAGTATTTCTTTAAAGAAAAGGAATTCGAAAATTTCAATTCTTCATTTCCCCTTTGGTTTATCTTGCCTGTTTAAGACCTGTAATGATTAGACCCACAGGGAAACAGTGCTCTTTTCAGAGTTCAGCGAGCACCAGGCACAGTGGGCTCCCTAGGACCCGAACTGGTGGTTCTTAAATTTGTTGCGTTGAAATCACTGAGGTTACAATGTACTAATTACTTTGATTTAACACAGTCTGCAGATTGGCTCCAGCTCAAAATGTTTCTAAATCAAAAAAAGAGAAACATATATCCTCTAACAATACCTCTTTCTGCTAATAAGAATTCGTGTTTTGCAAAGCTGACTCACAGGAAGACATGAATTTTCCCCAAGGACATATGCATCTTCTCAGAGTTTTTCCAGGCGCAGTTTAACAATGGTGAACAATTCTGCTGTGTGTTTCTGGAAGCAAGTCCCATGCAATATCTGTCCTGTAACTGTCTTGTTATGGTGACTGTCACGATAAATTTGGACAAGGATACAGTTGGTTTTTCATTTGTTTCTCATTTTTGTTTTGCTTTTTTCTTTGGAGTTTTGTTCTGTGATGTCTGAAAAGGGTTTCTGGAGAGGACTTTATGGATTTCTTGTCACTGGAGAGTAAAATAGGTGGACTTTACCTGGCACTGGCGCAGGACACAGGGTTCAGCAGGACTCTGCCATTTGAAGGAGCTGTTATAGGTACTTCCTTCATAGGTACAACCTAGACGAAACACAGAAGCAGGAAGAAAGGCCAAGAATGAATGTGGATTTCCTTTATCTTTGAAGCAAAAGAAGTTATGTCTTCTAAGCCAGAACTAGCGATCATAGGAACCACCATGCTCCTTGGCTATTTTCCTCCAAACACAACTAAGACTTCTGAACATCCACCTAGCTTTCCCTTACATTAATTGTTTGACTACTGAAAAGATTAACCTCACAGACTATATTTTCAAATGGAAAACCACTGATTGATGAACTCTCTTGGCCAAAATGCATAACCTTGTGACTTTATTTATGCCTAGTTAAGTATGAGGAGGACCAGGGCTCAAAACACCACTGTGAAAGGGGATTTTGCACAAGACTACATGAACTTAAGATTGCCGAAGGTCAAGAGGGAAATGTAAAACATGGTAAGAAATAAAAGCAAAAAATTAAAACATAGGAAATGACTGCAAAATTCTATACCCATCTAAGACTCCTGACAAGCTACTGTCTTCAACAGATGAAACCTTCCAAGCCTTGCCTCCAAGCTCTAAGAGCTATGATTTCATATTTCACTTTGATTTTACTTTTAGGTATGAACTAGATTAAGGAAATCTGAAACTAACAATATATGGATTATCACATGTTAATTCACTAGCCAAAACAGAAGTCATGCTCATTCATTGGCAAAAACAGAAGTCAAAGGCCAGAGATTCTCAAAAAGGAAACAAGTTTAAGTCTCTGCAGAAAGAGCCAAAGAAATAATGATGCAAGGATCACAACCTAGATCTTGAATTAGTTTACCCAAATAACACCCTCCACCTTGTGAGTTACGTTTTCGGGGAAGATGCACCTGGCTATGCCACTAGTAACTGCACAATAGATTATTAGGAGCATACCAGGCAAATGGGATTTACCAATTATAGCCCAACTGCTTAGCCCAAAGAGTACAGCAGCAGGAACACACACATGGGATAATGCAGAAATAAAAGGGCCTGCCCCTCTGTACCAGTGATTGACTTCTGCCAAGCCAATCAACCTCAATTCACATCAGTTTTTCTTGTCCAAGATACAAAGAGGAGACTCACCTCCTTCTCTGAATTCTTTTAGACACTGCAGTGGTAATAAAAAAAAACAAAACAAAACAAAACAAAAAAAACAACCTCAATACATACAAACAAAAATAAAGGACTTAAGATTTCAATAGATGTTTTCATAAACTTGGAACCATGATTTGAACTCCCAGAGAATTATGAATGACTGAAAAGAGCTCAGTAACACTCTTCTCTCTAGTTCCTACAAATCAAATTACTAAAGTACACAGCTGATTGGAACCATATTAGGGAAATGCTTTCACTCTATATTTTTTAATTTCCTTTGCATGAAGTGTTACAGCGATAAAATGTTCAACCACAGGAACGCCTAGCACACTACAAATACTTATGCCAAACCCAGAATGAACACAGTAAATTTCCAACAGTGAAAACAAGTATAAAGTCATTTGGGCTAGCACAAATCTTACGGAACAAACGTACTTACAAAAGACGCGCCATGCGCATGTCTGATCCCCTACCACAGACTCACTCGGATAATAAATAACTTGTTCCGAGAGATGGAGGCGGGGAAATCAGAGGACCAAATCCAACTCACGTTAAGTCCAAGTAAATACGAAATGCCTGCCACGTCTGCCAGTGGCGTTTCCAAATATGTCATATATTTTCATCCTCTGGATTAAAAAAAAAAAACTGAAAGAAAGAGTGATTTTTATGCTGGTAATAGGGCAGGCAAAGAGCTTACCTTTTTTACTTTGAAGGAGGAAATGTACTACAAAGCCCATATAGACCAGGCAGGAACTGCAGGCCAAGAGACTGTTCCCAGACAATGCCAGGCCATGTGCAAAGGGCTCCCAGGAGTAGGGCAGACCTCTCTGGATTATTCCACCCAAAATGGGGTAAAAGGTATTGGCACCAGTGGTCCACAATGCAGGGAACCCAGCAATGTTTTCTGCTTCAAATAACTCAACTGGAAGGCTGGCTTCTCCACCACAGTTTAACATATAAAGACCCAGGTCAAATTATGATGAGCTTCATTGCTTAACTGCCCTTGTTGACATGTCAGTCTACCACACCTGAGTCCATATAATAGATTTTCCCAAATGTCGGATGAGTCTGAATGAATGAGTAGACTCAAAAATATAGGCGTTAACCTCTTTCAAAAGTATAATCCATACCTTACCTGCCCTCAACAGCATTGATTGGTTTTGGAGACTCCAATAGACATAGCATCCTAGTAGATTTCATATGTAAGGGATTCTTGGGGATAAGATAATTTTAGGAAGGACATTTTCACTGCTCTTTGGGTTCATGTTCTAAGATAAACATGTCATCTTAATACAAGACACTAACATGAGCTATGTGAAGACTCACATATACATACAGTCAAAGGGAACCTCAGATTTACTCCAGACTTACTTCTTATTCTCTGTAAGGCAAATTTCTTTATAATAAAATCTATTTACCACCAATTTTATGCTGCTAATAGGGCAGACAGGCAACATCTTGTCCCTCTTTTCATTGAAACTCCAGAGGAGGAATATATTAAATAACTATTATTGGCCAGGGTAGAAAAAGAGGCAAAGCAAATTTTCCATCATACATTGAGGCAGTGTTTCTCAAACCACCTCTAGTGAAAGGTTTGTTTTGCTTTTGTTTTTCCAATCCAATGTGGGCCAATACTTTCATAAAATATAATAGGACTTCCCTGGTGGTGCAGTGGTTAAGAATCCACCTGCCAATGCAGGGTACACGGGTTTGATCCCTGGTCTGGGAAGATCCTACATGCCTAGGAGCAACTAAGCCTGAGCGCCACAACTACTGAGCCTGAGCTCTAGAGCCCGCGAGCCACAACTACTGAGCCTGCGTGCCACAACTACTGAAGCCCACATGCCTAGAGCCCGTGCTCCGCAACAAGAGAAGCCACCACAATGAGAAGCCCGCACACCGCAACGAAGAGTAGCCCCCACTCGCCGCAACTAGAGAAAGCCCGCACGCAGCAACGAAGATCCAACGCAGCCAAAAATAAATAAATAAATTTATAAAATATTAAAAATAATAATAGATTACTATAAAAATTAAATTTAAAAGATTAAGGCAAAATATAAATTTTTATTATTATATGTAAGAGGTATAGAATTACTTTCTAGAATCATGATAAACATTTCTAGTTGCTTACTCTCCGATTCTGTACTTTTCTCATTGTAGACCGGCATCGTTGTTTCTGGACCATTGGTGACCTGCAGAGCACATTTTGGGTTGCACTGCATTGAGGGATGTGTGAGGGAGGAGCAACCCAAAGAAACAATCAAAAGATTTCAATCTTAGATAGTTAGAACTAGAAGCAAACTTGCAGATAATCTACTTTCTCTCTTTCATTTACATGTAAGAAAATTTGCACAAAAAAGATTAAAGTGGCTTACTCAAAGTCAGAAGGCATTTGGTGTGAAACTAACACTAGAACCTGGTCCTGTATGAAATCCACATTTTCACATACAGGTCTAAACTGGCAGAATTATTTGGACACTTTCTAATTCATAATATCCTTTGCATTGAGGACTTAATGGCCCGGGGGGGTGAAAAAATCAACTCTGTCCTTATAAAATTAAATGATAGCAGATCCAGGAACTAAATGAAAAAGTGGGTAAGCTGGGCAGGCAGGGAAATGGTTAGGCAACCAGTAAAGTCACTTTTCCTTTTTCTTTAAATATTTTTAAATAAACTTTCGACAAGGGAATTTATAAACATTCATTAGTTTTCTTCTGGTGATAAAAAGCTTTTTAGATTCCACGAGCATCATGAAAACCATCCATACTGTAGCAGGAAGAAGTGGTTATTTTCTGGTTAAATCACTGTAATATATTTAAACCAGTAGCTCTCAGTCTAGAGTGGTTTTGCCTTCCCCCTCCAATTCCCCACCCAGAGGACTTTTTGTAATGTTGGGAGATATTTTCAGATGTCACAGGTTGGGGATCAAGGTGCTACATGTCTCTAGTGCACAGAGGCCAGGGGTGCTGCTAAACACTCCACAATGCGCAACAAAGAATCAACCAGCTCACAACGTCAGCTGTGCCGAGGCTGGGAAACCTTGATCTAAACCATCATATGCAGCCACAAATGGTTCTTCTTTACAAAACTAAAATGATATAAAAACAAGCCTAAACTAGCTACACGTCACTTGTACATTTATTTCAGCTTTTTATATTATGTATTTTCAGGGTGGGGAAGAATTTCAGAGCACTTTTTTTAAACACAAACTCTCTTGCAGAGACGCTTGGCCTAGTCAACTAGTTCAATTTGGAAAACAACGTGGCAATGTAAACAGGAAGCACACAAATAAATTGAATCCACAATCAAGCAATAAAACTCACTTTTCCTATTAGCTGTGACCTTTTTCAGCAGCCACATTATGCCAAGGGAGACAGAATATTACACATTTTCATCATTCTGTTGTTAAAATAGCTGTTAAAAATCATCAGGACCATTAAAAAAAAGAGCATTGGCCATCTAATGAGCCTTAGCCCCACCCAGTCTCACCCTTCTAGTCTTAATCCTCTCTTTTTTCAAGTTAACATTTAGCCTAAGAGCAGAGAACTGCATCTTATCATTACCAATAACTTAACCCTTGGCACCCAAGGGCCTCACAACATGGCCCCAACGTACCTTTCCAGTGTTTTCCCTTCATTCCTGCAACTCCATCTAGGTCCCTGGGGTTATCCACCTTTCCCTGATCGTAATGAACTCGAATGCTTCCTTAAATAGGTTCAAGTTCTTCAACCAAGGCTATCCCGCTTCTGCCTCTATCATCCCACTGAAACGTCACTCTCTTGGGCTGCAGCTGCCTACAAGTGCCCAATCCAAGGGGACACTCAACCGTTATCTTATAAGACTTCTCTATGGCAAGCTGACCACATTTTCCTTTTTCCATCACTCCCCCCCAACCCCGCTCCCTCCCCCCCGCCACCTTCCAGATGTTCTCTTCCAATTATCTTTCCATTCCGTCCACTCCTGCCTCAGCTAAGCTGCTGGTTGTTCCTCACCTGGACTATTACAACGGGCTCACTGCTTCTGGCTGGGACAGGTCCTTTTTCAGGCATCCTCCTGCACTGCTACCAGTATGCGCTCTTTCAAATCCAGGTCTTATTACCTCATTCACACACTTGAACTCTATCAATGACTGATGGTTCTCAACCCAGCTGAAGTGTATACTGGTACCTATCCCCAAGCTCTCTTCTCTAGACCAGTAGGATCAGAGTCTCTGGTGGTAGGAAGTGGAAGAGGAATCTAACGTGCAGCCAGGATTGAAAACCACTCAACTTTACTATAAAATTCAAACTTCTTAGCATATACAACTCTCAGGTCTGGCCTTGACTCATTTATTTATTCTCTTTGCTGCTGCTCCCAAACTCCCCACACTGCAGACATGCTGCACTTAGAATTCTCCCAAATATGGCCGGATAATCTCATCCTATGATTTCGCAAATGCTGGTCCCTTCTTGAAAAACCCAGATCTCCTCCATTCCCTCCATCTCCATCATCCCCACAAGGACACAAAGGTCACCCAGGCTCTCCTTCTTTGCCTGGCTAACTCCTCTTTCAAGATTCAACTCAAGGTCACAGCCTCTAGGAAGCCTTCCTGGAAACTTCCCCACCGAGGGTGTGCTCTTGTCCTCCTTCTCCAAGAAGACTTGTCCTTTCAAACACTTATTCTAGGTCATTTACAATACTTTGTGTGTAGCAAGTACTTTATCAATGTTTCATTTCAATAGTAATAAATAGTAAGCACCAATATTTGCAGCTATTCCTGCAAAACACAGGGAAAAAGAAATGGAGAAAGGATGACATTCCTTGGACGTCCTGTCTTCTCTTTTGGCAGGTAGACTAGTTCAATTCACTATTCCACCTCCAGAAACAGCAAAGTGTTCCTGGAGCAACTCAGATGCCAAAGTCTGTCTCTTCTAACACCGACCCCCAACCGCAGTCCCCCATGGACCAGGCCAGCTAGGGCTGAACACAATGAAGGAAAGTCCTTGAGCATACCAGCACCTACTGACCCTCAGAAATGAGAAACATATCAACACCTTCTTGGTCCCCTCTTCCCATACTGTGCACACCTCATTTTAAGTTAATTTTCAGGAGGGTGCCTTTTCTTTCCAAAATCAACTTTGATGCTCCAAGTTACTGGTTTAGTTTTGTCTTGTTTTATGGGGGTTGGGGGGGAGTAGCATGCAAACTGCCATATTTATTTAAATGAAACCAACCGTACGGTCTTTGAAATCAGTTCATGCCACATGGTACAGGGAAGCAGAGAAGACAGTTCTGCCATTCTTTGCTGTTTCTGGGCCACCTGATCGGGCAGCCCCACCTCCTAGACTTGGTCAATAAGCCCCAAATTACCCCAGCTCAATACAATTTTTTAATGAACCGTTTTTCAGACACTGTTCTCCAGGAATATACGGAAGTATAATCAAAAGGGGTAAACATAAAACCTGACTAGCCATTCTAGGGCTTAAGTTGTGTCCTTAGGAGTTCATTTAAAACAGGCTTTTATTACTCTTCAAGGCTGTACCTACCGTGAATCCTGCAGGCAATTTTGCTTATTTTTAGCTAATGGCAGTTTTATAGTCAAACCATTTCCTCAGTCCCAGGAGAAAGACTCAGACCCACAAACTGAGTTCTTAAAGAGTGGCGTGTGCCCCCTGGACACAACACTCTTTTCCATAGCTTTTTTGTTTTGTTTTCCAATTATGAATTAACCATATGATTGAAATGAAATAATCAACAATAGAAAAAGAAGTGGTGGAAAGCTATTTAACCTAATTTTTGATGCTTTTGTGAATAAAATCCTACATACACAGAAATATCAGATGAGTACAGGTGACTTGTAAATTCAACTCACTTCACCAGTATATAGGAACACACAAGCTCCATGTGACTTACTTGGGTTTCTAACCTATTTGTTTATTGAGGACTATAAAGTGATGAAACTGTGGCTCACAGGACCAGTCTCATGACTTTACAGTATTGTAATACATACAATATCTGGCATTGATGTTAAGGTAATAGAACAGATTCTATAAGCCAGAAATAAATTAGGCTTCTATTCGATAAAATATGCTTTCAAACTTTTAATATAATTAATTCAATAAAGGAAATATGCAATGCATTAAGGACAAAAATGCTTGCAACAACTTTTTAATATGAGCCACATCACCCATCATCCCTGCATTTGATCTGGTCTTACCATAAATACTTCTTAATTTAGGAGTGCTCCTACCTCTAGGCTGAATCAGTATTGCAGCAGCCATACTACCCCCAGCACCCCATTGTCAAATAGCCAACACCCATTGCTTCTCACCAGGCAAAGAAGAAAGAACTATGTTGAGCTCATACTGAGCAAAAACAGAAAAAGAAGAAAAACCTGGAGAGACTGTCCTGTGAAGCCATAAGCTTGGTTCTCCAATGTGGGCAGGAAAATGTCACTAGAAGTCATTTCCAAAGATGAATTCCAGGGACTTCCCTGGTGGCGCAGTGGTTAAGAATACGCCTGCCAATGCAGGGGACACGGGTTCAAGCCCTGATCCGGGAAGATCCCACATGCCGCAGAGCACCTAAGACCCTGCTCCACAACTACTGAGCCCGCGAGCCACAACTACTGAAGCCTGCATGCCCAGAGCCCATGCTCCGCAACAAGAGAAGCCACCACAATGAGAAGCCTGTGCACCGCAACGAAGAGTAGCCCCCGCTCGCTGCAACTAGACAAAGCCTGCGCGCAGCAACGAAGACCCAACGCATATAATATATATGTATATGTATAGCTGATTCACTTTGTTATAAAGCAGAAACTAACACACCATTGTAAAGCAATTATACTCCAATAAAGATGTTAAAAAAAAAGATCCAACGCAGCCAAAAATAAATTTATTTTTTTTAAAAAGATGAATTCCAAAAATATTTTCAGAAATATTATGTAAATAACCCTCCAACAGAAGAAAAGGAGAAAATTTAAATCACTGCATAATTATTTTAGGTGAGGCATTGTACTTGGAATTTTCACATGTAATTTTATTTTATTTTTATAAAAAGCACTCTAGGGCAGAAAACACTTTACCCCTAGTTTTTAAAATGAGGATCTAAGATTCAGAAAAGCTAAACTACTCTGTCCAGGTCACACACCTACTCTTTTTATCTTACTCTAAAATCCACATCCCATTCATTCACTGGGTCCTGCCAGGCGCATGGGAGAAGCTCAGAAAGTAGTAGCTTCAAAAACAAAAAGAGTAGAAATGATGTCCCTGGGGAGGATAACGTGCTGCCTTTCACTTGCTAACTTACATGATACTTTAACATCATGTTCCAGTGATGTCTTAAAACCAGTATTATAAAGTAAAATGCAGCTTTTGCAGCTGAAGAGGCAAGACCCGATTCTATGGATTTACATTTACTCTGTTCTAAATGCCTTTACCTTCGGCTATGAACCATGCTATGCCTCAGGCCTTCTGACATCATGAAGCAACAAATAACGAGGGATCAAAAGATCAAATTCAAACATCTCAGGTCAGAGTCACGCATTTTTCAAAACAGGAACATGTTTCACAGTATGGGGTGCACAGGAGCAGCTTAAGAAAATAAAATTTATTTGAAGACAGCAAAACAACCAACAATCTCATAGGATAAATTATGGCAGCCACAGATAAGAAATCACAAATGGAATCCTCAGTTTCCTGAACGTAATTTCAAAGACATCAGTGAAAATCTCTTTGACGAGCATAAAGAAGAAATGAAAATATATACAACACACATACAAAATGCTATTTGCGTGACTAATGTAGTGCCCTGCATCATTTTTACACTTTGGGACGCATACCACACAGATGCAACCTTTATGGTTCATTAGATAGGATGTTTAGGGCTCCCTGTAAAAAAATTGTCAGATCTTACCACCTCCCTTTTTCTCTTTTATATTTTGAAATAATTATAGATTCACAGGAAGGTACAAAAAATATACAGGGAGGTTCCACATACCCTTCACCCAGCCTCCCCCAGTGTTAACATCTCGCATGACCATAGTACAATATCAGAATCAGGAAACACATTGGTTGACACTGGTGTGGTCCACTGAGCTCATTCAGATTTTACTGATTTTACATGCACTCATTTGCGTGTGTGTGTTTGTGTGTGTGTGTGTGTGTGTGTGTAGTTCTATTCAGTTGAATCACACGTTTAAATTTGTGTAACCAATCAATATACAGAAGTGTACTATCACCACAAGGCCCTCTCAAGCTATTCATTTATAACTACACTCACTCCACTTACAGCTTCCATCTCTAAGCCCTGACAACTACTAACTAGCTCTCCATCTGTGTAATTTTGTTATTCAAGAATTTTATATAAATGGAATCATACAGTATGTAGCCTTTTGAGATTGGCTCTTTTCTCTCAGAATAGTTCTTTTGAGATCCATCCAAGTAGTTGCATGGATCAATAGTTTGTTCCTTTTTATTGCTGAGTAGAATTCCATGGTATGGATGTACCCCAGTTTGTTTAAACACTCACCCACTGAAGGACATCTGGGTAGCTTCCAGTTTTTTGCCTATTACAATTAAAGCTGCTGTGAACATTTGTGTACAGGATTTTGAGTGAACACAGGTTTTCATTTTACTGGGATAAATAGCCAAGAGTGTAATTGCTGAGTTATATGGTAAGTAAATATTTAGTTCTACAAGAAACTACCATACTGATTTCCAGAGTGGCTGAACCATTTAACATTTTCACCAGCAATATATGAGATTTTCCACATCTTCACCAGTATTTGGTGTTACCATGCTATACATAATATATATATATATATATATTTTTTTTTTTTTGCCATTTTGATAAGTGAGTAATGATATCACACTGTGGTTTTTATTTGCATTTTCCTGATGGCTAATGATGTTGAATATATTTTCATGAGCTTTATTGCCACCTGCATATACTATTTGATGAAATATCTCCAATTTTCTAATTAGATCTTTTCCTAATTAGATCTTTTGTTCTCTTCACAAGGTCTTCCACAAGGCTATTTATTTTTATTTTGATGAAGTCCAATTTATCAATTTTTCCTTTTTATGGGAAGTGCTTTTGGTGTCAAATGTAAAAACTCTTTTTGCCCAACCCTAAATCTCAAAGATTTCCTCCTACATGCTTTTTATACACATTTTATAGTTTTACATTTCACATTTAAGTCCATGATCAATTTTCAGTTAACTTTTGTATAATCTATGAAGTTTATATCATGTTTCTTTTTTGCCTATTTTTTGTCTAATTCTTCCAGCACCATATGTTGGAAAGGTTAGCCTTCTTCCATTGAATTGCCTTGGCACCTTTTTGTCAAAAATCAGTTGGGTATACTTGTAGGAGTCTATTTCTGGGTTCTTAATCCTTTTCCATTGATCTTTGTGTCTATTCTTCCACCAACACCACACTGTCTTTATTACTGTAGCTACACTATAAGTCTTGAAATTGGGTAGACTGATCCTTCTCACTTTACTCTTGTTTTACAGAAATTGTTTTAGTTATTCTAGGTCCTTTGCCTTTTCATATAAATTTAAAAATAAGCTTCTCTATGTCTACCAAACCAAACCCCTGCTGGGCATACCCCTTTTTATACCATTTGAGAAGTATTTACATGGGAAAATCAGGCTTGATGCACCCATCATCCAGGAGCCTCTCCTGCTGCAGGAAGAAGCCTGCTGATGTTTGCCTAGTACATTTTTGGGAAGCATTTGTCAAAGAGCAGTCCAAGGACGAAGGGCATCCCTAGGGGGCTTGTTGAAATGTAGATTTCTACAGCCCATCTTTTTCCTCTTATCTGCCACCTCCTTTACCTGAGCTCTTTTCTAAAAAGTTTGAGCTAAGCCTCCTTTGCTTTGGGATAATTTTAGAACTGTGTGGCCAGCAGAAAGGGTCCCTGATTAAACAGCCCAGCATATATGCAGAGTCTTCTGGGAAGTTGTGCGTGGCCTGCCCTGATCTGCAGGCCATGAAATCAGAGGGAGGTCTTTGTTACATCGAATTGTGGGTAGATAAGGGCATTAAAGAGAAAAATTCACCCCCTCTAAAATGGGAAAAAATGGAAAAAGACATTAACATGTGGAAAGAAGCTGTAGAAGATACAGCCAAATATCCAACAAGAAATGCAGTCGCTGATGAGTGTGATCATACCTGGAGAGGGATGAGGAGAAATCTCCACGAACAGGTGAGCCTCCAACTCAACCAATATGAATCTGACATAGAGGCAGGTAATGGGAGCTCTGTACTAGCAATCCTGCACTTCCTGAATCTGAGAGGAACCGTGGATTTCTGGATTTTAGCTCGTCAACGAAGGCTTATCTTAAAAATTGCATTTCTTTTGTTAGTGGTATTTGTTAAAAAGAAGAAAAATACCAAACACATGGCATATAGTCAGTGATGTGTTGCTAATGTTTGACAACCAGCTCTACAGAAGAGAAAAGCCCCAATCTTTTAGTGTATTCCAATTTCCAACGTATAAACACTACCACCATGGTCAATTTCAAGCTACCAACATAATGGCACCAAGCACAGAGCTAGAAATACAAGCACTCCAGAACACCACTGTACACACAACTATTTATTTTAACATTAGAAGTTATTGGGAGTCCCTCCCATCAAGCCTCTTAGATAGCCTCAACCACCAGAGGGCAGACAGCAGAAGCAAGAAGAACTACAATCCTGCAGCCTGTGGAACAAAAACCACATTCACAGAAAGACAGACGAGATGAAACGGCAGAGGGCTATATACCAGATGAAGGAACAAGATAAAACCCCAGAAAAACTACTAAATGAAGTGGAGATAGGCAACCTTCCAGAAAAAGAATTCAGAATAATGATAGTGAAGATGATCCAGGACCTCGGAATAAGAATGGAGGCAAAGATCGAGAAGATGCAAGAAATGTTTAACAAAGACCTAGAAGAATTAAAGAACAAACAGAGATGAGCAATACAATAACTGAAATGAAAACTACACTAGAAGGAATCAATAGCAGAATAACTGAGGCAGAAGAACGGGTAAGTGACCTGGAAGATAGAAGTTATTGGGTCCGTGAAGCTTTTTTTGTTCCTAACAGCAAGCGGTGAACATTTGGCTAGAATTTAGGGTATTTTATTGGCATCAGAGGTCATGCTGTTTATTCAATTTACCTAGATAAAATACTTACGAATACCAAGTCACATCTTTTCAGTGATGACATTATATCTCACTCTCCTCCTCCTAAACCTGGTATACACAAGCTCATAATTTAACCAGGGGAACATTCATTTCAGTGGCTTCCAAAATTGTTGACCATCAGAAACACCTGGGGGTTAGTTAAGAATATAGATTCCCAGTGGAAACAACCCAAATGTCCACTGATGGATGAATGGATAAACAAAATATGGTGTATATATACAATGGAATATTATTGAGTCATAAAAAGGAATGAAATTATGATACATGCTACAACATGAATGAACCTTGAAGACATTACATTAAATGAAATAAACCAGACACAAAAGGACAAATATTGTATGATTCCACTTATACAAGGTACCTAGAATAGGCAAATTCATAGAGACAGAAACTAGAATAGAGGTTAGCAGGGGCCGCAGGGAAGGGAGAATGAGGAATTATTGCTTAATGGGTATACAGTTTCAGTTTGGGGTGATGAAAAAGTTCTAGAAATAGATAGTGGTGATGATTGCACAACAATGTGAATGCATTTAATGTCACCGAACTATACACTTTAAAACGGTAAATTTTATGTTTTGTGTATTTTACCACAATAAAAAAAAAAAAAAAGGACACAGATGCCATTGGAAATTATGTTTCACTTGGTCTGGAGTGGGACTCAAGCATCTGAATATTTCACAAGCAGCCCTGGAAATTCTAAGGCACATTCAGGTTCAGGACCCCTGCATTTTACAGAAGAAGAAACCAAGGCCTGGAAAGAAATAACTTAGTGAAGGCCAAGTAACTAGAAGTGGCAGAGCAGGGAACTGATTCCAGATCTAATTCCAAGTCCAGACCCCCTTCACTTCATTCTTCAAATGACTGAGAGTCTTTACAACTATCCAATTCACAGGCCCCAAGGCACAGAAGCTCCCTGTCTAGATGCCTGAAAATATTACCCTGGCTTCTGCATTTAGCACTTCAGTGTGGTCTTGCCTCTAGAGCTTTGAAGTTGTTACCTTGCATTCAAAGCCTCATCAAGGTGGCCATCCCACAGTCTCCAGAACCCCAAATATCAAAAATTTCAAGTGTATTTTTAAATCTGATCCCTCTGCTGGTCCCAGGTATGGCTCAGAGAATGCTCAGACATTCTCAGGTAGTCAGAGGGTTGCCTCATGTGTTAAACATCGGCTGGTCGATGCCCAAGCATGTCTGCAGATAAAAATCTTGAGCCCTTTAACCACCAAGCTACTGGAAACATAATTAGATGGCTCTGGTGTAAATAAGCCCATCTGAGTAAAGGAGGTAATCAAGTTCACAAAAATACCAATGTATTTTGTTCACGTTCATTATCACAGCAGTCCTAGTAAATGTCAGCCTCTCTAGCAGATAGATTTCTATGGCAAATACACATTAGTTCTCAAGGTGAGATACCTGTCAAAAAGAGAACCTAAGGGACTTCCTTGGTGGCACAGTGGTTAAGACTCCACGCTCCCAATGCAGGGGGCCTAGGTTCTATCCCTGGCCAGGGAACTAGATCCCACATGCATGCCACAACTAAGAGTTCACATGCCACAACTAAGGAGCCCACAAGCCACAACTAAAGGAGCCCACCTGCCACAACTAAGACCCAGCTCAACCAAATAAATTAATTAAATTAATTAATTTTTAAAAAAGAGAGAACCTAAAACATTTGATCCTAAACACAAATTGTGCCAACTTCTAAGCAGACTGAAAGAGAGTATTCTCTGATCAAAGCCTGATAAGAATAGTTATAATTGTAGCATGATGGTCATTTTAAAAACAATCAGTAGCATGCGTGAACATTCATGTATCTTCATAAAAAGATATGTGTCACAAATACAGACATACTTTCAACTTTGCAGTTGCCAAACTCAAGCAGCAAATCAAAGAGACCCTAAACAGACGTTGCGGGCTTTTGTTTCAAATCACTTCTTTCCTGTAGTTTTTGATGAATCATTCCAACTTTCCACTTGGAATACCTAGCTTTATTTTCACAGTTTGATAGCCTCCAGGAAACAATGCTTAATAGAAGCCTCAGAGGAGATAAGAATGTTGGGTTTTTTTGTAATATATTTATTTATTTATTTTTGGCTGCGTTGGGTCTTCATTGCGCACGGGCTTTCTCTAGTTGTGGCGAGGGGGCTACTCTTCGTTGCGGTGCACGGGCTTCTCATTGCGGTGGCTTTTCTTGTTGCGGAGCATGGGCTCTAGGTGCGCGGGCTTCAGTAGTTGTGGCGCACAGGCTAAGTTGCTCCATGGCATGTGGGATCTTCCCAGACAAGGGATTGAACCCGTGTCCCCTGCGTTGGCAGGCGGATTCTTAACCACTGAGCCACCAGGAAAGTCCCAAGATAAGAATGTTTTGATTTTAAGACATTTCGAGATGATAAGCATCACCGTGATTTCATTCCTGTAGTGAAATGTCAGACAGGAGTGGGGGAAAATCATTTTAAAGTGTAGAGCGGTTTGCTCTGCGTGGTGGGCAAGTTAGAAGCAGTAACAGAGTAGTTTTCAGAGCAGCTGTAGAAAACTCGAAGCCCAATTAAAAGTGTGTTTTATATGATATTATAAAAGGAAGCACATAATCATACCAAAATGACGGTAACTAGGAAATCTGAAGCCATAATTGCATATTATTTGGTAACGCTGCACAATACAGTGAAAGATCTACTAAAAATTGCATTAAGGTTATCACTAAGTCTATAAGTACTGAAATATACTACAGCCACTACCACATGAAAATACACTTAGGCTATGGTGATTTTAAGGATTTTTTTAAACCTCTACGGAATTCAGTGAAGAAACAGTAAAGTGACAGGAGCTTGGGAATGGTTTACAGACAACCAGCCATTTTTCAGCCCTACGTATCCATTTTTATTCTCTCCCTATAATTTTCACTCAACTCTTTTTAAATTCTGCTGAATTCCAAAAAGGACTTAAGATGTATATGGCTCAACAGTATACTTAAGATGTATATGGCTTGGGGCTTCCCTGGTGGCGCAGTGGTTGAGAGTCTGCCTGCCAATGCAGGGGACGCGGGTTCGCGCCCTGGTCTGGGAAGATCCCACATGCCACGGAGCAACTAGGCCCGTGAGCCACAATTACTGAGCCTGCGCGTCTGGAGCCTGTGCTCTGAAACAAGAGAGGCCGCGATAATGAGAGGCCCGCGCACCGCGATGAAGAGAGGCCCCCACTTGCCGCAACTAGAGCCCTCGCACAGAAACGAAGACCCAACACAGCAATCAATCAATCAATCAATCAATAAAATTAAAAAAAAAAAAAAAGATGCAATAGTTTAAAAAAAAAAAAAAGATGTATATGGCTCAATATACTAAATATGCAGTTGATTTCAATAGACATGTACTAAACCAGGAAGACTGGAATTTGGTTCCAATTTTCCTCTCTTCCTCACCTTTTTCCAACATGTATTCAACTACCGTGTGCCAGGCACAGTGATTGTGTCTGAGAACACTATGGTCCCTGCCCTCACAAAACCTCTAGTTTAGTGGGAGTTACAGAAAATGAAAACACTAAATCACAGTTGTGCCTAGTGTTAAGAAGGAGAGATACTTAATTCCATGGCAAGTGGCCATAGAGGCCAGGAAGTGATGCCTAAAGTGAAAGCTGAAGAAAGGGTAAAAGTCAACTAGATGACATAGAGTGGAAAAGCAGCCAGGAAGAGCGAGCAGCATGTGCAAAGCTCCATGACCAGAAGCAGGCACAGAACACTGAGAGAAACAAAATAAAGTCTCCTAACGGCAGGAGTCCAGAACAAGGGAGGCTAGAGAGGTAAGCAGGAGCCAGACATTACAGGGAGGAAAGGGAACAGCCAAGGGTGAGCACTTGCTAGCACTTGTTGTGTGCAGGATCCATAAGGTATATTCCAGCTCTAAGTGCCATTCTTGATAGATGCTTCTACCTGCCATGCATACCAGAGATGCTCTGACTATGGTTGGTAGATTCTAAGGTGATCCTCAAGATTTCCACTCCCTGATACCTCCACCTCGTGTAATCCCCAGCCCTTGAGTGTGGGCAAGACTTGTGGATGTGATGGATGTCACTACCATGATTAGGTTATACAAAGATGAAGCAATTTTACAGGTGTAATTAAGATCCCTAATCAATTTCACTTTGAGTCATTAAAGAGGGAAATTTTCCTGAGTGGGCCTGACCTAATAAGTGAGCCCTTAAAAAGAGTCCATAGGGCAGAGAGACACTCTCCTGTTAGCCTTGAAGAAGTAAGCCATTCTACAGCTACAAGGAATCGAATTCTAACAACACGAGCTTAGAAGATGACCTTGAGCCTCAGATGAAACCGCAGCCCTGGCTGACCTTGACTGCAGCCTTGTGAGACCCAGCTAAGCCATGCCCAGAATCCTAACACATGGAAACTATGCGATAATAAATGACTGTTATTTTAGGCCACTAAGTTTTATGACAAACTTGTTATGCATCAATAGAAAATAAATAGACTGGACATTGGTAGCTGAAGGAAGCTCTGTCAGGCTGGTAGCCATTGAAGAGGATTCCCATGTTTTTTATATGGATGCCAGGTCCACACCTGATTGCAACACTTTGCATATGATATGACAAGGGACCAGGACCACCATTCTCCTCTGTCACAATGAGGAACATTCTCAACTTGCCCACTTCAGAAAAGTAAAAACTGATGCACCCCAAGTCAGCAGCTAGCCTCGGAAATCTAATCTTCTAGCTTAAAGGCAATCACAAACTCTTCACTTAAACTGTCTTCCCAAATCCCATGGAGTCTAAAACACTGAGGCTGTTAATAGAAGGACTGAAGCAAATTTTACAGAGAAAGCAGATCTCTCTTTTGAGTTTTCTTACTAGTTTTAACAACAAAAACAGGTTTTGTAAAGTATGATTTTAATGTTAACAAGATCTTTTCAAACAAATAGGGTCTTTTTTAAATTTAAATGCCAAAATAGCCTGGTTTATATTATAGGAAGCCAATGTATGAAATATAACATTTTATATATCTTTTTTCAGTTAGAGAAAAGGAGGGAGGAAAACAAATCCCTCAAGTTATTGGTTTTTTCTCTTGTCTTTAAAAACATATTAACGAACTCCACTCAAATTTGGGGGGCTGAATAGGTAAAACTAGTTATACTGTTAAAGGTTAAAATAGTTATAGCTTACAACATACACGCAGGCATCTCATAATCTAACAACTTCAAGAAACACGTCAAGAATTCTCCTAAGCTCAAAATCATGGTAAAAATAACAGTGGCACTGGAATTGAGTAGCTCCGTGATGGGAATGTTTTTCAGAGTAATGTAATTTCCTAAGATGTTTTAAGTGATAGGTCAGAGTCTCAGCATTAAAGCAGCTAGGAGGAAAGCTGCTGGAGACTGCTTTCTGTATGCATAGACTGACTCTGGAAGGATTCTCACAAATCCAGTAAATGGTTATCTCCAAGAAAGGGTACAAGGTTGCTAGCGTTGAGAATAGGAAGAAGCCTTACTTTTACTATAGATGTTTTTGTGTATTTTTTAAATAAATTTATTTATTTATTTACTTTTGGCTGCGTTGGGTCTTCATTGCTGCGTGCAGGCTTTCTCTAGTTGCGGCGAGCGGGGGCTACTCTTCATTGTGGTTCGCGGGCTTCTCACTGCGGTGGCTTCTCTTGTTGTGGAGCACGGGCTGTAGGCGCGCAGGCTCAGTAGTTGTGGCTCATGGGCTCTAGAGTGCAGGCTCAGTAGTTGTGGCGCATGGGCTTGGTTGCTCCGTGGCATGTGGGACCTTCCCGGACCAGGGCTCGAACCCATGTCCCCTGCATTGGCAGGTGGATTCTTAACCACTGTGCCACCAGGGAAGTCCCTTTTGTGTATTTTTAATTGTATGAATGCATTATCTTATCAAAAATATTTTATGAAACCAGGCATACACATACATACTCACAAAAGAGTAAAGCTCATATGAATTGTCTCCCTGGGGCACTGCAGTACAGTCATGGATACTGAAGAGGAAAAGAAAGTAATTTTAGGGGTTCCCCAAAAAAGTCAATTAGTAAGAAAAGCCACCTCCTCCTAAGCCACATGTTGTTTCCAATACCTCCACAAAGCTTCTTTGCCCATGTACTTCCTCGGAAATTGCTGGTCCACCCACAGTATAAAAGTCCATGGAGGGAGAAGGGGTGTGACACAGATGAAACTGATGCAGGCAAAACTGATGCCAGTGTCTCTCTCACTCCTTTATCTCTGGAGCCCTCCTAATTCTCCAGGTCTTTCCTCCCTCCTTCTTATCTCATAGGCGGTGTATGTGTTACCAGGCAGAAGAATGGAGCATTTGGAGTCTGAGCCCTGCTACCTCTGAGCAACTGTGGGATCTTGAAAAACATCACTTCCCTTCCCTAAGCATCTCTGTTTCCCCATCTGTTAAATCAGAACAATAATAACCACCATCTCAGGGGTGATATAACATTATCTATGAAAACCTAAAGACTGGGGTTTGTCTATTCCAAAATACTCTCTAAATCTAGTTCACAGTACGGTTTAAATGACTGGTAGAGTATTAACCTTAAGGCAGGTCATTCCTTATTTGGGATGTGAAACCTGGGACAAACTGCATCCGGGTCAATCATACATAATAACTACCAGAGATTTTGGTGATGTCTAAAAGGAAGGAAAACAGAGGTTGGGGAAAGAGCTGCTCTTTTGTTTGGGCAGCAGACAATGCACGGTTATAATTGCTAAAAGAAATCTGGTTAAAAGCAAACAACCAGATTGACACATGCATGGAAAAACTCACGGTTATTCCATCTTAAACCGTGTAAACAACAGGACAATTTATTCTGTCAACATAGGGAGTGTAGTTTTGTTTTTTGTTTTTTAATTAATTAATTTATTTATTTATTTATTTTTGCTGTGTTGGGTCTTCGTTTCTGTGCGAGGGCTTTCTCTAGTTGCAGCAAGCGGGGGCCACTCTTCATCGCGGTGCGCGGGCCTCTCACTATCGCAGCCTCTCTTGTTGCGGAGCACAGGCTCCAGACGCGCAGGCTCAGTAGTTGTGACTCACGGGCCTAGTTGCTCCGCGGCATGTGGGATCCTCCCAGACCAGGGCTCGAACCCGTGTCCCCTGCATTAGCAGGCAGATTCTCAACCACTGCGCCACCAGGGAAGCCCTGTAGTTATTTTTTTTTTAAGTTTTTTTAAATGCTCATTCCTATATATGGTAATCGGCTGGCTCCCTACAAAACAGCCACATAGCAATATTCTGAAAGGCATGGTCATCTTCCAAGTCATTCTCGAAGCAAAAGGAGAAGCGGCTCCTGATTTGTGACCTTGTACTGCTTTAAAGGCAAGCTATAATTAATAATACTCAATCTTTTACCATTATTCATAGCTCTATTTTACTTTGGTCAGCACTTGGTCTCTATAAATGAGCCCAATCCCCTTAAAATTCTCCATGCATGTTTTGCTCCCTAATTATTTACCAGAACCTAGGATGGTTGTCCAGTTTTGGAAATCAGTGTGCAAATATTTATATTTTGCCTCTTTCCTTTCATTTTGAGACATCATAGGATATTTTTAAATCAAATATAAAAATTAAACTATTAAAAAACAACCCCTGGGATCACAACCCATAGAAAAATGAGACAAGGCACAGAGAAATCAAAGACAAGAAAAGATTGTGGAATATAAATCCCACTTGATAAATGAAAGACTATTTTCTTGTATCTTTCATCAAAGTATTGTGGACAATTAATATTTTATGCTCTGTATGAAGAAAGAGGATGGAATTTGACCTATAAATGTTTGAAAAACACCTTATTTGTTTATTATCCACTAATAACAAACATATATTCAGATAACAAGTACATGATTGTTCATGAAAGAACCCCAAATTAAAGGGTGATTCTCAGTCCAAGTAAATACAGAAAAGCTGCCAAAGCCGTCTGTTTGACTCTCAATGATCTCATTTGTTTTCATCAAATAATATTGAGACTTTTCAAATTAGATTATCTTTTGCCCAGTTATTAGGCTATTTGGATTAAAATGTATGACAATTATTAGCATAAAATAATCTGAAAAGTACACTGAAACACTTGCTTGAGAAGAATAAGTTATAATTTACTTACTTTTTTGTTTGAAAGAATAATCTGGCTTCATAAAAGGTAAGAACAATTTGGTAAGCAGTGCCAGGTATCCCATAAATACCTGGCATGGGATCAGTAAATACTTGTTGAATGAATGAATGAATGGAACATATGAGCAATCTGACTGAAGCAAACAAGAACACAAATGCCTATACACACACACACACACACACACACACACACACACACACAAAACCTTCCTATAAATCCTTTTGGAAATATGAGTTTTCATATTTATGTCTCAGCAGATTTACTCTACTGCTTCCTTTTCAATACCAACATCTTCTTCAGAGGAAAATAAGCAGAAGTCATGATAGGATCCTTCATGCTTTTGTCTGACCCCCCTCACCCTCCCCTAAACAATCAACTAACAAAAACTTCAAAGCCCAGGAAATGGTGTTTTAACAAGTGCCCTAGGTGATCATGAGTGGTGGGCAATGCCTAAGAACTATTCCATGCCTTTGTGTGGATCATGACCTTCACCTGGGAACTTCCCACAAACAGCTCTCTTTGGATGTGATGAACTCCTTCTTGATCACAAAAATGAGTTGCCTCTTCTGGAAAGCCTTCCCCAGCACACTCCCCTTGCCCTCTGCACTCTGGCACACCTTCCCTGGAGAACTTCCCCCGTTGGATGGTATTGTTTTGTCCCTCCAGTAGAGCAAGCTCCTTGAGGGCTTGGATACCCTCTGGTTGATCTTTGCATCACTAACACCTTGGCAAATGAGTGATTTAAGTTCTCTGAGCCTTCGGTTTCCTCATATATAAAATGAGAAAGACAGAAATGCCCCTGCTGTTGTGAGGACTAAGTGGTGAGCATAAACCAGCTAACCCAGTATCCAGCACTGGGGGGAAACACATCCCTTTGGGACTACTATTATGAAGGTAACAGGTGAGGATAAAGGTTTTAAAATCAACCAGACGAGTCACACCTCACCACCCACAGGGCTTCAACAACACTAAGTGGAAAAGCAAATGCCACGGCTTTCTCAAAGGGTCAAAGCTCTTGGTAAATACAAGCAGGTTCCACTTTTCATCACACCAGAAGGTGACCAACATATAGAAGACCTTGTTTTCCTGTAGGAACAATATCATCACTGAGCCTGGCCTCAAAACAAAGAATAGGAATGATCCTTAAAGACCCATAGAGAATGAGCATAGTCTTTACGGATGTAATAAATATACACTTCTGTAATTATTTAAAGGAATGAAATGAGACTCCACATAATTACAAATAAACTATGAACACTAATTACAAGTGTTCCCAAATATACATCAGTACACATAGAATATAGATATAAACATAAGCGTAAATTAATATGGGAATTTTAAATGGCCCAAATTTCTTAAGAGAATGTCCAAGAAAGAATGAGCTGATGATATGCCTTCTTCTCTCTGTGCTTTCCCCCTATTGGAAGTATCAAAACAAAAAGTAATAACTTCAGAGAGTCTTCAAATGCCTCAAATGTGAAGTATGTTTGATAACTGAAATGATGAAAATGAGGATGATGATATTTTCTCATTGAAAAATCATTCTTAGAAATAAGAGGCATGTAAAACAGTCCCCCTTTCTTCATCTAGCCTACATTCTAAACTTAGTTGATTCTGTTACTGCAGTTCAGTTCATTGGGCGAAATTTTGCAAAAATACCACCATTCAAGTCTTAATTTGTTGACAACTGTCGGTGCTTTCTATATTTCATTGAAAAACAAAAAAGAATTGCTGACCCTCAGTTAGGTTCTTTAAAAGGAACTTGATACCATTTCTCACAAAACCACAAAAAGGGGAGGAAAATATCCCTTGTAATATGGGAGAAACCCAGAACAGGAAAGAATTGGGATAGGAGTGTGCACGTGGCAGTCTCAAATAAAGAGTTGGCTATATGGGCAGTGTATGGGCAACATGGCTATATGCGCAAGTTTTTAAGGCGAAAGCAGCTGATTTGCCTAAATGTTGCTATGTGTAATACCAACTTCTCCTCTAGTCTATCATAATCTTTTAGGAAGAAAGGCTTGAAAACTCTCAAAGGAATAGGAAAGGAGACTAGCCTTGCCTCTTTTGGAGGCAATTACAATTTAACTTGTGCACGCCTCTCCCCACAGCACTTTGATTTCCAGGTTTGTCTTTGAGCATCAGACACACAGGGGCACAGCAAGAATGGCAAGTTGGTTCCCTGTAGCTTGGCATAAAACTGAAAGTCTAAATGTATTATTGTACATCTGTGCTATGGGATCCACACAACTAAAAAGCATGAACTGGCATGGGAAAATTCCTAAACCATATTAGTGTAGAGGTATTTTTAAAAAGCAAACTGTGAAAGAATAATTACTATTTAATTTCATTTATGTAAAAATAAAACCACACATACAAAATTACATATATATATAAATGTGTGTATATGTAATAAACTGGAAAAGGTCTGGGAAAGACACAATAAATTGATAACAGTTGTTATTTCTGAAAAGAGTTATTTCTGAAAAGTTTCAGCAAATGATGGGAGGTCCTTTGCCAGTTCTTGGGGCTCAAGTCCCACCACCCTCCCCGCCGTTTATTTACACAACTGAATAACTAGGAAGAGTTTTGATAACCATTCACCAGCACTTCAACATTTGAGTTACATTTTCTTGGTCATTATCTACTTTTCTTTCTTTCTTATACCATCATTCTAATGATTAAAAAAATTTCAAAATAGCAGGAGAGCAAAGGATCACAGCCTCACAGCTACGAGGGGCAAAGAGATTTCACCCCAAAGATGCACTGACCAGGGCAGATATCGACCAAGAGCCTCTCACAGATGTGCTTCTCATTCCTTCATCAGAAAGACCCACCTTCTCTCTTCCTTTCCTTTCTTTACCTGGTAGCAGAGGTTCTCAAGCCTCAGCCCCCATGAGAGTCCCGGTGGTGACCTGAAAATGTAGACTCACGGGACCGGGGACAGAGCTTGTGATACAGCAGGCCTGCAAGCCTAATGATGAGACCAGTCTGTCCCCCATCGCTGTCATTTACTACCTCTGTCGCCTTGGGGCTCTCAGTGCCACCACTTCATGTGTAAAACGGGTTTATGATAGTACCTCCCTCAGTAGGCTGTGAGGATCCAGTGCCTGACTCTGCGTAAGGACTATATATACGTTCGAGCCCCTGCAATTTTGATTAAGATGATTAGGATCTCAGTTACTACTGTTATTGGGCAAGGCCCAGGAAGCTGCATTATCATAGGTAAGTCTTTGGTCCACTGCATTTTGAGAAATACTGCTTACACTCACAATTCCCTCAGGTAAGAGGAAGAACAAACAACCACAAACAATACTCCAGGGAAACTCAAAGCAACTAGCTTGGACTACTGCTGCATCCAGTTAGCAATACTAGATTTCCCCTTCCCGTGTGCCTGCTGATGGTAGAAAGGTTTTCTAGAAGGGGAGTCTTTGCTGGGAAGCCTGGTAGGCCCAGGCCCTTCACCCATTCTGCCAGGTTAGGTACGTGCTGTGCTCACCTTTACAAGAGGCCGGATCTGTCCGGTGACCAGCTTTAAAAACAGCATAAGGTGGTACCTCTGAATGCAAATGACTTTCAAAATACAGGAGAATTAAGTCCATCAGCTCTCCATTCACCATGCGTTAACTAGCCGGAGGGGCTTTGAGGTCCCTTCAACTCCCTGAATCCGCTTCCTGGACCCGCCCCGGAAGCAGAGGAGGGGCCTCGGGTCCGGAGGCCGGAAGCCCTGGAGGGAGGAGCCCTGGAGGGAGGAGCCCCGGAGTCGCGGGCGGAAGTCGGTGTGGCCCCGGTGGATGTCCTGCATCTCCCCTTCCCCCTCCTCCTACCGGTTGGCGCTGGTCGCTGCCAGCACGGCACGGGTTTCCCGAGAGCAAGAGCCGCGGTGGCTGTGGATCTGGAGCGCCCACGGGTGTTCCAGGCCCTTCCCCTGCCAGGCACAGGGCCCCAGGTCTGTAGGAACAGGGTGCGAGTCCTGGCTAGCCATTGCAAACTTTTTGTGACTTAGTGCAAATCGTTAAGTCAGTTCCTCATCTGTAAAATGGGCTTCGTATTACAGATTTAGCACAGTCAAATAAATGTATGCGTCGACCGCAAAAAAAACAAACAAAAAAAATTGACCCTGAGATAATCTTGCCTGCACATCATTCTGCTCTAAAATAAAGTATTATCAACAAACTCATTACTACGACTCCTCACACAATCATTCTAAGTAAAAGTTAAAACCGCCAGTGTTAGCCCTGACCACGCCCGTTGGAAGAGGGCTTACGAGAAGCACAGCTGCCGCGGTTGTCTCAGTATCTGCTCCACACTGAGGATTTGCTGCTGTCCTTGTTCCACTGCGTGATCGGAGGACACGAGATGGGGAGGAGAGGTTTACCCAGATTCCTTGGGAGGCCAAATCCAGAGTGGTTTCTGGGTTCACACCAAGATCTCCTCTCTACCCAGGCAATGCTCTTGATCCTCCCTTTTTGGTCGTTATTCCTTTACTGCACATGTTCTTTGGTTTCAGCTTCTTGTACTTACCCTTGCCCAATGCTAAAATCCAGGGTATAACCTAAATGCCCAGGAATGGAGAAATGACCCAATGAATGTTGGTACATTCCCACGCAGATTCTTATGTGCCCATTAAGGACAGTATTTCCAAACAAGTTGAGAAGATGTTATGCCCTGATGTTAAGTGGGAGAAGAAAAAAAAAAAAAAGCAAAAAAACCCAGAAATAACACAATTCGATAGTAAGATATCAAGTAGGTAAACACTTCGACGTGGGAAAAAAATACAGAAAACATATATCAAATATTAACTGTTGTTACTTCTGGGTGGTGGGATTATGAGTAATTTATTTTCTGCTTTTCCACAGTTTAGCCTATTTTTAAAAGCTTCTTCTATGAGCATATGTAACTATTCTAATCAGAAAAACATAAATAAACCAGTGCAAATACAACTGTGTCCCTTAAAACCCAGGAGACAAAAACTGTATTATGGAGTGGAAATAGAGAAAATGAAGGGGGGCATCTTAAGAGCCCCCTCTACAGCCTGACAAGTCAGCACTTTTCAGGAGTCTCTCTCAGGAAGGTCCACCTCAGGGCAGGCTGGGGATTCTGATCTCCCCCAAAAGGCCTGGACTTTACTGTCAGAAAGAGAACTCAGGGCGCTGAATTCACTGGTCTATTCTTGGGTCCAGTTTAATTTGAAGAGACTTTATCATCTTTTTAAATTTTATTTATTTATTTATTCTTGGCTGTGTTGGGTCTTCGTTTCTGTGCGAGGGCTTTCTCTAGTTGCGGCGAGCGGGGGCCACTCTTCATCGCGGTGCGCGGGCCTCTCACTATCGCGGCCTCTCTTGTTGTGGAGCACGGGCTCCAGACGCGCAGGCTCAGTAGTTGTGGCTCACGGGCCCAGTTGCTCTGCGGCATGTGGGATCTTCCCAGACCAGGGCTCGAACCCATGTCCCCTGCATTGGCAGGCAGATTCTCAACCACTGCACCACCAGGGAAGCCCGAGACTTTATCATCTTAAGCTCAAAAAGAATACTCATGAAATGTATTTGTCACAAGTATCCCTTTCCCTTGGAAGATTAGGATGATCAAAGGAAAGAATGATGATAAAGGAAACAGCAGGACAAGAAGGCAAGTAGGTTACACACTACAGCAACCCAAAGTGCCCTCCTGTGCTACGGTTAACGGGAAATGAACCTAATGCCTTGGGCATGGTTCCTTCACACATTCTGCTTCCACCCTGTAGCATCCAACTCATCTCTCACTGGCGAGGCAGCCTTGCAAGATGAAGATGGCAAATCAGCCGTTAAAAAAATAAAGAATTGAGTGAAGCTCAGGGAAAAAAAAAAAGAATTAAATAGAAGAGTTTCTTTAAGGTGAATCAACGATAACTTAGACACACATTGGCTCAGTAATGTATTCTTTTCTTTCTTTTTTTATTTTATTTTATTTATTTATTTATTTTGGCTGCATCGGGTCTTAGTTGCGGCACGTGGGATCTTTGGTGAGGCACGCGGGATCTTCTGTTGCAGTGCGCGGGCTTCTCTCTAGTTGTGGCGTGCAGGGTTTTTGTTGTTGTTGTTGTTGTTTTCTCTCTCTAGTTGTGGCCCGCGGGCACTGTAGTTTGCGGCACGTGGGCTCTCTCATTGAAGCTGGCAAGCTCAGTAGTCGTGGTGCTCAGGTTTAGTTGCCCGAGGCACGTGGGATCTTAGTTCCCCCACCAGGGATCGAACCCACGTCCACTGCACTGGAAGCCGGATTCTTTACCACTGGACCACCAGGGAAGTCCCAGTAATGTATTCTTAATTGGAATTATTTTATCTGACCATCAGCTTGGGAGACTCCTAAGAAATTACTATTTCAGGTCTTGCATCAATAGCTCTCAGAAGTCACGTGAGTAAAACATCTGCCTCCCAACTCCGTAGGAAAGAGATGAGAAGTAAATGGCTGATTTCTCCTGCTCCAAAAGGCTTCAGAAGACGCATTTTTATAGTCAAGTCCATCAGGTATTTACAGAGCACCTACTATATTTATATTAACCGAGAAATGTTTGCATGCCAGGCACTTTGCTAAACACATTGACTGTGTCTCGCCATTAGCTCCCTCCGACACAATTATTATCCTCATTTAACAGGAGAGGGAACTGGGGTAGAAAGAGGTTCCATGTCTCTACTTGCTCAAGTGAAAACCTTGGGGTATTAGTTTCTCAGGCTGCTGTGACAAATTACCACCAGCCTGGAGGCTGAAGACAACAGAAATGTGTTCTCTCACAGTTCTGGAAAGTAAAAGTCCAAAATCAAGGTGTTGGCAGGGCCATGCTCCATCTGAAGCTTCCAGGGAAGACCCCTCCTGGCCTTTTCCCAGCTCCTGGTAACACGAGGCATTCCTTGGCTTCGGGCAACACAACTCCAACCTCTGCCTCTTATTTATTTATTTATTTATAGACTTAAACATTATAGTTTAAGTCTATAAATAGTAACTATAATAACTATAGTTACTCACAAACAACTTGGCATTAATCCTTGACGTGTGGATTTCATATAATAGTGTGCGTTGTAAAGTTCAAAGTCCTCCTTGAGCGTAGAGACTTGTGGGTTGTCACTAGAAATGGTGCTTTAGTTTACTTGGTTTCTATGGAGCTCCTTTTGAGAGCTCTACAGAAGGGAGCCTCCCCTTTGCAGCTCCAAAAAAGGATATTCTTCTGTGGGGGTAGAAATCACCTAGTCAAGATCTCTTTCAGATGTTCCCACCCAGGCTGCACATTAAATCTCCTGGGAGCTTCTTCAAAAGACAGATGCCTTAGCCCCCCTCCCCAGGGCAAGTGAATCTGAATCTCAGCAACAGAGCCCAGGCGTCTATACCTGCCCCTCTTGTTACACAGCCACGTTCTCTGTGTGTCTCTGTCTGCTCTTCATATAAAGACACCAGTCATATTGGATTTGCAGCCACCCTAATCTGGTATGACCTTATCTTAACTAATTACATCTCCAAAGATCCCATTTCCAATTAAGGTCACATTCTGAGGTTCCTAATGGACATGAACTTTTGGGGAACACTCTGCAACCCAGGATGCATCTTCAGGGTGAGAAATCTCTTTGCAACCCAGGACTGTTGGATTTGGACTTGGCAGTGTGACTCCGGAGCCCACATCCTGAACAACTGTGCTCATTTTGACCTCTGGGGGACCACACTGCACACACTGACATACACTAGGTGACATCAGAGCGTGACCTGGCTCCTGTCCTGAGGAGCTGAGGATCTACTGAACACAAACAAGACAATGAAAAAGCACATCACTGAAGTATCTGTGTGAACTTCTGGATGCCATGGAAACTTAACCAGGAGAATGACGGATGAGGGCTGGGGGACCTTGAGCACAGGCAGCATCTGGGCAGGTTGGAGGAAAGACCTGAGCTAAGGCAGAGGCAACCTAGAACAGTGTGTTTGAGAGAGACAGGCGCGCCAGAGGGCCACAGGAGATGGGGGTGGAGTAAGGGCATTTTAGAGATGCTGCAAAGACAAAGGGAAGGACTTAGATTTAATTTGGAAGGAAAGAAAAACTTTAATAGGGACCAAAATGATAAAATTTGGTCTAAAAGACTCCTCTGGCAGAGGTGGGCAGGGCGAGCGTAGAGCCTGGAAAAACTTGAGTGTTGAAACTTCGTGACAGAACAGGCTTGCGTGCGTGTGTGCCAACCTGCAGAGGCATCATGTTTACATCTCTTCTGTGGCATTTTAACAACTTGCCTCAGAAAATAAACCAACGATGCAGATGCTCACTGCACTTTCATCCCCTACTAGGAGGACTGCCCTTACTACCAACCCCCAACACTCACACACACAGCAGCTTCCCTCCCAACACCCACTTGCAACCCAGCCAAGAGCTGAGTGAAGAGAAAGGTGAGAGAAAGAGAAATTAAAATGCCTGCAGGAACAGCCAAAAAAGGCAGCCAAGACATAAATTACCTTTGCACCGCTCACAACAGGCTCCCCTCTGCTTGATGGCGAGGGCACAGTCTCTCGACAGCACTGGGCACTTCTCTCTCTTACAGGTCACTTCCTTGTTCTAGGCAAAAAGGACAAGAAACATTTGAAATCAACTTCAAAACAGAATCCCCAGAATCCTAGCACATGGCTAAGGTTTTCCTAGCTTCCCTCTTCCTATCTTGCCTTCATCTTGGCGAGAAAACTCTGTGATAGCAAATGAGATTTTGCTCTTTCTGGAACAAAAATATCCTTCCAGGAATAGATTGAGATTAGGGGCAGATGAAAGGGGATGAAAAGTCCCTTCTTTACCAGCCAATTTAACCTAGATAACCGAACTCCGAGAGAGAGAGGCTTTCTCCCGCCCTGCTCTAAGGTTTCTTTTCAGTACACACTATAGAAATGATAATATTTGTGTAAATCATATTTTGCCCATTGGGCTACCTGGGCCAGGACTGCATCGTGAGAACAAAAATATTTGCACACGGCCGTCCAACAATCCTTAATAGTAGAGTGAATTAAAATGCAGCAATCTAAAGTTCCAACTCAAATAATGACAAAGTTGAGTATTGAATCGGCTCAGTAAGAGAAAAAATAATATTCCCTATGCCAAGCAGAGACACAGGAGTCAGTGTTTTATAGCTGTGGGACAGCTGCATTATATTAGCACTTATGCTAATGACAGTGTGGTGAGCATTTGCATCTTTGGTTTTATCCTGAAAAGTTAGCTGTTAAAATGACCTCAAGAAGATCCAAATATGATGCATATACCTGTTTGGAGAACAGGATGCTCATGGACCAAAAATACTATGTCACAACACTTCAACGAGATTGGAGCTGTAACAAGGGTCTACTAAATGCTAGGTGCTGTGGCTTTCATTCCTATTAAAATGCTGTGAGATAAGTATTATCATTATCTCTTGTTTATAAACAGGAAAACTGCTGTTCAGAGAAGGTCTATGACTTTTTCAAGATCATACAGCTTTGCAATGGCAGAGGTGGATTTCAATACTGAGCTCACAAATGTGTACAATGCCCACGCCCTACCCTGAGTTAAGGCTGGGATGACCACACTCATTGCCTGATTTAGGGAGAGATCAGATAGGAGCAACTGACCAGCCCTCTGACCTCGAGATGAATTCAGAACCCTCCTGGAATATGTGCAGGAGAAATCCTGACTCAGCCCTGACAATGACCTTGGGAAGATTCACAAGTGTAACCAGTATGCTTCAATGTCAAGAGTAAGGAAGATCTCCCCATTTCTATTCCAGCACCAAGGAGGGGTGTGAGGGGGTGAGGGGTGTGAGAGTGTTTAAGTGTGTGTGTGTGTGTGTGTGTGTTGGGGACCTGGGGTCCAAGCTGAGCCCATACACCAAATTCTAGCTCTAAAGCAGTTCTCAGATAAAACATGTCACCTTCTGTGCTGCCCTCCAATTCCCTAGGAGTTGCAGAGCCCCTCAAGATGTTCCCAGGGT
Source organism: Balaenoptera acutorostrata (assembly GCF_949987535.1). Taxonomy (NCBI): domain Eukaryota; kingdom Metazoa; phylum Chordata; class Mammalia; order Artiodactyla; family Balaenopteridae; genus Balaenoptera; species Balaenoptera acutorostrata. Next base: position 44,752,243 of record NC_080070.1, read on the forward strand.
CTAATTCTAAAATGAGTCCAGATTGTCATCGCCTCCCTTTTTGAATGAGCAGAACCTCTGAGAGTCCCAGAACCCCACTCCCTCCAACTCACCAATCACCCCTCCCCCAGAGTAAGGTATATGGAGGCTGGGGACGGGTGAGCCTCGCCATTCCAACAGCTCTATTTCTACACAGTCTTGTTGTCTCACTGCACTGATGGCTTTGCAAGGCCACTGAAGCATGGGAATAATGAGCCCACCCCGATCGGTGCTGCTCAAACGTCCCCACGTAGAAAATGGCCATCATTACCGAGGCCAATGTGGTAAACACACAGACGGGGCCGTCCCAACACCTGCCTGGCCACTCAAAGAGCGAGCATCAGTTCTCAGCCACTGTACCCACTCCTGCAGGGCTGGTGTGCAGACCTTCTGTTTTTTCGTTTATTGGTTATTGGTGTCTGATTGTAAGGTGTGGTTGACCTGAGTAATCCAGTCTCCTTTTCTTTCCCCCTTTTTGGTGTATGTTATGTGATAAAGGTTCTCATAGGGCTAATCTCACTGACTCCTTAAAATCCCGTGAGGCAGTGATCCTCACCCTTGGCTGCTAATCAGAACCCGTGTGCAGTTCTTAACAAAGCCCGGCACTGTCTCCCATTCCCTGAAGCTCAGATCTGATTTATCTCAGGACCAGGCTCCCCAGGTAATTCCAGTGGGCAGCCCAGGCTGAGAACCACCGCTGTACAGGGAGCGTTCTTAGTACCAGCGGGGCTGAGGCGGGCTCGGGAGCTGTCCACAGTCCCGGAGTGAACGGCTGCCTGCAACCTGAACCCAGGTATCCTGGCTCCGAGCCCTGCCACTCTCCTTCCCTCGCCCTCTCTTCATAATAATGGTGGCATCATGACTCACTGTAAGTCATGGCCCTTTGATTTATGTTCATATTTTTTTCTTAAATACAAACGTAATACATAGTTGTGGTCACAATTCAAATGAAAGAGGTATATTCTTAAAAATTAATAGCGCCCTTTTGCCACAACCAGAGCAATCAAGAACAACGATCAGGTGTCTATGCTGCTTGGCATTATGAACAGTGACTTAGCTTTGCAAAGTGCAGTTACTCGAAGCCATAGTTTGATACCAGCTGCCCCACCCAGGGCATTACCTCAGAGCATCTGTTACCTCGGCTTTATGCCTTCAGCAAAGCTGGCTGCAGCCTTAAGGAAAAGCCAACCCCCAGCCCCCAAGTGCATCTCCTCTCTGAAAGGAAGACTCCTCAGACACAAGGAAGTAAAAACTCTAACAGTAGTCAGAGTGGGTGTGAAGTCAAAATTTGGGGTCTCATGTATAGGAAGACACACAGTCTCTTACATATAGGAATTCTTTGCTAAATTAGAAACCTAGCAGCCAATCAAAATCCATAGCAAGATCCCAAGATCCGTAATAAATAGCTCGTAATTATGGTTCAGCAGAAAATTTATTTCAACCAGATGATTTGTAGATTCACTTCTGGAATTTTTTGTGTACTCTCACACACACACACACACACTCTCTCTCTCTCTCTCTCTCTCTCTCTCTCTCGCACAGAGAGCGTAAACCTAAACCTTAGCTGTAGGTTTAGTGAGGTTTTTTTCCCCCTTCTGATAACACTTGGAGTTTTTTTATATCTACCAAGGGTCACGCTGGTACAGAGCTGCCAGACCTGATCATTTCCCAGCTGCCTGCTTGCATGGGTATGAAGCACAAGCTCAGAATCCCAGGCCCTCAAAGAAAGAAAGAAAAACGTCAGAGAATCGCTGGTGAGAGGCTGATTCCTCCATCTTCTTAATTGAGTCCAGCAGCTACAGAGTAAATTCAAGCACAGGTTAATTAAGACCACTCACTTTGCTTTCCCTGATTTTGTCAAGAGACAAAAACACTGGTCTTCAAGCCAACAGCTCTGGTGAGAAGGGGCACATGCAAAGCCGTGCCTTCAGGACTCCCTCTGCACTGGCCGCCTCATCCCCACGTGCACCAAGTGTCCTCTGCTCTTACTCAAGGTCACGGCTCCTTCGGTTCACGTTTTCATTCACAACATGTTTTCTGACACTGACTCACACTTACTGAACACTTTCTATGTATCAAGCTCTGTGCTAAGAATAGTATATGCATTATTTCACAAAAAAATTCCACATCATCCCCATTTTACAGATGAGGAACCAACATTGGTAAACTTGCCCAGGTCACACAAGAGGCAGATCTGGAATACAAATAGAGGTCCGACTCCAAAGGCACGTGCTTAAATGCTGCACTTTGCTACTTCCCAGCATGCGGGATACACACAAGAACTAAAGAATGTCATAGTCCTAAGGCCCCAGGAGAGATTAATACCTTCCAGGTGGTTCCACATATGTGAAATGAGCTCTCTAACAAGAGCTGAATAACTCCAAGGAGCTGTGTCATCACCAACCATGGGAAGGTCTACAAACACCAGCTGTTTTCTGGTAACAAGGAAAGATGCACTACTTTGTATATTGATAGGTATCTATGCTTATCACACCTCTGACAGCCAGACTCACATCCCCACGCAAATTTTCCCCAAGATTCTAGCCTGAGTTTGAGTCTCCCCAAAACTAAGCCACAGAAATGGTGGTAAAAATGCTCTGGAGGAAAATGTCAGAACATTCTTAAAAACCAACCTAGCCTGTGCCTACGAGTAATAACTACCATCACATTTTTCATTCTCAGTCTCTGTCTCTCCATGTTTACCACTTTCTAGGGTCAGCCAGCCTGTGATTTACCTGTTGTCAAAGGCATCTGTCTGCATTATTTCCTCCTTTCAGAAAGACCAAATATATCAAAATTCAAAACACAGCCTCTGGGGGCACATGAAATGAAGTGCCAACAAACAAAAAGAAAAGAGGGGCATAGGGAGTAATAAAGAAAAAAACTTACATGGCTGGCAACAAAGCTCTATAAGGATGCGAGCCAAACCACAGCTCCGGCCGCAGCCAAGTTCAAACAGGATTCCAGCAGCCAGCTTGCTGTATCTAAGATCTGCCACTAGATGGCAGCACAGAGTTCCCTGAGCTTAGGAAATGTGCCAAGAAACCCGCCAGTGCCTCCTGAGCATTTTTCAGTGTCTGGCATGGAGGGAAATGATCTGTCACTGATTTGGCTGGGTGGGGGTGGGGGGCTGGTTAGAGAACATAGCAAATTGCCATTGTGAGATTTTCCTGTTTGCTTTTCTCAACGAGAAAAAAAAAATGTTTTTGAGATGCTTTTGTTTTATTTCAAGCCAATGTCTTGAAGATAATTTTTTTCTAAGATTCTTCCAGGCGCAATCCTATTATGGACTATGGAAAGTATTACCTGACCTTTCATTTATATTTAAACATAACAATAAAATAAAAAATCTGGAGAGGACAACACAGCAGCTGATATGATGAGAGTGATCAGGGAGAAACGTCGGCTGGCAGATGCTGTATTTCTAGACTATGAAACAGCAACACAAATCTCTTGAAATAAGAGGGAAAATGAAAATACCTGGTGCCTTGCCTGCTGATCCTCCATGTGATTAGCCATATTAGGAAGGTGGCAGACCACATGAGTCTCTTCCTCTACAAGATGGTGTTATTTTCCTTCCATCCTTGTCTTTTATGAAAGCAAAGCCTGCCTTGGAGGCAAATAGCGGTCATTTGGCGAACTTGCAAATTCTAGGTGCCAAATCCTTTTTCAGAAAATCAAGAAGGCCGTGAAGTTGTAATATTTTTTTCTGCCCAAATGAACAACAAAATATGTCAATAAAGCACATGGGCCAGGTGATATCATTAGAGAGGATAAAGAGGTAGAAGTGACTCTCTTTCCTAAATTAAAAACCCTCCAGATTACCCTGCCTTGCTGCATATATGCACACACCCCTGTGTCATTTCCTCACTGTAGTCTTTTTTAGGGAGGGGCCCTATAGATGGATTCCCCTATCAAAATGCAGATAGCCATGGGGCTGGACCCATATTAATTCTGAATAAGGGGTTCCCTCTGTCATCAGCTACTGTCAGGGGATGCATGCCCAGCACAGTGACTCGGAGAAGTAAAGGAGTGGAAGTTCTAAAGCAGCTGAACCAGAGGCTTGACCCATGTGCCACTGCACCCAGTGCTGTGGGAACAGGAAAGAAACCACACAGCAAGCTTCCTGTCTATGGTCTAGAAATGTACACGTGCTTAGAGGGGACAAGACATCAGATGTTAGCAGATCACACAAACATGGCAGTGTAACTTCTGGCACCAAGTGAGAACTACAGAAAAGAATTCCACCTTGACTCAAAAGCTATCACGGTCAGTGAGCACAAATAGGACACTAAGACCCTTAATCAAATTCTCTTTATTACAGAATTTGTTTGAAGTGCCCACACGGTAGTGTTTCACTATTTGAGAGTCTCAAAATTACTCACAGAGGAATTTGTTTTTAGGAATACAGATGTTTTGTGTCAAGTTTCCCAAGGAGGAAGGTGATCCAACATCAGCGCATGTATTCTCCTTGGAATTCCCGGTCTCCCCACACATGTAGTCAAAGAGGTCAACTTTTCCGTGAAGTGCTCCATTGTAACCCAATTCCAGCCCCAAAAGAGCCAAAAAGGAACTTTATGGTACTTTCGAACACCAGTCACAATTTCTCGTAGGCAATATTATAAAATGTCTCATAAACAGACGAATAATACTTCATGTTTACATAGCACTTTTCTTCTAAAGAGCTCTACAGCCATTATTTCATTAATCCTCACAGGTTTCCTAAGATTTGCAGTCGGAGGAATGGCACACAATGAAGCTAAGTGTCTCAGGTCCCTCAGAGCTAGCTAGCAGTGAACTTGGGAAGAGAACTTGGTTCCCAGACCAAGTTAAGATTAAGAGGATAGCCAGGGAGGTTAGTTGCTAAAACACAGCATTAAAATTTATGGGTGCATCATATTAAAATTAGGTTAGCTCCTACATGACCGTTGAGAGTTCAGGACTAGATTAGTATGTAGTTGAGCAAGTCTGGAAATTTTCTGGAAAGACAGGCCACTTGGGGCGGACGTGTGAGGTCTCCCGCCATGTTCCCTGCCCTGTTAGAAGGTAACCTGTGAAAGATGCCACAGAAGGGATGGGCCAAAACTCAAATAAACAGATCTAACTGCAAAATGTTACAGTTCTAGAATGCAGAGATGTAGACAAAAACTGAAAGAAAAGATCCAGAGGGGGCAGGCTTCATTGATGTCACCGGTTTTGAGAATCCAAAAAGTAAAGTGATTCCCTCCCTGGAACGTGTGGTCCGGGGAAATCCTTTGCAAGGGAGCATAAGCCTCAAAAAGGAGACAACACAAGTTTGTACGTGCTCCAGCTGGTCTCCTCTGGACAAAATCTGTTCTTAATCTCTTAGAAAATAATCATTGGTGGGGGGTGGGGGTGGGAGGGGGTGGGGAGAGACTGAGATAGCTCAGTGGTTGCCAATGTCAGTAGTAAATGTGATTGATGATTTATTATTTTAATTAAGCTTTGACTTGCTTCTTCTTTGTTACCGATAGTACAATTTACTTCTCCATAACTCCTGCACAGAAAGAGCTGCGAGGAAAAAAAAAAAGAAAAGGAAAGGCAGTTTGGGACACTCTGAAACCTTAGTGTACAAGTACGAGGCTCTGGGCCATGTCTCTCAGCTCAACGAAAGTTGAAAAAACACCAACAAAACCATTTCTAAAGCGAAGAAAGTGCATTTGATAGGGAAAATAACCCAAATTTCCCAGCTGAGATCTCTTCTCTTCCCCAACTGAGTGAGGTCAGTACAAGAGGTGGGAGGCATCTGAGGTCAGTAGAGGTGGGAGGTGTCAATGGCCCTTGCTTTTACTTTATTTATTATTTGCTGTAAAGAGTCATGTATTTTAATCAAATTGAGAGGAAACATAGCCTTTTTTATTTATACAGATATCTACCATTTCTGATGTTTTACATTACTTCCTGTAAAATACAAGTTTCCCGGGCTTCCCTGGTGGCGCAGTGGTTGAGAGTCTGCCTGCCAATGCAGGGGACACGGGTTCGAGCCCTGGTCTGGGAAGATCCCATATGCCGCGGAGCAGCTGGGCCCGTGAGCTACAATTACTGAGCTTGCGCGTCTGGAGCCAGTGCTCCGCAACAAGAGAGGCCGCGATAGTGAGAGGCCCACACACCGCGATGGAGAGTGGCCCCCGCTTGCCACAACTAGAGAAAGCCCTCGCACAGAAATGAAGACCCAACACAGACATAAATAAATAAATAAATAAATAAATAAATAAAATTAAAAAAAAAATACAAGTTTCCCTCTCATATTATTTCCCTACAGCTTAAAGAACTTTCTTTAGCATTTCCTGTAATACAGGTCTGCGGCAATGAAGTCTCTTACGTTTCTGTTTATTTTAAAATATCTTTGGTCAATGGCCCTTGCTTTTAATGTAAAGTAACATTTCCAGATCTTTCTGAACCACTTCCCCAGCCGCCACCACTTTTGCAAATCCCTTCAATAACCAAAGTCACAGAGTTGATCCATCTCTAACCAAACAATGAAGTGGCAATAATAGTTTTCCAGGCAGGTTGCTGAACTATTCAGAATAATAGCACCTGACATTTATGGAAAATCTATTATTTGCCAGACTGTGCTGAACACGTTTTGTGTATTATGTCCTTTTTAACCCTCACAACAAACCTGAGGCACGCACTGATTTACCCCTATTTTATGGGTAGAACTGAGACTCAGAGAGGTTAAATGGCTTACCCAGCTTCACCACGGCAGAGATTCAAACCCAGGACTCGCTGATATCAGAGTCGGTGATTTCACCACTATGGCGCACTGCTTGGTTTAGAGGCTAAGATGAGCCATCTCTTCCTTGCAGCCAAGAAATTTAAATGTTTGCCTTTGTTAAGCACTCTCCATTTTCAGACCATTATAAACCTTAGTTTGTGATTTCATTTTGAACACAAGAGTAAAAATAGTGCCTTTGAGGAAAGACAGATGAAGTCTCTGACTTAAAAACTCAAAACAAGTCTCAGTCTCTGAGTGCCCTGTCATTTGCCAGACAGACCAGAGCCTGGACCAAAAGCCTCCAAGTCCTCAGGTTTCTTCCTTGAATTGAGCCGGGGCGGGGGCGAGGGGTACTTTCCCAGGAGGCTGGCAGCATCCCACAGCCACACTTTTGGAGTCTTTATGTGAAAGCATCTTGCAAAACATCACACAATTCATCACACTCCATCTGGGAGTGTTATTCTTTCTTCCCCCAGTCTAGGCTCGGCGAGCCTTTACCCCAGAGACCTGGACCCTGGCAAACACGGCCTCCCCTGGCCCAGCTAATGGTGCAAACTCTGAACAAAGCTGCCCTTGAAGCCCAGCCATTTAAAAGACTTTATGAAGCCCACTGGGGCCCCCCGATTATTTTGCAACAAGTCATATCCCATGAAGAAATTCACTTCTCTGCAACACAAAACAGAGGGAGATTAAAGAAAAAGGCAGGGGGGAGTGCAAGGGGTTGGAGAAAAGAAGTAAGACCCCCTGTTGTTCTGTCTGGCCAGAATCGTGTCTTTTAGTACCCGTATCCTCTACCAAGACGATGTTCTCATGATATATGGCCCTAATATGTCACTAAATGACAGTGTTCTCCTGATACTGTACCTTGAAAATATGACACGTGCCAGCAGAAGCAACGGGGGATTAATAAGGAGGCCCTTTTTTATATTTAACTTACCTAACATTTCAATTATTTTTTAACAGACTTTAGTTTGTTGGAGGGCTTGTTTGGGGGTCCTAAGCCGTTTAAAGATTTAGGTCTGGCTTTTCTTCTTTGGCCTTTTCAAGGGACTCTCAGAACAAAGGAACACAGGCCATTAGACTGTCCCGGCTACTCAAGTGCAGCTCTGATTTAAAACAGGGCAGTGTCAAATAGCTCCTCATTCTGTTTAATCATATTTTGAAATAGAACCAAAACATTAGCGAAGGCAGAACACAGAAGAAATAACCACCAAATAGAAATAGTAGCCCAAAGAAAGTAGCACTGCCTGGCTGTTATTATACCGTACATCGTATAAGCAAGGGATCTACTGGCACCACTACATTAATGTAACTGGAATGGATTGAACACAGCGCAGCCAGTGACTGAGTGCAGGGGACCCTGTCACAGATGCAGCTCTGTGACACCGCTCAGGCTCCCAGAAGCAGGCTGGAAAATCAGAGGGTAGACTGTGTCCCCTTCTGCCAGGGGACGGGAGCCAGGTATGTGAACGGAGAGGAGTGAATGTCAGCAGCCTTCCTTCATGTGATCCACACTCCCGAGTCTACCCTTTTCTCCTCCCAATCAAAAGGGATTCACACAGCTGGGATGTGGCATGGAGTCAGGGCTGCAGAGAAAACATCCACAGACTCCCGCACGGGAAGAAGATATGAACCCAGGCTGAAGGCGAACACAGGCTGCAAAGCAATACAGCCTCGTGTGCAAGTGGCCCAGCTACCTCTCCCAAGACCGTTGATTATTTTACACTACGGGCACCCTTCGGCACATGACAAGTAATGAATCAGCTTTTTCCTCTGCCCCAGAAGAAAACAAAAAAGGGAGGTGGGGTGAAAGTCTGTGAAAATTTTTATGCCTGTCTGGTGAGTTCTTTAGAACTAGCAAGAAGAGGATGGGGGTCTGACCCCAACCACCAGCAGGATCGACATCAGAGGGCATCATCAGAGGGCATTAGCCAGGCTTCCCAGTCTCCGGGACAGCACAGAGGCTGCTGGCCAGGTTGGCAGGGGCATCAGAGGAAACAAGGAATGAGGGTTAAGGAGTTAAAAATAACAATAGAATTGGAGTCACTTCCATAGGAAAGGTCGTGGTATGGTGTTAAGGAAGGCTACCTGGAGATGTTATTTCGGCAGTCCCTTTTCTGACTCATCACAATATAACAAGCTGGGCTCCCCAGCTATCCAAAGAAGCTGTGAACTCAATGGACCCTTTTAATTGTACACACAGATGATTCTCTGGCAATGAAGAGCGAACACATCCAAAACACGGAAACCGAATGTCTTACATCACATTTGTGTCCTGCCAGGGTGATTGGTGGTGACAAACCACTTCTTCTTAAGACCAGCCTTGGAGGGCCATCACCCTCTCGTCAGTAGGTGTCTCCTCCCTGCGTCTTCCACCCACAGTGAGTGGGACTCACCAGGTCCTCAAAGGCCCCCTCATTCCTGTGGGTCAACAGCAAGCCACTGAGCAGATTTTGCACAGAAGAGAACAGAAAATTTTTCACGGGTTGCCCATGAAAGCCTGCACGCTGTTGGGAGCTACAAAAATACCTGATCTTGACAAGTGAATGGAGCTGACATCACAGGGAATAGGCAGGGCAGAGGAACTGCTCGCAGCCCATCTGTCATCTTGACAAAGTAACTTTCTGGTCACTACTGAGACACTTTTCAAGACATCTGTACAATTGACCCCGACCACCAGCAATCACAGAGGCTTTCAAAGGGACCCCTGGGATGGCAGGCTTTAGGGCTGGTTCCTGCCGTCCTGCCTACTGATAACGGTAAGGGCTGTCTGATGCATCAGGTGATGGAAACATCCCTGCTCCCGGGCTGTATTCACACTGGTACTGACGGCAGAGAGTGGCCGGTTAGCCTGAGGAATGTCAGGCAGGGGAGCAAGGGGGCAGGAGTCCTCTGGCCAGATGGAAGTTCACAGAACTGAAAAAGCCAGCCTCAGACAGCATCCCCCATACGAAGGCAAGCCTGTGAGGAGCTAGGGTTGGTCTGACTCACTCACCAGGGCCATTAACAGCATGTTGTCTTCACCAAGTCTTCCCCAAGGGCCACATGCAGATGTCAGAAAGAACTGGAGAAGCCACAGATTTATTTCATAGGTTTAGAATGTAATTTTAATCCACTAGTTTCCACTTTCAAACTCATTAATCAGCGAATGCCAATTTTGCATATAATCCTTTTCTGATTAAGGTGTTATAAAGGAATGAAAATGACCAGTCACCCATAAAACACCATTAACATAAACTTGTTGCTAAAGGGATTCACAACATGTGCCCCATTTTAAAAAAGAAATGCTTGGCCATGATTATTACCCTTCATCATTGCTTTTTTTAAAGGGTTTCATCATAGGACAGCTTCTCCGAAGCTTTAACATCTACAATAAGACAAAAATGTCAACAGAGCACAAATGGTCTTTAGAAAATGTGACATCTTGGCTACGAACTTGGATTTTTCTGTAGGTTAAACCTTTGCACCGCAAAATTGAAATCTACCTGAATAAAAATCCATGGATCCGTTTAACAAATACTGTTGAGCCCCTGCCATGGGCCAGGCGCTGTGCCGGGGTTTTGCTGAGAACAGAACACATGAATCAGATCCATCCTCCGCCCTAGAAGAGCTTCCAGTCTTCTAGAGGGGCCAGAGCATAAACACGGCAAAAGCACCTGACATGCTGCAACATGAGCGGATGCAGTCCTACTCATGAGTTCAGAGGAGGCGAAGGTCTGTTTCCACCAAATTCCACAGCCATAAACTCCCAGAGCTCATCCACATCCTCCTGGTTCTTCAGACACTAGGGGGGCCCCTGAATCAGCCTCAGAAAAGTTTTGTCATACAGTTCTCTCACTGAGACAGAATTTGACCTGCCTATGTCAGACCCTTGGGATTTGAAAGCCCTCAAAAGGGATCTCCTTCAGTGATGCCATCCTAGTGCCCTCCAAGGTAGGCGCAGCGACATGGCTGGGCATTGCCTACAGTAGAGCAGCCTGTCTGATGCATATCATGGGAAATACTTTGTGCCACTTTTTTCTTGCTCTATGAAATTGTAATATTTAACACACTTTGCTAGTCTTTCTTCCATAATATGTTTTAGGTAAAGTGTAAAATACCAGCATACTGAATTTTAATTTACATTACAAAACCGATCATCATTATGCTACCAAGTGTGAGCAGGAATATCTACTTTTAAAACCAGTTTTCCATAGGGTACATTTTGTTTTATAATTATTATTGCCTATTATATATTTTACTACAATTGTATTTGGTTCCTTGGAGATAGCTTTTCATCTTTGTCAGTGTATCTGTACAATTTCCCCACCATCCGACTTGATATGCAACGTAACGTGAGCCATGAAAATGGCAAGTCTTCATTACAGAAAAAGCAGACTTTAGAGTAGAAAGGAAAATTCATAATTTATTTTTGAGGAAGAGAATTAGATCTTCAAATTATAGAATCAAAAAATTACACACCATTAATTAATTGAATTAATTACTTAAAAACTAATTGATTCAATTAAACTGAATCTTAAAATTAAATTAAATTAAACACGGCATATACTCAGTCAGCCAACTGATACAGATACGCAGTGGAAGGACCCAGCACTGTCCCAGGCCCTGGGATACAGCGAGAACGGGAGAGTCCACATCCTCACAGAGCTGATATTCTAGTAGGGAGGCCTTCAAGAAACAAAGACACGCGTGATACAATGGCCACTGATGAGGGCTTTGGAGAAAAGGAAGCAGGACAAGGGAACAGAATGACAGGGTGTGTACTATTGGGGAAGAGTGGTCAGAACAAAGGCCCTCTAATAAGGAAACATTCCCTCAAAGACCAGAGCAAAGAAATGAGAATGTGTAAATATATTGAACAAGTGTGTTCCGGGGACAGGAAAGAGCAGACGCCCTTGCTGAGAAGGTGCTGGGGATTATGCAGGAGTAGCAGACCAGGAGGGGAAGATGCTTTGGGGGGCGGGGCCAGAGACAGCATCAGAAGCCAGATCCTGCAGGGCCTTGTACTTAGCGTTCAGACTGTATGCCAAGTCAGCTGAGAAGCCACTGCAGGATGTTTTGTAAATAAGTGAAAAAATGGGATGTATAGTTTTCAATGGCCACTGCTTGATAATATATTGTCCAGAGGCAAAAGTGATCATGGAGATAGTTAGATATTATCAGATATATTTTCAAGGTTTTGCCATCAAGATTTGCTAGTAGATAGAATATAGAATGTAACAGAAAGAGGAATCCAGGACATCATGGCTGATGGGCTAAGAGAATGGAGCAGTGAGGCTCACATTGCTGGCTGGGGGAAGAGAGATTTGGAGGAGGGGTGGAAAAATGAGATCTCTGTTTGGGCCATTTTAAGTTTGAGATGCTTGGAGGTGCCAAGTAGACATTTGAATTTATGAGTCTGCACTTGAAGGGTAAGGGAACTGGGAACATAAACGCGGGAACTTTCAGCATATATGTATTTTTTAAGCCATGAATCTGTATAAAAATCACCTAGGGAAGGAGTGTAAATAGAGACACGTCTTGATTGAATGAATCCTGGGGCCCTCCCAATATTTAAAGTTCAAAAAGGTAAGGAAGACCCAGCATAAAAAGGTCTAAGAAAGAGTAGCCAAATAAACAAAATTCTTATAAACCCATCATTGAAATGCTGAGAGATCTCTATACGTGTAAGTCCTTATACACACCCACACACACCCACAGGCGCAAATGCCCACAACTGTACACGATCGCTGGCTGAGATTATTACATTAACCCAGTGACCACCAGAGGTCACCTTCTCTCAGCACCTGCCACTGTGTCAGATACCTACAGACCGAGATGCTTCAGGACAGCTGTCGCCGTCCACCATTTAAGGCTCACAAGAGATGCTGTCTTGGCTACTGCTGGCCACTCTTTACCCCTAGTGCTAATAACCACCATGCCTGCCAAGCTACATCTCCAAGGGAACAGACTCAAGTTTAGGAAAATGCTGACTGTCTAGAAGATCTAAGAATGCCAAGGAAAAGTTCTAGGACCCGTGTCCTAAGAGAGCTTGGACCTCCCAGAGACCAGTGACCAAAGGGTAGGTGAGTGTTAAAGATGGGTGTGGGAGTGAGAGAACATTAAACCCCTAGGAGTAAAAAAAGACAAGGAAGAGGAAAATCCCTCATTTTAAGTTTTATTCTCAGTTGTACTTAGATCTAAAGCCAAAACCCTGGAATGAACAGAGTCCATAGTAAGACCCTGCTTTCAACTTCTGATCCTAACAAACGTGGCTCAAACCTAGGAGTGTGATCTCATCTACAGCAGGGTAACTAGGATTTAGAAATCTAGGGAAGAGGGCTGCGGTCACAGGCAGGCACTGGCCAAGAAGCAGGGAAGCCAAGACCCCACAACCACCCTGGGGCTCACTCTGAAAGAGAGCGAGAGGCAGTGAGCAGCCAGCGGAGAAGCTGGACTTGAGGCTATGTTGCAAATTTGGGGTTTGTACTCCTCTCTGTCCTTTCAACATCGTATTTATTCCCATAAATACGTACTTGAAGGCCATTAAACTTCCCCCCCGGCATTCTCTCCACCAGGCTAAATGCTATCAGCACACCATCATTAGTGAAAAATATTTACTAAACCCCTACCTGGGTGCTTGGCACTGCTCTAGCTAGTGCTTTAGCTATTCCCAGCAATCCTTTTCTCCACCGCTTGGTCATTATCACAAATGGTCCTCCTCTGGCCTCCACAGAGCTCCCCACTGGACTGTCCATCCCTCAAATGTCTGGCCCACATGGGGTGTGTAGGAAGAACCACCACCCCACTGTAATTGTTTGTGCATTTCATTATCAGGCTGGGACCAAGAATTAAAAACTGAAACTGAGAAAAACAAGACACAAAACTTGGGGAGTGGTGACATCATGGAAACGCCTGGCTAATAACAGAGAAAGAAAATAACATGGTAAAAAATAATAAAGATGGAAATGATAAAGGTGGAACCCTGGAACAATGGAATGCCAGGCTAATTTAAAAACAAAAAAAAAACTTTTTTAAAAAAGGATTCTCATTAAAAGTATGGAAAATCGTTTAGCAACGTGACCAGAATTATGTGAAGGCAACATGAATCAGAACCTTCTCAGCTTGACTTTATACTCTCCTGATCAGGGAAAGGAAAATGTGGGCAGAAATTGGGGGGGGCATCTAGAGAATGGAAAGAACTAACATTTCCTCCAAGAATGAGTCCATTCTGGATGAGGAAGGGGCCTGCTGGGCGGAAGTTGCCAGCAGAAGGAAACAGCTTCTGTTATAGAGGTTTGGGAACAAAAGGGGTTGGGATGGGGCGTATCTCTAAATCCAGCTTCACCTGGCCCTCAGCTCTTCATTGCTTGCCTCTGGCTCCTCCAGATGCTGCTGGATCCCAGCAAGTCTGTCATAAAACCCTGGCTGTTCTGTCAAATTGCTACATCTAGTTGGCTCATGCTGGAGAAGCAACAAACATACGTCATATCAGCTTCACCCTGCAGCTGCTGTCCATCACAGAAAGACCACAGGAAACGGAGTGTATCCCTGTGGGAATCCATCTCATGGAAAGGCTAGCACCAACCTAGAGGGTCAGCCTGTCCCACCCAAAGGCGCCAGTCAGGACTCTACTTCACTGGACCACAAGGACTGTTAAAAACATAATCCCCAGGGAAGTTATTTGCTGGGTCTCTCTCACTCACCCCCTTGGGGTGCTTTCTCAACACTTGTAGTGAGAAAACATTCTTTGAGAGATGTCTCAGTGGAGTCTACCCAGGATGGGTCAGCATTCCCGTACTTGAATTGTAGTCCCAACTCTCGCTGATTAGCAGTGTGAGCTTTGTCTTGCTTTGCTTTTCCGAGCCTTAATTATCTCGACTGTGAAACAGGTTTCTTGAGAAGGCCTCCTCTCCCTCACAGCGTGGCTTTGAGGAAGATGAAGGTCAGGCTACCCCCAATTTAAGAACATGGTGTTGATTCGTAAAATAGTTATTGAGACTTACCGCACGCGAGGTGCTCTTCGAGATGCTTTGAGTGACGGTGAGAAGAATCAGACACTATTTCTACCCTGAAGAAGCCTTAAAGTCCAGTAGGGAGACAGTCATGTAAATAATTAATGAAACTTCAGGGTAGGCAGGAGTAAGGGTTATAATATGAGAAATCAACAAGAGGCTTCTAAGAAACAAGTGACTAATTCTGATCAAGTGACTAGGGGAGGCTTGATAGAGGAGAGGACACAAAGAGGAAAAGTAGCACTTCAATAAAGATAGCTAATGTACAAGATAACTCTGTGAAAGGTCAACAAAAATAGTGTTACATAAATGAGAGTTGACCTATGGATAAGTTTGGTACCAATAACAGAATTTCAAATGTACCTGACCACTAGTGAACAAGTTGCTTCATTGGGGAATTTACCTATATTTATGGTTATATTCATATATCCTTCTCTTTCCACTAACCTCAGTTGGGAAGAGTTTTTCAAATACTGGCTCCTGCATGGAATCGCTGGAAGAGTTTATTAAATATGGAGATTCTCAGGTCTCTGCCAGATCTACTGAATCAGAATCTCTGGAGTAGAACCTCAGAATCTGCATGTTTAACAAGCTCCCTGGGGGTTCCTGTGCACATTAAAAAGAAAAGAGTCACCTCTTACCACTGACTTGTTAATGACCTGCAACTGTGTGAGAGAAGACACATCATCAGACTGAAGTGGGTGGGTGAGGAGGGAGGAGGAGGGAGAGGCTGGCAGTGATGGGAACACAACTGTGTGTCCCTTGTCACCAGTGCTCAAAGCTCTACTATAAGGGTCTCCCCCAACATGTACACAACCTCTGGTTCAATCACATTTTCACACTTTTATTTGAGACTCTCTAATGAGAGAAAGTCATTTGCAAGCTAAATCCATGATCCAAATTTCATATTAAATACCTACATATACAATGCACGTATATACGTGTGTATATACACATACGCCATCCAGCACAGTCAAGGAATAATAATTTGTTCTGATTAATCAGATACTCCAACCAAGAGTTAATATTTATGGCCTGCACGAGTTCATCAATTTTCAAAGAACTCGAAAGCAATAACTTCAAAACTATCTGGAACATAATTTAATCTCTTTTTGTTCATGTAAAAAAGAGCTTTTTCCCATCTCACAGTGCCTCAGGCCACTATTAACATAAATGCTCAATACATATGTGCTGCGTTTAATAGCCATCAATCATTTTCCTACTTCGGTCGGCCCTGCAACTCGGTTCCCACGTTTCCTGCAGGGCACCCACCATGTGCCCCCTCTCACTGACCAAGGTGAATACCGCTTCCCTCCCTTCCCCCTCCCCACGCCACCATCAGAGGGTCCTGAGGATGTGTAGAGGAGCCCACTAATTCAGAACTGGGGGCTCAGACATTAAGAGGTGTTACGTTTTCCTATATCACCACATTTTATTTTTAGTTTGTGAACCCAGTGTCAATTCACCCTGAATTTAAAGGCCCCCTCATTAAGATACATTGCAACAACCTGCCAGGAGAACTATGTCCAGTGAAAAATTCTCCAGGTGCTCAAAGTACATCTTAGGTTGTACCACAAGAAATTGCTGTTTTAATAGGTCAACACCAAATATCCAAAATTTCACATACATCAATCAAATGCCAAAATCTGGGAGCTCTATATTTCTGTAACTTGGCCAACTGGTGTGTAAAATACTTTAAGCAAATGTCTCTTTGCCCTTGCCCGGTGTATGGCTTACACGAAACAGGAAAAAAAAAAAAAATCACATTTTTTAATAAATCCCAACTAGTTCCCTACATGCACACAGGCAATCACAAGGGAACGGAAGCCACTGTTGTCTGGTACATGCACAACCCAGAGGAAAAAAAGAAACGCCAGTTCTTCCCACAGAAGCCACCCCGGAACTAATGACGCTCACTGAAAAAGCAGACTTCCGTCCCCTTCCCTGCCATCCAGCTATTCCCCAAATTCAGGCTGAGTCACCCCTCAGAGCACCCCGTCTGGGTGCTCACCTATTGTGCTCATGAGACTGCAAGTTGACCTCTGGTGGGTCCCACTGGCTCCTGGGACCACTGTTTCACATGTGCTTAAAAACAGGAAATCACCGTATCTCAATTCTAATAGGCCTGTTCCCCTCAAGGAGCATAAACCCAGGTACATGGCATAGCAGCTCTCAAGTGGAGGAATATCGGATTAGTCTTCTCAACCAGGAAAATAGCATCCCCCTGAGACCTAGAAACACTGGTATGTGAATGTCATGATGCTACCGCTTTTGCTCTATAAATCCACAAAGCAGGCCAGACCCAGCAGGCTGTGAGAGCTTCTAGAATCTGTGAATTTCTGAGGGTACAGAGTCAGTAAGAGGCACTCAAACAACCCAGCAAGGCTCTCCTGGAGACGGAAGTGGCAAGTTCCACAGGCCACTGGCCAGATGCAGCCCTGCCCTCTGAACCCAGAGGGAGCAATCATCCTATCTTGGCTCAAACGGTTTTGTTCAATTAGAAAATAAAATGGAAAAGGAATCCCCCAGTATTATTTTAATAAGAAGTTCTAAGAATAAATACGGAAAAGGATGCACATGTCATTACTTTGCTCACTAAAAGGAAAGCAGTGAGTGGTTAAAGGAACTTTATTGCTAATGCTGCAGTCTGCAGACTTGCCCCCAAGAGGAACCTAAGAGAATAGGCTCAAAAATTTTTTTTTTACAGAGAGAGAGGGGAAAAAAATTAAGATAAAGATGCTAAAAATGCCTCTCAATGAGGCCCAAATAAATGTAAGAACAGCTTTGGGCCTTCTAGTTTTCCTGCCTCCTCTCAGAAGGCCAGCTCTATCTCTCCTGGAAATAGTCTTCCGAGGTCACCCACGGCTGCAGAGGCCAGCAGCACCAGCAGACGGTCCACCACACAGCATCTCCAAATAAGACGCTCAGCCTACGCCTGACAGCCTTTGCAGCCATGAAAAAACCATCTGGCCAAAATCTATTTAGTTGACCAAGAATACAAGAGTTATTTTGGAAATGCGTGCTTTTGTGAGTGAAAATGTGACGATTGTTATCTCCGTCACTGTGATTCTCTTTGAAGTGTCCCTGGGGTATCATGACTCATGCTGCAGATCTTCTCCCAGAGCTGTTTTATGGTTATTCCATCAAAGCAGGGCATTCGGGAGACATGCTCTGGTCAGGGAAGATGCCACTTGTCCTGCCCTCTCATTTTCTCTTGTTGAGTTACCTGTGTGAAACCTTCAAATTGCCATTCAGGTTATAGACCTTTGGGCTTCTCGTGTGAAAGATCTGGGTTAGTCCCACCCATTACCTAACATTTGAAAGAAAAAGCAACAAAAAAACTCATTACACTGCACGACGTGTACATACAATAAGGCCTTTGTCCTTAAAGGAAAAACATAATTTTCAACAGAGTCGGCTCCCAGAAGCCAAGGGAGCTAACATCCAAAACCTAATATAAACACTGAGGCTTATGTCAAGGTTTCAGAGTTAGCCTCACTGAAAGGGGGAGGAAATGATGGGGAATGGCAGCCACAGGGATCCGAGGCATTTTTTCATTGTGATTTTTGAAAGCAGAACTGAGATAATCCCCGATCCTCCCCCTCTTGGGCACCTCCTGCATTGTCGCCTACAAGGCTGCTTTCGACAGCAGGATATTTCTATAAGAGGGAATGTTCCTTTTGGTGCAAATAAAAGCAGGTCTTCATGTCTATATGATTCTAGTTTTCAAATGTGAGTACATTCCTTTCAAAGGAAAAATAAGTTTTTTGTAATGATTATTTAGGATGTCTTTTATAGAGGGGGTTGACCTTCTGTGACAAACTCTCTGGGAGAATCCTGTTTTGGAACTCGGAGTTCCATTCTGGGGGGGAGCGATCCCAAGTGTTAACAACCCAAATTATAAACAGGAAACTCCAGCCTGACTCCCACTCAAGTCCCAAGGTTGTGGACCTCTCACTGAAGCTATGGGGCTTCCAGAGATGAGGGGACAAGGTTCTTACACTTGAAGACCTCATCTCATAAGATAAATCTGCCCAAGTTAACTACATACAACGCAGAACATGCTATCAAAGAGAAGAAGCAGATTCCTAGAAAACAAACACACAAAGCTCTGTGAATGCGTAGGGTCCACACGTCCAAATCCAGTCACCTCAGTTAATCTGGGATCACCCGATACACCACGGGTATCTACAGAGTGACTGTGGCTGGGCAGATAGCAGGACCCTGCACGTTCTAAAAGGGGGAGGGGAATTCCCTGGAGGTCCAGTGGTTAGGACTCCGCGCTTTCGCTGCCAAAGGCGCAAGTTCCATCCCTGGTCAGGGAACTAAGATCCCGCCAGGCGTGCCTCACGGCCAAAAGTAAAATTAAATTAAAAAATAAAAATTTTTAAAAAAATGTTTAAAAGTAAAACTAAATAAATAAATTAAATTAAATGGGGAGGACTCTGACATGTCTGTCTGGGTGGGTCTACCAGTAATTAGTTTTACATTTCTGCCTGTTACCTGCCACTTCCTCGTTCAATGGTAAATACCCCAAAGGACAGAAAGGCCTCACTGTGAAAGCAACGTTGTGATTAGCTGTCTGGAGATGGAAACCAATCAAACAGGTGAACTTTTGAAGATGAAAAATAGAGGAGCAGCCCATCTTGCTAAGCCCCAAATACTTCCCGGGTTTGCTGTCTTTATGGAAAAGATAGCAGTCGCTTCTACTGAACTTCCATTGTCTGCCCTGACAGAAGTTCAGAGTAAACACATGTCATAGGAATTGACAATAAATTGAAATAAAAGCGGTAGTCCATTAAATCATTTCTTAGAAGTCTTGCAGTAGTCTATGTAATCACTTCTTAGAAGTATAGGATAGGCAGTAATTGCATAGCATTTAGGTAGTGGCAGTAGCTATCATTTCTGAAGAGCTTCCCATCTACCAGACCCTGTTTTAAGAATTTTACATGTTTTGACTCACAGTTCTGACAAAAGCCCTATGATGAAAATATAGATGTCGAGATACAGAAACATCAGGCAACTCACCCAGAGCCATACAACTATGAAAGGAGGCATGGGAACCACTACACTATCATTCCTAAAAAATATACTCATTATAGTATATGTTAAAAACTGGTTTATAGCATACACCTTACTTCCTTCCATTCCAGTTCTCGCCCTTAATAATAATAATTCCACTTACACTGTTTACAAAGGTCTTTCACAAACACCAGCACATTTAATCCATACACATCACCTCAGTTAATGGCTACAGCAAACAGATGGGTTCTGCATTATGATTCCTCTTTAGAAATGAAGCTGAAGGGCACACATACCATTGTGACTTGCCCAGCACCCACGACTAAGGCTCAGAGAGACCAAGGTGGCTGCTGAGTGATGCACAGCTACAAGACGGCCCTGGGGAGACTTGAACCCATAATTTCAGACACCAAGGCCACCACTCCACAGCTGTACTTCAATGACAAAACAGTCATCAAAAATTTAGTGAAAAAAGAAAATATTTTTCCTGAAGATCTAACTAAGGGATTCAATTATATCATAATATTTTTTAAAGCACCATTAACAGTTTCATAGAGCAAACCTGAAAGTTTACTATGGTAAGATTTATATTAGTCAGGTTCTTTGAGAATGTTGCTCTGATTCATAATAAAAAATGCCTCAATGTAGCCTTGCCCATTTTGCACTTAACTATAGAAACATTCCAAAGACACTTGCAAAATCCTATTACATTTATTCATGAAATTAGTTTTGTTTGGGGACCTTTGAAAACATCATGTGGTATTTATTCACTTTTGCTAAGAACTTTTTAAATCACAGTTCGGAAAATTTGTGATTTTTGCACTAAATTTTCAAAATCCCTACAGCAATCTTAGTTTGGGATTTCTCTCAAACGAGTTTCCACCGAATTCTATCTATGATAAATTCTACTCCATGGGAAAATGTGCAGCTGGTACTAGGGACCTGGGCACCACTGACTGTTATTGATTGTTTAAGATCGTTCGAGAAGATGATGACAAAGTTCCTTCTATGATGTTCTCCTAGAAGGTTCAGTCTAACTCTGTAATATCTAATACCGCTGGTCTTTCTCTTCTTCAAGCATCTTCTTCCTTGGCCTATGCTTTGTTGGTTCTCCTTCTTCTGTAACCATTTCTCAATCTCTGTCATTGGCTTCTCCCTTTCTAACCTTCTTTTAAATATAGCCCTTCTTCTAGTTACTATTTCTTTTATGGGAGTTTGGGGTTGGTAGATGCAAGCTATTACATTTAGAATGGATAATCCTAATGTATAGCACAGGGAACTATATTCAATATCCTGTGATAAACCATAATGGAAAAGAATATGAAAAGAAGAATGTATATATGTGTATACCTGAGTCACTTCTAGTTTCTATTATAGGCTCATTTCTTGAAATCTCAACGTAGACCCCTTCCCAAGACAAATAATTTATTCCCAAAGTTCTGAAATTTATTTCAATGCAGACAGTTAACAAATTGCTGTCTTCTAGTCCTGATTTCTCTAGTGAGATCAAGATCTACATTTTGAAGAGCCTACCGGGTTTTCCTACTTGGAAGGTCTATGAAGCCCAGTCATCAATTCTAAACTCCTTATCCCCACCCACATCTGTGACCTCTTCTCTTCCTACACTGTCTATAACATTGGCTAGAACTTCCAAAATTCCCTTCAATCCACCCCATCTCTCACCTCTGCCATCTAATTTATTGCCAAGTGCTATCAACTTGGGTTCCAAAACTCCTGTGCAAGTCTAGGGGTCCCAGCACATGGGTACACCTTTTTTAAGGTGGGTTGTCCAATTTCGATGGTTGTATAAATTGTATAAATTGTGTGCTACCACTGAGAATACATACTACCATGGAGAATACTACCACTGAGAATACATCTACCAGACTGAATAATTTGCCGAAGGGGTCATGCAACAGTGCAGAGCAAGGTATCACCGTGAGTAAGAGGAGAGAGCTAGCACCCAAAATGGAATTTTGAGAGTGAGGCCTGGAAGTAAACAATTCTATTCCAGTAACAGCACCCAGAGCTGCTCCAGAGACACCAAGTGATTAGCAAAGTGACTGCTACAGAGACACACTAGCACATCATCCCGCTGCAGTGACTACTGCATTTTAATTACTGTGTTTTTCCGGGCATTGTTTGGAGTCTTTTAATCCAAATATTCTAGAACTAGAAGGCAGTGAAAGTAATTCAAAAGAATAAGCAATATTGGTTTATCCCAACACCTTCTTTCTCACTGTCCATCCCTGTTCCAGGCCGCTTGCCCTCACCTGACCACAACACATCCCTAGTGCCTGTTGTCCAAACTCTGGCCCCTCCACTCTCTAAACAGCTCCCACAAAAGCTTCTAGAGGCATTTACATAAAACACATCTTATGCTGTCATGTGGCTGAGCCAAAATATTAAATGGCTCCCCCGATTCCATGAGTGGAACTGAGCTCCTTATTACTGCACTCAAAGTCCTCTATGCCTCCCACCAAGCCTTCTAACTCCAGCTTCCACCGGAGCTTTGGGTACACTGGGCATACTGGACTCCGCCATCTCCACAATTCCCAAGCACACACTCCTCTGTGCCTTTCCTCCAATCACGCCTTGCCAAGACTATCTTTGCTCCGCCCATCAAAGTCCCAGATTATCCAATCAGAATTCATCTACAGCTCCCTTAGTACTTGAGTTTGAGTCCAGCATAGTGTTTTTCTGGCACTCCTATGAAACTTATTTATGCATGTGTCTTTCTCCTCCGTTCCGCTGTGGGCAAGAATCTGTGTTACTGGTCTTTGCCTCCCCAAGGTGCCCAACCAGCAGAATGCTTCAAACACAGAAAAGGCAAAAAATGGAAGGGGAGAATGAAGTGTGAAGAGAAGGAAGAAAGAATAATATTACTGAATTTATAACCTGTTACTCCTAGTGCTTCAAGTGATGTTTTATAGAATTAGAACTGGGAATCAAGAGGTCTTAAAATATACACCCAGCGCATTTGCTGATCTTAACTAAGTTCAACAAGCACACTTGACCTCCTGGGGCCATGAAAGGTGATGTTATTAGTATTTTTTATAGCACAAAGAATCCAACAGACCATCAGTTGGACAGAAGTGCCACAGAAGAGGGTGTGAGAAACTGATATCCTTTGTTTATTCAACGAATTTGTATTAATTGGCTTTTTTTTCTATCATTTTGCCTTGCCTGACTTTTCCTATTATGTCCTGTTCTCCTGCCCTCACTATATCTGAATCCCCATCTGGGGAAGAGCTCTCTTTCCTCGGCATGGTTTCCCACACTTAAAACACAGTTTACAGCTGATGCGCAATAAAAAGGCCGGTGCCTTGAAATGAAAAGGAAACGTGTTTAAAGTGGGACAGGGATGGGGAAGGGGAGGACACAAGTAAGTAGGCAGCAAAAACCCACTCAGGTCTGGAACGGGGTGAGAGACTTCCACAAGGTGGGCCAGGAAAATTCCCATGATGCCAGACCACTAGGCAGTTTTTCCAGAATTACAGCACTTCTGAGTCCCAACCCTACCCTTCTGCCAATAAAAGTACAAGTGAAGGTGACCCCACAGGCATAGAGATGTAAATACTCTGCAGAAAAACGAGGCCCCTCTTCCATGGAAAGTTTTTTTAGTGTTTAATGGAGAGCAAGGGGAAAACTTATACCAGGGCTCACAGACCACTGGACCAATAAGGAAACAACTCAGATCGACCCAGTCCAAGTCTAGAGGGACAGAAAACCCCACAAAATGTCACTGAGTTAGCCCTGTTCTTTCATAACTATGGGTGGGCTTGGCATCATTATCCCTATGTCTTTTCTCCATCAGCTTCCATTTTCTCCCTTTTCTGATGAAACTTGGCATCTAATTCCATGTGAGGAAATAAGAATTTAACATCATCATCAACATCATCATCATCAACAACAATAATGCATCCTTCTGACTATATGCCAAGCTCTGGACCAAGCCTTAAATGCTGTATCTCATTTGATTCTCACAGCAAGTCTATGAGCTCGGTAGTGATAGACGTCCCACTCTCCAGATGAGGAAACGGAGACTTAGAAAGGTGAAGTAACTTTCCCGAGTTCACCACCAGTAAGTGACAGAGCCAAGATCCGAACCCAGGCCTGTCTGATGCTAGGGCCAAGGCTCTTTGCCAAAATGATATGAAACCAGCCAATAGCTGCCTAAACTGTGTCTTCCTCTAAAAGGGCCATCCCAGTCCAGACCTGGTCATGTTACAAGACCAAGATCACTCTAACTGCTCCCCAATGTAAGCCTACGTCAGCTTTGCAGAGGCTGAAATAACTCTCTGAGCCCTTGGAAGTTATCTGTAGACGTTTGTAAGTAGTAAATGACCAGCAGAAGCAAGTTGGTTTACCATAGAAAACACTGTTTTCACATCCCAGATCTGTCTCTTAGTAACTATGTAACCTCAGGACATTTGCTCCACCTCTCTGAGCCTCAAGAAAGCATGGGTAATAATAATTGTCTATGAGCTGGTACTGGTGAATTTGCCAGCACAATGCTGTAAATTAGTTACATTTCCCCCCAAACTGTTGTATTGAGTACCTTATTCTATGGAAAGGCAATTGGTCACAACACTGTCTAAACAGAGTATAAATAAATAAATAAATAGATAAATAAATAAATAACTCCTGATCATTTCCTTAGTGAGCATCCAAATCCAAAGTCCAAAAATGATACAAAACAATTTCCAAAAAATTGTGGCAACCTATGCATATGTGCATGTACAAAGTGTATCTCTCTGAACACATAAGGACTATTTTTTATCTCCTCTCCCTCTCTCTCTCCTTCACCCTCCTGGCTCTCCCTCTCTCCACCTCTTTCTCTCTCTCTCTCTCCCTCTCTCTCTCTCTCTCTCTCTCTCACACACACACACACACACACACACACACACACACGAACTGAATCCTGATGCACCGCTATCTCCCTCATTCTCAAACACGTGCCTAACACTTGTTCAGATAATAGATAACTAGTCTCTAGCCAGTTAATTTGAACAATAAAAAACATGAGGCTCTTATAGAGATAAGGTACCCAAGAGAATCAAAGATGCTGGTAGCTGCTTGTTTAGTGACAGAAGATTTTTGTGATTAAAAAGTGGAAGACAGCAGACAAAGCCCCCTCTGTTTGCACCACTTGGTTGGCTCCAAGCTAGGTGGAGCCCTGCTTCTTGTAACACCAAATCTCACGTTGCTTTTTATGAGCAGAGGGTCCATTTCTAAATTGCACCCCTGGATTTAAAAGAGGAAATTTAAACCTCAGAATAATGTTTTTTGCTGAACAAAATGTATGCCAAACTAAGCTCTGACTGACTTCTGGTTTTCTGAGTCCCAGCCTCCAAAGTTTTCTCAGGTTTCCAGTACTGGGCCGAACTCACTGGCTTGTGCCATTTCCTTCTATGCTACGGTTAGGTGGAAAAGGGGTGAGAAGCAGGGTACCACTTCCCCAGGTTCACTGGATGGATATGGGAATGCCCGAAAGATCCAGAGGACCACTTTAGAGTCATTAGCTGAGAGAGGCTGGCTCCTATCAGCTGTACTTCACGGAAGGCACCAACGTGTTGTCCTAGGCATTACGGGAAAAATAATTCTAGCAAGAAGGGGGAAAACATCATACAAAACAGCAATAAGTCTGGGCCTTCCTAACTCAGCCCCACAAAAGACCATTTTGTAAGATGGGGAAAAGCTGTACTTTGCTTTCTAACTGAACAATGAAGCACTTGCATCTTTAATCCAAACTGTCTACCCACTTCCCTAGATTTCAGGACAATGGCCTAACTTCTCACCTTCCCTCTTGAATAGTTGAACCCACACACTTTAGAATGATACCCATCAGCAGCTAACAAACAGGTTATTCTTGGACCACGACTGATGCTGGCAAAATGCTCGGGTCCAGGCAGACAAGGATAAGTGAGAATAAAATTATTCAGTTCTGTTTGCCGTGGCCACTGCATCCGCAGTCATCCTCAAAATTCCCACAGAAATAAGCTCATTCCACCTTTGAAACATTTCGGAGCTTAAAAGTTTAAATCAGGCCAAGTTGATTTTGTAGGGTTTTTCAAGCTTTTACACTGTAATTACATGCAGGACTTTGTGCCACCTATTTCCTCCCAACTGTAACATTTTACGTCTTTTTTAAGCATACGTTGAGGTTAGCTTTTTTTTTTTTTTACATGTTATGAAACAAGATATGAGCTTATACTCAGCTTTAGGTAACTTTCTGCCAAAAGGCTGGACCAACACAAAGTAAATATGACTATTTTCTTTATCCAAAGTACAGTTTTAACTATTACATACCCTCTTAATGTACATACATAAAACTAGCTCACAACTAAAGCTCCCTGCAGGTCAGCTGAAATCATAATGAGATTTTCCTTTCATATAATGTGATTAACAAATGTTAGCTAACCGAACTCCTAAAAGACTCAAAAGAAAAAAAGCAAAATAACTCAAGCAATGCCAAAAAGTCAAATAACTCAACAAACTTTCTATTTTTTTCTTTGCTTTTTCACATCTTTAACTTAGAAAACAGCCTGTTTCACTTGATTATATGCATGTGCTCTAGAGGCAGGTGAGAGTGAGTTCCAGCTCCACTATTTACTAAAATGCAACCTTCACAAGGTACTAAACTCCTCTAGCCTCAGTTTCCTCAACTGTAAAACAGGGGGGCAAAAATCCTCAAGGGATTTTTGTGAAGATTAAATGAAACAATGCAGGCTTCAATAAGTGTGGGCAAATAGTGTTTCATAAATGTTAGTTGCTATTGCTGACATAATCTATCTGCTAAATAAGTCTACCTTCCAACCTAAAAAAAAAAATGTCAACCAGCCTCATGGCAGTCTAGGTGCTTTGAAATTCATATACTGCAATGGGTCCCTCAGAAACTTACAAGAGCAGACACAAATAAAAGAGTGGTCGTACATCTATTCTTACTCAACTTTATCAAGTATTACAAATGTTTGGGAAGCAATAATAACTATGACAGCTTGGGCCCCATAATCCTAAACCCCTGCAAAGGTCATGGCAACATATCACTGAGGCTTTCAGCTAGTGAGAGCTCTGAGGCATCCTCTGAATAGCAAGTGAGTTGGAGTGCCAGAGTCCAGACTTTATACGTTTAGAAAGGATTTCTGACAGCTCTTACGAAGGCAGATACCTCCAAATGTTACTCGAAGATATAAATGAACCTACCACCCGTCTGAACTTAATCAATGCATTTCTGGAATAAGCATCACTCCAGAACTCCAACTGACGCATCTTTTCAGATTCACTCTTTACCTTCAAAACAGCAAGATTCTAATATCTGTTTTATTAGCAGTAAGGCTGTACTTTCCGGGAAAGGCACTACTTCCCCCAGGGCAGAGTATGGAAAAAGGGGAAATGCTGTATGGAGAATTTTTATATTATTTGGGAACAGTCTGCAAAACCCAAACTGTATATTTAAACTTTACAAATGTAACAATATTGTAACGCTTATCTCTGCAAACAGAATGCATTTTTACCTCTATTTCTGTTGATTTCCTTAGTCTTCAGAACCTGATAATCATTTGATACAGACATTCACCTTCACCCATTTATCATTTCACAGCATTGACCTCATCTCTTGTCATGAAAAAGTTTGGGTAGTTTAAACCCAGATGGCTTGGCTTTCACCTAAACAGAGAAGAATCCCTTCTCTGGTTCCATACAGCATGTTGATCTGATAACAAGCAGTCATCTATCACTTGGGGGCTTTGCATTTGACTGCCTTAATGTATTTCCAACAGGGTTTTGTGATGTGTAGTTTTTAATCAAGGTTTGCCAAAACTGATTGGCATGTAAAACACTTTTAAGCAAAAATGTTGTTCTTTGTAAGTCTCTATTTCAGCTCAGATATTCTTATTCGTATAACTTAATCTCCCCCGTGTGGTTACTTATTAGACCTTATCATTAACTATTAAGTTAAAATAAATTGAAACAAAAAATTTTTTTAATCTACTAGCCACTGCCAGTGTTAACTAAGCAGCTGAAAGCCAAGTGTCATCCTCTAAGGATAGAATATCCTTTCTGACTCATGCTTCCAAATCAGAACTACAAAGACTGTTTTTGAGAGCTTAGGATATAAGAGAGGCAAAGAAATCCAAGATTACATCTTGTCCTCATGTTTGTGCTTTATGACTCTCACCTCTTTTTCCCCTTGTCATATACCTTATCCCAGACCTTTATACCTAAATGTTATCATTTTCACAGTGAGCTCAGACAACAGAATCAAGGCAGAAAGTTTGGTGGCACCTATGATTTGGTGGCAATAGCCATTCCTGGGAACAGAGGGCAAATGGTAATTATCACTGAGACGATGCCATACCAAGTCCACCTTAAGTTTACTTCTGTAAACTGATGTCAAAGATAAGAATTCCAAGACTGATGAAATGGAAACTGCAAAAGTCCATAATACTCAGAAATTCAACTGAATTCAATTCACCAGCTATCTGAAGTTTTGTAATGACCAAAACCAGTTTTTAAGATTTGGTCATATTACATTTAATGGATTCACCTTATCAGAGGGAGCAATTGACTTCACATTACCTGATCTCCATACTCACCATGCAGACACACATTATACAAGGGTTGTCCGTGATAAATGGAATCTGGAGAACTTCACCTTCATTTTCACATTTTGCAACAGAACCTGAAGGGGAAAATAAGTTATTTAAATTTAGCTTAGTGCCATTGTTACAAAAATAGAATTTTTACGTTAATGCTTTTTGAAACAACTATACCCAAATTTCAGAAATTCCTAATGAGTTTTAAATTCTCAAACTCACCCAAAAGAAGTCCCCCCGAAGAAAATCTATTTTAAATAGTTTTATTAGAACAGGTTTGTTTTGGTTTTTTTTAAAGGCCGTGCTATATAGATACATTTTCTGCTTTCGATGGTTTAAGCACAATTCCAAGTATTTCACTGGATCCTTAATAATACCCCTCCTTCATGAAGGCATTTCAAGTAAACACACACTCCCACATGCAAAAAAAATTCAAACTGGCCATTAAGGCAGATTTTAAATTTGAACAGAATTCAGGACAGCGTCAATGAACAGGCCTTTATATGAATCCGCCTCATATTGTCTTGAGCTGAAATCACTTTTTGAAACACAATCTTCTTTCCTCTTTTAGAAATTGCCTCAATATTTTCTTTTTTGCACCAGGTGTCACTAAAGTATGTCCTTCAGAATAGCAGCTGAGGTCTTCACCTGCCTGAAAGCATATAATTATTATATCCTGCTGTTATTACCCTTTAAAATATGATAGTTTCTTTAAATTCAAGGTGCTTTAAAAAGCACTCCCTGTACAGAAGCTATACTGGAACCCTATAGAGTGAGAAAGGCCGATGGGTGGAAAACGGTCAAATTTTTTTCTTTAATTGTATACGGGAGAAAAGATCAAAATAAAGATTGAAGAAAACTAAAAATAAATAAAGGAACTTCTCAAATTCAAATAGAAGAATCTCCGTTATCACTACAGTATTGATGTCAACAGCCTCCTCGCCCTCCAACCCTTAACCTACTCACTGCCTTCCCACCCCTTAGCCCCGCGGGTTTCGCTTCTTGCCCACCGCCCGCGAGGGGCAGGCTCCTAGGTGCTCGCTCCCCGCCCTCCCGTCCCCGAGGCCAGCCAGCGCTTCCTCTCCCAGGTACCAAGCCACCGTCCGGGAGGGTCGGTCCCTCCCGCCCCCTCCCCTACCTGTCAAGAAGGAGGAAGCCAGAGACATGGGGACCCCCGAGCAATTGAGCAGCAGCAAGACGCAGCAGGTAATCCCGGGCGAGCGCCGGCAGGGACGCTCAGCCAGAGCCCTGACGCCGGAGAACCAGAGCATCGTCACCTGGAGGGAATCCCGGGCGACTGCAGGTCCCGCGCCGCCGCCTATGCTCCACTACCGCCGCTCGCAGTCAAAAAGGGCTCTCAGCCGGCGAGTCCGGAGACAGTCCGCTAAGGAGGGAGGCGGGCGCCCGGGAGCCTGGGGCGGGGGGGTGGGGGGGGGCTGGAGGGGGAGGCGGGAGAGCGAGGCGAGGGGTGAGGGGCGCCCAGGGAGGAGGGGTCCTGCGGCCAGGCTCCTCCAATGCGGCTTTTTTTTTTTAAGGAGTTGCTCGCAGCGGTTTAGTCGTCGGCTCCTCCATACTAGAGAGGGGGCCGGGAGGAGTGGGTATCGGAGCAGCCGGAGATAGGCAGAAAGGAGTGGCTGCGCTTCCCGCTGCGCACCGCTGCACAGCCGCCGCCGCCGCCTGGGCTGCAGCGACTGCCCGGGGGCGCGCCGCTGCCGCGGCGTCCTCCACTTCTGCCCTCCCACCTCCTGACGGCCCCTCAGGCTCTCAGCCCGGCCCGCGCGCACGCTCGCTCCGGCGCCGGAGACCCGGGCGCCCCGGGCGCCTCTGGGAACCCGCTGGGGGCGCCCGGGCGCAGGGGGGATTGCAGAAGTCCCGCGCCGGGCGCTTGTCTTCGCCAGGCGTCCAGCCCGCTCCCCAGCCCCTCGAGGGAGGCCACTTGCCCCGGGGCACGGAGCGGAGCGGGGCAGGCGTGTCTCCACCGCCCGGAGCGCGCAGCGCCTCCTCCCTTTCTCGGGGGAACCCTCCCCTAGCCGGGAATGCCGCGCCACCCCCGCTCACACCCGGGTGCTCCAACCCTGGGAGGGAGCAGAATATGGGACGCAGGGCGCCTCACCACCCCTGCTCGTTCCCAGACGCCCCAGCTTTGGGATGGAGCGACACGGGGCGCCGGGGTGGGGGGTGGGGGCCGCGCGACTTTTCACTCCCTGCTTTGCTTCTGTCTGCTGGGGGCGAGACAGCGGACTCCCGCGCTGAGCGGACAGAGGGGCGAGGGGCCTTCCATATCAGTGTTCTGTGCTTATGTGTCTGCCAGTCGTGACACTAGGGAAGACAGAAGATGAAACTACACGCAAGGTCGATTAATAAACGCACAGAGGCGAACGCTTTTCGCCCTTAAAAAAAGAGAACAGTCGCTCCATGACTCCTCCCATCCAACCCCGGGCGGACCGGGGCGGGGAGGTGCTGTTTGACTAATCATTCACTGACCCGAGAAAGAGGGAGGGACCGGCGCGGCGGCTAATCTCCAGCAGGAATAGCCACCCCGCGGCCTCTGCACCCGCAGCCCTGGGCGTCCAGGAATCCGACCCTACGTACGGCCCGCGGATGCCCCCGGCCGGATCCCGGCCTCCTGCTCAGGCCGTGGCACCCTTTGCTCAAAGTGGGGGGATGCAGTGGAGGAGAGAAGAATTTTTGTAACCAAATGGGAATTAGGGGACGCTTGGCAAGTGTTGGGACCTGATGATCAGCAGTCCTCGGAGCTCGCCTTGGGTCGCCGGCTTCCTCTTCCCACGAATGGAAACGGGGCCCCCTCACGCCCATCCTCCTGGCGGGTCGGCCTGGGTGGATCTAAACGGCAGTCGCGGACTACCCAAGCACGTTTCTCAGCGGGACGCACCGAACAGTTTCCCGGCGCAAAGTGGGTTGTCGGTAGTCGCAGAAAATAAACTATACCTTTGCAAATATATTAGTCAGTTTAAGGACACATTTAGTACAGTTTCCTCTTAAGCCCTCCCCTCTTTGGGGGGGGCGGGGGCTGTTTATTTGTTTTTATTTTTTCGAGTAGTTGGAGCCTTCACTTAAAGCTGCAATGCCCACATTCCGGCACGCCAAGGAGCCAATAGGAGCGCATTGCTCTGACAAGGGAAAAGTAAGAGAGGGGAAAGCTGTCATTAGCTTAGCACGCTCCATTTCCCTCTCAAAACAGATTTTTAGTGTAAAACTTAAATTAAAAGAGAAGAGGGCTTCCCTGGTGGCGCAGTGGTTGAGAATCTGCCTGCTAATGCAGGAGACACGGGTTCGAGCCCTGGTCTGGGAAGATCCCACATGCCACGGAGCGGCTGGGCCCGTGAGCCACAGCTGCTGAGCCTGCGCGTCTGGAGCCTGTGCCCGGCAACGGGAGGGGCCGCGATAGTGAAAGGCCCGCGCACCGCGATGAAGAGCGGTCCCCGCACCGCGATGAAGAGTGGCCCCCACTTGCCGCAACTGGAGAAAGCCCTCGCACGAACCGAAGACCCAGCACAGCCAAAAATAAATAAATAAATAAATAAATAAATAAATAAATAAATAAATAAATAAATAAATAAATAAATAAAATAAATAAAATAAAATAAAATTAAAAGAGAAGAAAGATGATGTGTGGTTGCTTTCCCCCCCCCCCAAATAACCACCACGGCCAGGCAGCTCCTTGAAAATCAGAGTGTTTAATGTATTTACTAACGATAAAGAGAACATGCATAAAAAGACATCTCTAAACCTAGCCTTACCTCCCAATCCATTTTTTATCAAAAAAATAAAATAAAAACGTTTATGACTACAGAGAAGTACAGTCAGTTGAAACCACTACCTAAAAAAGATTCTCTCTGCATGAGGCTTTTAGATAAAGATGATAATCGTGACTTAATTAAGGAAAACGGAATAATGGGTAGGCTGGGAGACCTTTCATTGCCCTAGACTTCAGCAGTAGACCTGGATAAACTCACATTAGAGAACTGCAGGCTATTTGAAGAGTACACATTAGTTACTCAGATGTGCCTTCCCTGACATCAGCCATACGTCCTCAAGGGTTTGCATGACAAAAGTCTTTATGATGGAATCTGTGTGTGTGTGGCATTTCTCAAACTAGGGACCTGGTGCTTTGGGGTGCACTGGAACTTGCCTTATAGGTATAAATCCAAAAACCACCTGGAAAACATTTTCGTCTGCCTGAAAGTTTACCAATGGGAAAGATGCACAGAAGCCTTTGGCAAACCTGTCCCTTCTTCCTGTTTGTTCTAATCAGCTGCCACCAGTGATTTCCCCTGCTGCTTTCTTGGCAAATGGGCCCTACTTCTGGAAGAGCATCTTTCTCCCCAAAGGGCTTATCAGCCCTCCACTGCTGCTGCCATCACCCCTTCAAGTGACAGTCTATCAGCTGCCAGTTGGCCTCTGTCTACACAAACCTGAGATATTCTAGGGTCAAAAAAAGAAAGAAAAGAAGCAGGCATGCACTGAAAAGCATACAGCTTCTGCCTTCACTTGTTTAAAGTAAAGGGCGGTACCATCCAAATCCCCAAATGCTCTTGACTGAAATCAGAAGGAGAACAGATATGTGTTTGGCTCTGTTTATGACATTTTTCAATGTAATGGAGGTAATGGGTCCCAAAGATCATTATTTAACTACAGCTATCTCATGCTCTTCAAAATAAAATATATAACCTAATCAGACCAAAAGAGAACGAGGCCTGTGGTAGGAGAATTCTCTTCATCTCTTGGCAAAACTATGATGCTGAATTTGCACTGAAAAATCCAACTAAATACACCACTTAGTAATGTGGATTCAAAGTTACTTCAAGAGAAATTACAGCAGCCCAGCTTCCTAAAAATAGAAATAAATAGACCCTTCAAAAAGGCAGCAGGGGAAAGGAATTGTGATACCAACCACTAGGGAGGGCCGAAAGTATTCCATAAATGTGTGAGGGTTTTGCTTTATGAAAGACATGAGGCATTTCAGACTTGATGAGGATAAGGGATGGTGCTACCTAGGAGCTTGCAGTCTAGTAAGGGAGATAAAGCATGTTTATAAATGAATGCAGTACAAGGTAGGAAATGAATGTAAGAGGAGGAGATAACATGCCCTGTCATGGAAGTTTAAAGAAAGAAGAGACTTAGCTTCATGGAGGAGGTGGCAAAGGAGCTGAGATTTCAAAAGCAGGGGAGGCTTTAGTAGAAAGAAGGACAATCCAGGAGCAGCAGAGAGTAACAGCAGGGAGACGCATGATTTACAAAGAGAATGGGGAGCAGTCATTTAATTGGCTCTATCTGTCAGCTGAGCAGAGCTGTGGGAAGGCTTGATAATGAGGGATGTGTAGACAGCACTTGAAGGATCCACCTCAGATTAGCAACAGGATATTTACCATGGAGTAAGTGCCTACCTCTTAGAAACAACCAGACTACATTTCTTTAGATTGGAAAGTATTTCTGCAGGTGCATTCAGCAATCTGTGCATTTATTCATTATTAATCATGATACTGGAGAGCACCATTTCCACCTCCATCTGTTCAAAAGGGTTTGGGTGATGGAATGAGTAATACATCATGAATCAGTTTCTCAACCTCTTTAGCAATGGCTATATGATTCTTCTGGGGATGAAAGTAGAAATGGTGCTTTGACATTTTTTTTTAAAACACTGGAGATCTTAGAGATCATATAAACCAACTCCCTGCCCTTTCCCTTTGAGAATGAGAATTCTGAAGACTGACAGGGAAATGACTTGCCTAGGGTCACACAGCTAGTTAATGGCATAGCCCATTTAAACAGAGTTCCTCTGACTCTCTGATCATAATGCTTTCCATTACAACTGTTCTGCCTTATTGAGTCATAAGAATATAGGAAAGGACCACTAGATGTTTTAGATATGATACAAATTAAAGTTACAGAGTTAGCGCAATTGGTACTGAAATATCTATTGAACTGAACTGGCACCAATGACACAAGTTGTAAGACCAAGAAAAACAGACCACAACTTCGCTCACCAGTTGAACAGTGACTTTACTCTTAGGTCACTAGGCTAAAACATTAAAGAACTGCACTGTCTTCTGGGTTTTGCTACTGGTTTGCTCAGTTTCTGGTCCTTCAGACAGGAGAGGGTACCATTGAGGCTGATGAGAAGTCCTCTAGATTCTGCCAGAGGGCTCTAAATAATGTCATTCCAAAAAGTCAGAGGCTCTGAAATTACTTTTTTTGTGAAGGTGAAGAGACTGGAGATAATGACAAAAGCATCACTTTAGTGATATTGGTCTATTTTATTTAAATGATCTTTGTTAAAATTGAATTATTGTCATTAAGTGATCTTTCTCTCACTTAATCATTTTCTCTACTGTTTGTAGCCTTAAGGGTCTTTTCATATGACTGTACTCACTGAAGAGTTTATTCATTTTTAAAGCAGGGCATTTTGATAAAGACGATGGGATCAAGGCATTTTTAGACACAGTTGCACTGAAATAACAAAATCAATGTTTTTTTAAATTTTGAATTAATATTGTAATAAATAAACTCCCCTTCACTCCTTCCCTGACCCTCACTCACCTTTGGCCTCACCCCAATCCCTGCCTCAAGGATGGTGGTTCATCATGATTAATGAGGTGAGTTTTGCCTGTTTTACAAAGTACTTGTTCATTTAAATGTCCATGAGCCAAAACAACCACAGTGGAGTGTCATAGATTCTCCAGTTCTACAATTAAAACAAAAGCAACTATTTTTCAAAGATTTCTAAAATTTTCATCAACATCTAAAATGCTTGGGCTTCCCTGGTGGCGCAGTGGTTGAGAATCTGCCTGCCAATGCAGGGGACACGGGTTCGAGCCCTGGTCTGGGAAGATCCCACATGCCACGGAGCAACTGGGCCCGTGAGACACAATTACTGAGCCTGCGCGTCTGGAGCCTGTGCTCCGCAACAAGAGAGGCCGCGATGGTGAGAGGCCTGCGCACCGCGATGAAGAGTGGCCCCCGCTCGCCGCAACTAGAGAAAGCCCTTGCACAGAAACGAAGACTCAACACAGTCATAAATAAATAAATAAATAAAGAAGCAGATCATTTACAAATACACTAAACTGTAAAGACCATAAAACTATGTAAAATAAAAAATGGATAAATGAGAAGTTTCACTTAAAAAAATAATAATAAATAAAATGCTTAATAAAGAAATCATTTTGATATTGGAAGTTATAAAAATCAGATACAAATTTGACTCCACTAGGTAGGCACCAATGTTTGCTCATTAATAGAGTATGATCTTTGAGAAAGTGTCCTCATCTCTACATTCCATCTGGGAAGTAACTCCCCAAAACAACTTTGCCTAATCACCAGCTTCATTGGCACCAAAGCTGTAACCCTGTCTATCTGAAGTAGGGGATAGTTGAGGGGATCTCAGCACAAGCCCAAGACACCAGAATATAAAGCCAATGCCTTATGCCTATTGTCCTAGGTTTTACGAGCTCTCCTACAAGACTTTAAATCAAGTTTGGAGTAAGTATCAACAGAGCTGAGAAAATCACCATTGCCTCAGAACTATTATTAGAGATTATCTATAGACTCAGAGAGAAACAGTTCAACATTACCTACCTAAGGATGTATATTCCAAGATGCTAGTTAACATGTATGGAGACTCTGGCAGAGAATCCTGGCTGTCCCCCAACATCCATTCTTGCTCAGTATTGAGTCCCTAATTTGTGCAGTGTGTATGGCTTATTGGCAATAAACACCACTTTTCTCAGCTGTGAGTGATCCCATGACTAACTTCCAGCCAATAGAGTAGAAATGGAAAGTATCTTTAAAGAAGGGACATTCACTTCCTTCTTCCCTTCCTCCTTTCTGGAAGGAAGAAACAGAAATAACGCTGGAATAGAAGCAGAAATAATGCTGCTAGAGCTCCAGCAACCCCCTTGTCCCATGTAAAGACCTCAGGAAAAAAACTTTAGGGACATGGCAGAGCAAGAAGAGAGAAGTTTAGACTCTGTTACCATGAAATGCAGTATGAGCCCTGGGCTGACTACCTCTGACTTTCAGCACCCGTCTTGTTTCAGCCCTTGTTGGTGTTTTCTTTCCCTTGTTATTTTCAACTAAATATAAAATCTTCTGAAATAATTAGCCTCAAAGACAAAGTGCCCAATAAAAACTAAATATATTAATTAATTAATTTATTTATTAAACACTTTCTGAGAGAATGAACAAATCTAGGATCACCTGTGTAGTCCCTGTTTACATGTGCCTTATCAGTTTTAGGAAATTTAGAGGAACTTATACTATTCTTTCTTTGAAAAAACAATCTTTAAATATTTGTACATCCATGTTCATAGTTGTATTAGTCACAATAGCCAAAAGACAGAAGCATCTCAATTGTTCATCAGCAGATAAATGGATAAGCAAAATGTGGTATGTACATACAATGGAACATTATTCAGCCTTGAAAAGGAAGGAAATGCTGACACAGGCTACAATATAGATAAAGCTTGAGGACATTATGCTAAGTGAAATAAGCCAATTACAAAAAGACAAATACTATACAGTTCCACTTATTTGAGGTCCCTAGAGTAGTCAAATTTATAGAGACAGGAAGTAGAATGGTGGTTACCAAGGGCTGGGGGAAGGGGGGATGGAGAGCTATTGTCTAATGGGTATAGAGTTTTAGTTTTGCAAGATGAAAAACATTCTGGAAATTGGTTATACAACAATGTGAATGTACTTTACACTACTGAACTGTAAACTTAAAAATGGTTAAGATGGTAAATTTTATGTAAT
This sequence comes from Balaenoptera acutorostrata, assembly GCF_949987535.1. Taxonomy (NCBI): domain Eukaryota; kingdom Metazoa; phylum Chordata; class Mammalia; order Artiodactyla; family Balaenopteridae; genus Balaenoptera; species Balaenoptera acutorostrata. Next base: position 44,789,385 of record NC_080070.1, read on the forward strand.
ATGTATATTACCACAATTTAAAATTTTTAAATAATTTTTTAAAAATAACTTTTATATTTTCTTCATCATTACCAAATTAACATAATTGTTTGCCGGAAAAGTAAGAAATACAGATCAGCAAAGAAAGAAAATGTGGCACTCTTTGATAAACTTATTATAGAGCCTGGCTCTGTGCTAAGCTGTTTATATGGATTACCTCATTCATTTCACCCAACAAGCTTCTGAGGCTGATACAATCGTTATTAGCCCCATTTTATATCTGAGTAAAATTAAGCACAAAAATTAAGTAAATTGTTCAAGGTCACACAATGGGGAGTTGGTTGAGCTAGAATCAAAATCCAGGTTGCCTGACTCTGGAACTTATGCTCTTATTGGTTAAGCTATTGTGAATGTTTTTGTCACTAATTATTCTTTGGCAGCATCATTTTTAATGATTATAGAATAATCCATTGTATAAAGGTACCATAATCTTCCTCAGTAATCTCCCATCTAGAATCTTAAAAGCATTACGCTAGTGGAAGAAGCCGGTTTATATGATTCCATTTATTGGAATTGTCCAGTGTAGGCAAGTCTATAGAAACAAAAAGTTACCAGGGCTTAGGGTCTTGGGAGGAAATGAAAAATGACTGCTAAGGGGTACAGGGTTTTTTTTAGGGGTGATGAAAATGTTCTAAAATTGCTTGTGGTAATGGTTGCATAACTCCATGAATAAATCAGAAAGTATTGAATTGTAAAAATAATAATAATAATAATCTCCCATCTAAGTTGTTCCTGTTTTTACTACTCTAAGAGATGCTTCAGTGAACATCCTTTTACTCTTCATCTTTATTTCCTAGAGGATAAATTCATTAATTGGCAGACCAAAGGTATGTGCATTAAGGCTTTTGAATCATAATGTTATACATTCTTAATCAAAGATTATTTTCCCCCTTGGTCTTAAAATTTTTATATGCTAGCCTGAAATCCTTGCTTAAAAAGAAAGCCAGTCATTAGGAGCTCTAAGCTAGTTCTCAGAGTGATCTTAATAGATGTTTGTAGATGCAGGAGATATAAAATTAATTTAAGCCTTGTTAAAAATAAAACACATTCCATTGACTTTCTAGACTTCATTGATTGTGTGGAGTAAATATTTATTTAGGGAATTCTTAAAACAAACAATGGCGACTTATTTGACCGTTATCTGCTTCACACATAATATCAAGTGTCTGTGAGCTGGAAGATAATAATCAGTTTCGCCCCCAGTCTCTCCCTCAATCTCTTCCTATAAGCAGTTTCTTTCAACTTGAATTCTCAGTAGATTTTCTTTCCCCAAGCCATACTTTCCAGTACTTCCCATCAGAAAGACAGTAATCATATTAATGAATAACCTCAGCATCTCTCAGAAGGCAGCTAAATTAAAAATGCAAGTGCCTAAGATTTAAACTATCCCATCAACTCTAGCTTAATTTATAGTAGTTTGCTACCAATGAGATTAGTTAGTGGTCATTACAGAATGAACAAAACTAATTTCACTAATGTGGGTAGCATTCAAAGGGAATCCTTTGAAACTAATCCAATCACTTAATATGTAGTCCTAGTTCTGCCACTTGACATTCTAATGATTGAGGCAAATTAATTAACTTTGTGAGGCTTGGTTTCCCCCATCTAATAGGAGGGTGAAGTAGCATCACCTCTACCTGCTTGTCAGAGTTGGATATGAAATCATTTCATAAAGTGCTACGTAGGAACGTAACTGAAAACTAGAGATTTTAGATATGAAAGGGCCCTCAGAAAGCATCTAATTCTACTCCCTCAAACAAACATACAAACTCTTCAACTGAAGTTCAAATAAAGTAACTTGTTCCAAGTTGTGATGGACATGAATTTTTTTTCCAGAAGAGCAAGCCCCTTCTTTGGGAAATATTCCTCAAAATATATGGTTTTACTAAAGTTTGAAATAATTATACCCCCCCCACACACACACACACTTCCAGCAAACAGGAAGATCATGAGGCCAAAAGGGGGCCAGTTGTAATCTCTATCCCTCTGACCACATTCATTGATCCAGGGTTGAAGGTATGACCCCAGTTCTTCTCGTGGATTTTTCAAACTTAAGCTGCGAGGACAGTACATTTTCCTCTCTGCCTGAAGCCTGCCACACAGTTGCCCTGAACAGAAGTTGGCCAACATAGATATTTCTGGTAATAATAATTCTACATAATTAATATACCAATATCTGGGTACAACAGCATCTGCTAATAAGCAACGCCTCAACCTAAAGAACTAAAACTAAAAGTAGAAAATTTGGGGCTTAAGAGTAGGAACTGCAAAGGAGGAAAGAGACACTAGCCTTGCTGAAGCCCTGAGATCACGGTAAGTAGATAGTAGCAGCCAGCTTCCCACTCTGGAGCCCACCCTTACCTTCACAATCCATGTCAGTCTTTGCTATGCAAACCCAGCAATCAATCTTAAGGCAGTAAATGCACATTTTTTGAAAAACTACAATGTGCATAACAGATACTTTGTTCCCATTGAAGTTACCATACTTTCTTTCATTTTCTTCCTATTAAAGTTGCCATAATTTCCACTATTCTAATTTGAGACATTTTATTCTCTAAGATATATAAGGCCGTCATTTACATTTAACCATTTACATATATGTATTTTATCTGTGTAAATAGGAAGGCATTGGGGAGAACTCAACACCTTTCTTGCATAATTTTTTGAGTTAATAGGCTATTTATTTTTTTATTATTTTTTTAATATCTTTTTCTTGTATATTTTAATTGATGTTGGGAAAAAAATATCAATTCCAAACAGAAGATCTAGTTCCATTGCAGTTTTCATCCCCAGTGAGGTGTATGATGGAAATAATTACTGGGCATTAGCTACTGTTATAATAACAGATGCCATTCAATGGACCCTAGACAAAACAAACAAGTAAATGACTGTCTATGTATGGGTCACTTTATTCTTTACTTCTATAAATAGCTTGTCCTTTGAGCATCATAGGTGTTTGCTCTGTATCACATGTGAATGTGTTACTTTTTGCCTTTCAACATCTGGAGACTCATACGCATAAGCATAAATGGAACCCCAAATCTGAGGGATATTAGAAGGTGCTTCCTGGTTTTTAAGTGGGTCAGTGGGTCTACTGCTCTATACTTCCATGCAGTCAATTCCCTAGATGGCAAAAGAGTCAGACTGAAAAACCAAAAAAAGCAGAAAGTTTAATTTTGACAAGTTTTTCTTATGTTGGTATCATCATTATTCTCCCTTAAAGTTTGGAAAATAATTCTCATGGTGCATAAATTACCCTTTGATTGAAGATGAAATTCCTTTAGGTCACAGAGTCTAAAGACAAACACTTTATAATCCAGCCAGGGTAAACGAATAGAATATTTGGGTAAATTCATTGTTCTAGTTGATAAAGTATTTTAGATGGGACATAGATTATAGTTTACTGACTCTCAACGTATTAGGAGACAATAAAATATAAGTAATACACAAATAAGTAAAATTTTATCTTGGCAATTCAGAAGAACTTCAAGATCTTCAAACCCCTTGAAACTCAAAGTGCGCTTGCCAGTAGCTACCTCATCACCTGGGAGCTGGTTAGAGATGCAGAATCTCAGAGCCCATCCCAGATTCACTGAATCAGAATATTCATTTCAGCAAGGTCCCCAGGTGAATGGTATGTACATCGAAGCTTGAGAAGCACTGTTAGTACCGCAGGAAGGCCAATTTAAACATGACCTTTGTAGTATAAATGTAGTATAAATGTGCCCAAATGTTGATTAATTAATAGAGTTTGAGCTGGTAAAAGCAAGACAGACACTTTGTTTTGTAGTTTAGTCTACAACATTAATGCACTCAGATTGGCTTGGATTAATAGAAATAATTTACAAATGGACCAAGATTTGGGCCGTGGTAATAAAGTCCCTACTCCCTTATATAAGTGAAAATTTTCTGCTATAGCATCTTCGTTTGAGAAGTTCAGATTTTCAAAGCTCAGGGTAAGCATCATTTGCCACGCGCAAACAGAAGCTCTTTGTGACTGGTCAACTCAGTTGTGTGCACTTTTATACTTGGGAAAGGTGGGACAATAATTTGTCAGGTAGTGTGTTATGACATATATGGACTTTGGAATGGGAGTGGCACGGGTTCGAAACAATTGTGTATTGGGTTATTCAATCTACCTTGAAACGGGCATAAAGCTACTGATGCTGTCTGTTATGTGGATTGAATGCAATTTCATGTGCCAAGCCCCTAACTCAGTGTCTGGCACTTGGTTCTACATCAACGTGACATTTCTGCATTTCTATGTGTGGAGCTCTCTCTGATTTTATTTTTTCATTCCCTCCCCCCTTTTGGAAATAATGTTTATAAATGTCTCCCAGACTTTTGTGTCTAGGGCTAGAAGCATTAAAACCTGTAAGAGAGGGAAGCTAATGAGGAGGTTACCCATCCAGCGCCGAGCCAGCGCCGCCCCCGCCGCCCCCGCCGCCCAGGAGCAGTGAGGGCTGCGCGCTTTGCCTCAAAGGCCCTGTAGGTGGCAGCACTGAGGCTACCGGCGAGAGCAGCTCTGGACGCTGCAATTGAAGTGCCCGCCGCGACCCCGACAGAGGGTAAGGCCCTGTCATCTGCCCAAAAGTGCAAAGAGTTTGCTCCCACGCATGCAGAAACTGTTCTTTCCAGTACCTGTCAAAATTTCCTTTTCCCTTCCCTTCCAGCCAAACTTCGCACGCGTTTACATTTGTAAGGCTTCTCTTTTAGGAGGAGTCTGAAAAACTCAGAAAACTGGCCTTCCAGTATCTATCTGACCAATTCCTTTTGATTCACATCCAGATGTTTTCCAGTGGTTTTTTGAGAATTGCTTCTTCCTCCTCCTGGCCACTCCCGCCCCATCCCTGCCCAGTTTTTGGCAAGTCATAATGCTTGTAAACCACGTATAGGAAATGCTTTGCACAATTCTAAGCACGTTAAGTACCTTTCTTCATCTTTAAAACCAGTCCATGAAGCAGGTTGTATTGTCCATAACATGCTCAAAGTCAGACTGTAAACCAGAGTTCAGGCCCAGGCAGCCTGGTGAGTTGCTGTTTTTAACACCATGTTGAGCTGCCTTTTGAGGGAAGATTGTAAAAGAAATTTTCAAAGCCATCAGATAATTGACTGCAAATTGAAGAGATCTCAGGTAGGAAATAAGTCTCTGCTATTGGAGAGTTCCCCAAATATAGATAATAACTCTTCTGGCCCACAAATAAGCAAGCTAATGGGCTCAGTAATGGTCTAATTTAGGCTTTCACCAAGGCAGGAGAAAGATGAGAGAGGTCAGGTCTGGCAACAAAACAGGGAGTCCCATTCAGAAATGCATGTTGAAAGAAAAGAAGAGTTTCCTATCTCAGGTCTTGAGAAAAGCCACACCCAGTTCATTTAATGTCAAGTCCTCACCTTTAGGGTTGGCTTTGTGTCACTTCTCATGACACTGCTTTCCCCAGGGAGATCTAAACCAGAGGTGGAGTGGAGTTAACTACTTTCTTCTGTGGTCTTTGGAATCCAACAGACCTGGATTCGAATTTTCTTTCTGTACGTACTTGAGGATTTCAAGTTAATCAATGGTAAACCCCATTTCCTTGTCTGAAAGATGGATCTCTTGGTAACACCTGCCTCAGAGTGACATGAGATATTACAGACAGAGCTGTTTGCACAGTGCCCTGCACTCAGTAAGAGCTTCACCTGGGTTTTCACAGTAACGCTCCCAAATGTTTCCATTTCCAGCTTCTATCTGGTCCAACCAGAGAGACTCCACTCCCCAATTCAGATTCATCGCTCTGAACTGAGCAACATGCTGTCATTCTTTTGCTCACCAACCTTCACTAGCTCCCATGGCTTAGGAAAGAACATTTAAATTCTTTCCACTGACCATGGATTTGCTGCACATCCCTCTCCGGCTGCCTGTACTACCAGTGTCCTTCTCACACCCTGGGCTTCAGCTGAGCTGAAACGCGAGCTGCACCCCACACCTGCCCCCATGATTTTCTGCTTCTCTCACTTTTGCTGTTTCCTCTGCCTAGTCCTGGGCTGTCTAGTACCGTAGCCACTGGCCATATGTGCCTGTTTACGTTAATTAAAATTAAATTAAAAATTCTCCCCTCAGTCACACCAGCCACAGTCCAAGTGCTCAGTAGCCGCCCGTTTTAGACAGCACAGATTAGAGCACATTTCCATCACTGCAGAAAGTTTAGTGAGACGGAGCTGGCCTAGAGGGTGTGTCTAAATCCTAACCATCCTTAGGGACCAGCCCAAATGTCACTGATGCCACAAAGCCACTTCTTTGCCTCCCCAGCCGCAAGTTATCTTTCCCAAAGCAACACAGACCCCACTAGCCATGACTCACCCAGCCGCCTGGTCACTACTGAGACACCCAATGTCCCAGGCCACATGTCACTTCAAGTAAAGCAGCTCTTTGGTTTCTGAGCCATGTGTGGTAGATGGGGAGGCATGGAGGCTGGAAGCTCCAGGGAGCAAGAAATTTAATCTTATTGGTCTTAAGGAGTTTGGCTCCCAGTTTTAGGTACATTACAGATATTATCTTATTTGGCCCCCTTCAACTCTATCAAGTAGATAAGATTGTCCCTATGCTACAGATGAGAAAACTTAAACACACCATGGTTAGGTAACTTGTCCAAGATCACATACCAGGAAGTTATCAAACCAAATGCAGAATCCAGAGTTTGTGACTCAACACTGGGGTTTGTTCCATACACAAGCTGCCTGCCCTCAAGCCTTCATTGCTTTCAGGCTAAATTGAGTGATTTCAGGCAGACTTGGAGGAGGGGGATGAGAGGGGGGTGGATATCCCTGAACAAAGGACAAGAATATTGTGAGTAGAACTGCCTTTCATTCATATAAATGTGTTACCTCATTGTCATCTGGTTTTCTTACCTCTCTAAGGTCCCAGGAAAGAAAGAATAAGTCATATTCTGAGTGTGAGTGTGTGTGTGTGTGTGGTCTTAGCACAGGTATACAGGGTACAGGAAAAGTAGTTAGGGGGCATGGAATATAGTGAAAAGACAAAATAAAAACCTTTCAATATCTCTTCATTGATGTCTGAAACCATTTTGCAGTATTAGATCAAACCATAGGAAATTGCTATATTGATAAGCAAAAATGGTTGAATATTGGCAGTTTCCTATGATTCAACTGAATAATCTTTATAATTATCAATTTTTCTATCAATTATTTTATCAATTTTATCTATTTTCATCAATTAGAAACATTGGCTATTTAGGGGTCCAGCCTTGAATTTAGCACAATCCAAGTATCAATGCTTTAAAGCCCTTGTCAGACATCTGGGACACAGAAGTGGTACCCTCTGCCTGCAACCCTCACCTGAACTTGTAAACAGGGAAGGCAGGCTACTCTCTGAGTCAACTCTATGGACTCTATGGGCGCCATAAATAATCTGAGTAGAGATATAAAATCCCTTCAAAGAGGCTGAGAAGCTGCCCCAGGTAGCTCCTTGGAGAGGGCATTAACATATCTAAGGAAAGAATGTGAAGATCTGAAGGGGAGGAGTGGGGCTCAGAAAAGGAGAATCTCAGCAGGAGTCAGGAATACGGGGACACTGCCGGTCCTGGCTGACTGCCTTGCAGGGATATCTCGCCTGGCTGAGATAGAGGAACCAGGCTAACTGCCATGAAGATAGCACAACTCAGCTTCCTTGCAACTTTCCGTGTGGATTTTTCTTCGGGGGAAGGAATTCCTTGCACTCTGCTAGCCATTCCTGGATATACAGCAGTTTCGTTAAGTCTGCACAGAAGCGAGGTGATCCATGCCCCAGTCTCGCATTTCTGGAGCAGGCTGCCTCCTTCTCTAGATAATATCTGAATCAGAATGGTCAAAGTGAAAGTCAGTCCTACTTGTGCGAGAACCTGGTGTAGAACAAGAGAGAAAGTTAAATTCCCAGAATATTTACGTAAAAGGGGAGAAACCTAGGATTCCAAATGTGTTTGGCTGAATTCTTTAATCTATACCAGGGTCGAGTACCCTGTGACATTTCACTTCCTGTGAAACTGATACCCACAGTTTAATGGGCACATTTAAACAATCACAACACAAGCCAAACTACTTTGAAATGCTAACAGCCCTATCAAATACAAAAATAGAAGTGAAGAAAAGTTTACCCTTGTAAATATGAGTGGTCACGTGTCCTCCTGTACAAATGGTTTACTTCTGACCCACAAAAAACAATTCACTTTAAGATTTAAGTGTATGCAGAAATTTTAAAATAGTGTATGATATTTATTTTAGTTATCTTCAAGGAAAGTCTTTGAAGTCTTATAAGAAAGATCTCCATAGGTTCAAATTCATTTGTTTAGTGATAAATTGTCCTTGAAATGTTGAACTAATGTTTCTGCTCATTTCATTTAATATATTTTTTAAACCTTTGTGGCCAAATCATCTCATCTTTAGAACTTCCTAAAAATCTAGAGACAGCCTTAAGTCACTATTAAAATTTAAGATGTCAAGATGGACCTGTAATGAAAATAGGCAGAAGGTTTCTTTTTTTATGTGAATAAAGCGGTCCAGTAGCTTGCATTTTTTATAATGCCTGACTCCAAAAAAAAAAAAATCAAAATGCAAGAGAATATTTAAAGTCTGGTTAATATTAAAAAATAACCTCTGAACAGTAGTCTCAGTACAGTCTTCCTTTGAATGATGGAGAAAATAAAGCCCAAGGAAAGGAGCTGATTGGCCAGCAATGCCTTGGTGGATTCTAGCACAGATCACCGTCATTAGCTAAAATTACCTGATGGCATCTGGAGACCTGGGGCCCTGCCTCCACCCTGGATTGTGTCTCAGTCCCATTCTCACTTTCTCTTAGGGTTGCCTCTCAGACTGGACCACATTTGCAAACCATTAAACCAGAGGTTGCTGCTGCTGGTCAGACCATGGATAACAATGATGATGGACTAGAAATGACCTTATCTCTTTCAGAAGTAGCAATCCCTGTTTACCTTGCTCTGGGATGCTTCTAGCCTCACCATTTAGCACTGTCTTCAGAGCAAGATCATAACCTATTCAAAGGGTAGGAAGAGTATTTGAAGTATCTTTTAATCTTCCTGATCTAAAACTGAGGCTCTCATATAATCCAGTACAAAACAAAAGTGGATTATTTTGAAGGCTGAATATCAGTGGACTCAGGCAGCATGGATACCCTTAACTATTCCAGCTTCGTGATAATTTAAAGAGATATTAGGTGGATAAAGTTCACTAAGTAAACAAACCTCCTAAGGTTTGTTTTCCTTGGATGCAAAAAACATATACAGATGTAAGAAATGAGTAGGGCCAGCCTCATGCAGTGACACAGAGCTCTCGGTTTAATGCTCTGCTATTTCAGTCTTGAAATTCTTAATAATTTCGAATAAGGGGCCACTCCGCATTTTCATTTTACACCAGGCCCTGCAAATTACATAGCTGGTCCTGAAAAATGAGAGTCCACACTTGATTCTTGGGGGTTTTTTGAATCGGCAATCAGAAGACTTGGGACTTGTTATTCCAGCATTCTTTGACTTCAACTAGATTTTTACTTAAGGCTTTTATCATGAGCATATTCTCAAACTAAAAAAGGGCAGCACCGTGACAATGTTTTTAAACAAAACTATTGATGTTGCAGTAAATGCACACAGTCATCTTTGTTAATATAAAATATTAGCCAGCAGCCAAGTAAGTTGTTTCTGTGGTCCATGGTCAATTCAACCTCATATTTAAGGGTCTACTATGTGCCACGCATTGTTCTGGGCACAGGAGACACCAATCAGCCAAAGAGATAACAATCTCTGCTTTCAGCTGGTTTAGATCCTAGTTAGGAGAAATAGACAATAAATATAAATAAATAAGTCAACTGTATGTTAGAAGGTGACCAACTACAGAAAAACAAATCAGAAAAGAGACACTGGGAAAGTTTTAAATAGGATGGTCAGGGAAGAACTCAATGAGAAGAGGACATTTGAGCCAAGCTTTGAAGGAGATAAAGGCACAAGTCGTGCATTCTCTGGCCAAGAAACAGAAAGCTCAGAGGCTCTAGGGCAGGTGTGCGCTGTTTGAGGACTAGTAAGAAGGGAGAGAGAGTGAGAAAGAAGAGGAAAAGATGAAGGCATAGAGGTAATAGGAGTCGATTTTTGCACAGGCTCGTAGATCACTGTCAAAAAAACTATACTCTGAGTAAGAAGGGAAGTGATTGAAGGGTTTGGAGCCTGGGATTGACATGACAAGATTGAACAGGACTGTTCTGGCTGCTGTGTGGAGGGGCCAAAAGGCATCAGGGATGAAACCAGGAGACCAGATAGGAGTGTGTTGCAATCACGCAAATAGAGGTGATCATAGCTTGGACCAGGTGATTGGCTGTGGAGGTGATGAGATGTGGCTAGATTTTGGCTTTATCTGGAAGACAGAGCTGGTAGGATTTGCTGAAGAGGAGCCACAAACAATAACAATAACCACAAGAAAAATAATAACAAGATCTTAGAACTTATTTTTCAACTAGACTGATTCTAGCCAACTTGGCTACCAACATTTTCTCAATCCAGCTTCACAGCAACCCCGGGTGAGAATTATTACCTCCATCCTGCCGATAAGGAAACTGGGACTCAGAGGATTTAGATGATTTGATAAGGTCACTAACCAGTAAGTAGAGGAGACTTTGATCTATTTAGATCTAAAGCTTTACCAGCACGCCATGCTGGATGCATGCTAGATTCCAGAGTCAACTCAGAAAAAAATAAATAAAAGAGAGCAAGAAAAATCTTATTTGGACTCTGAACTTTATTCTCTGTTTCCTGGCTGAAAGGGTAGCTAATGAGTTAGCTAGTAGCTAGTGAGTTAGCAGTGGGGTACCATAATGAACTTTGTTCTGGGAAAATGAGAGCTCTCCTACCAGGCACTAATTTAAGAGAAATGAGCTCATCTAGTTCTTTGAAAAATTTTAACAACCACAGAACTGTGCCAGTAGGGTAGAACCTGAGCTAGATAGATACCCGCTAAGGCGGCTTCATACCAGCCACTTTCACAAAGAGCCCATAGCTGCTCCTGGGGTGTGGTGAATGGAGTAACTACACAAATGGCTTAGAGTTGATGGGAAGCTTTTGCCCTGGGGGCTCAATGGACTGAAAGGTATCCGCCATCCAAATGGGGACGCACAGGGGAGGGAGTAAGGAGCTGTCAGCTACAAGTGAAGGATGGAAAGGGGCTGGGAGTGGGACCTGGGGGCCTGGCTAGGAGAGGCAGTAGCAAAGCAGCTGGCTCATCTTTGCCATTCTAAGTGCCCTTATCAAAAGATGGGATCAGCCCAGCCTGTGCCGTCTTCAGAGGACGGCCACCACTTGTATCCACAGAGTTCACTGAAAGGTAAGAGCTTGGCGTAGGGGACAAGGAAAGGAACGTGGGCTTCCCCTAAAAATAAATGAAGTGAGATGATGTCCTGGCTACTGCTGCTGTGCAACAAGTCTGTGGCATAAAACAACGACCTTATTATGCTCTTGGATTCCATGTGTAGGGAATTCTGATGGGGCATAGTCAGAGCTTGTCTTTGCTCCATGATATCTGGGGCCTGGACTGGGAAGATAAAAAGATGGGGTGGTGGGGGTGGTAACTTGAAAGCTGTGGACTGGAATCATCTGGAAAAGTCTCCACTTGCACATCTAGTGGTTGATGATGGCTGTTAGTTGGGACTCCACCCAGTGAAGTTGACCAGAACACATGACCTGGGCCTCATAGCATGGCAGCCCTGTGGGGGACTGAGAACCAGATTTCTCACACGCTCAGGGTTCCAAAGGTGAGCTTCCCAACAAAAAGTTGGCAGCTGTGTCGCCTTTTCTGACCCAGCCTCAAAAATCTTGCAGTCACTTTTGCTGCATTTTATTAGTTATTAGCAAATCACAAGCCCACCTAGGCTCAAAGGGAGGGTATGTAGATACCCTCATGGGATGAGTATCAAAGAATTTGCATGCTTGTTTAAAACCACCACAATGAAGCTTAAAATAGCCCCGTGTTTGGGGAGCCTGCACTTATCCCAGGATCTGGGAGGAGAGTGGGAGGGTGCTGTGACCTGTAGGGGGTGTCAACCTCCAACAGGAAGTGCTTTCGTCTGTTCTCTGCTCCTTTTCAGAGTCTACAAGCTCATTCTTATTTTCTCCTGCTCCTTGATGCAGAAGTGGGTTCCTCCCTGCCATCTTTATTAAATTTATAATTGGGGCTTCCCTGGTGGCGCAGTGGTTAAGAATCCGCCTGCCAATGCAGGGGACCCGGGTTCGAGCCCTAGTCCGGGAAGATCCCACATGCCACGGAGCAACTAAGCCCGTCCACCACAACTACTGAGCCTGCACTCTAGAGCCCACGAGCCACAACTACTGAGCCCACAAGCCACAACTACTGAAGCCCGTGCACCTAGAGCCCATGCTCCACAACAAGAGAAACAACCACAATGAGAAGCCCGTGCACCACAACAAAGAGTAGCCCCCACTTGCCGCAACTAGAGAAAGCCCATACACAGCAATGAAGACCCAACGCGGCCAAAAATAAAATAAATAAATTTATAATAAATAAATAAATAAATAAATTCATAATTAATTTAGTGAGTTAACAATTTAATACTTAAGATTACAGATGACCTGAGTTTGAGTTCTGACTCCACAAGTCCTTAGTCATCTGACTTTGGACAAGTGGCATGACCTCTCTGAGTCTCAGTTTCCTCATCTACAAAATGGAAGTTTTATAAGGATTAAAAAGAATGATGCCTGGCAGAGAAAAGCCACTCAATAAACGCAAGCTGACCTGATTTTAAACTGTTCAGTGATAAGTCATTTTTATTTTTTTAATAAATTTCCTACTCCTATACTTGGTTCATGGCTGGGACCAGGGAGACCATATTCCCATCCTGACCCCAGATCTACTACCTGTGTGCCCTTGGGAAGTCCCTTTATCCCCATTAGCCTCAGTTTTGCCATGTGTGTACAGTGGATAAGAGAGAGATAGATAATAGATAATAGAGGTCTCAAGGGTACTTGGGTGTGTTAAATAAAATAAAACATATAAAACAGCACCACCAGACCAGGCTCTTAGGAAGGTTAATTCCCTCCCTGTCCCATTTAGCACCCGCCCACCAAACAAACACACACATATCCCCCTCTTTTCTTCTTTGGTACCACTGTGCCTCAATGAAGGGAAAAAAGTTCATCCTGCTTAAAGATTCAGAACTTTCCATCTCCATCTCATGAGCCTTTCCCATCAATACCCATTGACAATTTCCCAGTCTCCCACTATGAAAATTCAAATACCTGAACCTTTTGTGAGAAGATGTTGCCTAGAGATAGCATAATCTACCAGAGCCTTGAGAAGAAAGCCCACAGGACAGCCCAGGGTAGGCTGGGGGCAGCTGCAGATCACAGTGGGCCGCCTTGCCTGGAGGCTTGGGTAAATACATTAGCCACGCCTGACTCCAGCCCCCTGGTGGGGAGGCTGACACCCGAGGGCTGGCGGGAAAATCCCTCTCACTGTATGTCTGTTACTCAATTTCCAGCCTTTGTACTGAAGGAGCTAGAGGGGCAAGATTGCTAAAGCCCAGGGTTTTCTCATTCAGGACGAAACTGAGCGTAGCGTGACAGCCACTGCCGGGTGTGACTTCCTCCCAAGAGAAGAAGAGGTTAAAGACTTCTCCCCCAAAGTGGGGTAGGCCTTAAGTGATCCCAATCCTCCCTGTAGTGTCTTTGCCCAAATACCCATCACAGTCACAATCGTGTTCCCTGGCAACCCAGCAGAAACCGTTCCCCCAAGTAACTGTCAGTTTTCCTTCCTTTTTTTTTTTTTTTTTAATGGCAGGAGAATTTATTTATCAGTGAAAGGAATCTGAGTGTTTACATTCCTTAGACCAAGAGAGGAGACACAGCCCCTGGGAAAAGGCTAGCCAGAAAGCTGAATGAGCTGCCTCCTTCTCGTTTCTTCCTCTAACTTTTTTTAGAGAGTACCATGGGGTTGAAGGTGTCATCTTTTTTCTCCCATTACACCGTGTCTGCACTGGTTCATCGACTTAGGCCTTCAACAAGCATTTAATGAGCATCTATTCTGTGCCTGGCTACATGACCCATCCTGGAAACATAAAGATGAATTAAACAGGATCCAGCCTTCGAGATGCTCCATGTGTGTTTTGCTGGGAGGTGGTGGGAGGGCCAGATACGTGAGAACACATAAATGTCATTGGGTATCCAAGTGCTGCGGCAGAGCCTGGCAGGGCAGACACACAGGAGGAACGGCAGCTTCTGGTGATGAGTGAGCGGTGGGTGAGTGGGCGTTTGCTGTGTGGGAAGGAATAGGAGAGAATTTCAGCGAGAAGGCACAGCATGCACAAAAGGCATAATGCAACAGGACCCTCTGCGGCAGGGCGCTGGGTGCAAGAAGGACTCAGCCAGAAATGTAGCTGAACTTGCTGGCTAGGCTGGGACTTGCCATGCTACAGAATCTGGGCTTTTCTCCAACCCTCCAGAGAGCTGCTCTTCCAAAATAGAGCAGTTGGCAGGCAACTTTCTGATGGCCACACTCGGGGACTTGGACCTGGTGCTGCCTCAGTTTCCCCCATCTGCAGAACATAAACGGTTGATTCTCCAAGCCCTTGCACGACCTGGCTGAGCTACAAAGAGAGTATTATGTGGTTCCCAACTGTCATCTGCTTTATTGGTTCGAGAATGAAAACGTTCATTTATTTTTATGGGACACGTGGGCTTGGTAGGTTTTTTTTTTATTATTAAAAATGAAATTCTTGAGAAAAATTCAAAAGTTCGGTTTCACAGCTTCCTACAATATTGAGTTTGGACTGGGTTTCTCAGGCAAAGCCAGGGACTAATCTATGCTGAATAACAGTGAACCATGTGGGTTTCTTTTGAGACAAATTGAATGTGTGCACCACACTCCTCACCCCTTTCCTACATGTTCCCCCAGAAGACGTGTGATGATTTCGCTTCTCTATTGTTCAAGGAGTTGACATCCAAGTAATGAGCCGGCTGGCTGGTGGACTAAGTAAGGCTTAGAGCTGGTTGTTTCAATCTGTGACCACCAGGATGTCCAGTTGACAAATGAGAGAACACTGCTGTAGAGGAGAGGAGACTGTCTCCCTCCTCCTTCGTAATTGTTCTCACTTTTCAGCCTCAGATCCCGAAGAATTGGGACCTGACGTTTTTATGCGAAGGTAGACCTTGTCTGACTTTACTCTTGTGCTGAGGGTAAAGGGTGGGAGGGGAGGTATGGGTGCTATAGTGAGGTCAGCGCAAAGTGGTGGGAGGAAGAATGGGCTTTGGAAAGAAATGAACTTGATCGAGGGGTTTCATAAAATAGGCAGTGAGTCTTAAGCTGGGGTTCAGGAAGCCCTTGCATCAGGACCACCCACGCTGCTTGCTTAGAGTGGAGATTCCTGCGACCCCACCCCAGGGCTACTGAAGGGAATCTTTTGGAGTGAAGCAGAGCAATCTGCATTTTTGATAAGGACCCCAGGTGAAGTTAGAGGATTACTATGAGGGCGAGTAAGCGTTTTGCCTCTGGGCTCAGAAAGAGGAGGATTCCAGCCCAAGCATTGCTACTCACTAATGTGTCACCCTGGGCAGCCACAACTGTCCCCACCTATACGATAGATAATAACAGGACCTATCTGTATCGGTAGCATATGGTCAGCTGCAGTGAACAGAATTCCCAATATATTTTTTTCTTTTGGCTGTGTTGGGTCTTCGTTGCTGCGCGTGGGCTTTCTCTAGTTGCGGCGAGCGGGAGCTACTCTTCGTTGCGGTGCGCGGGCTTCTCATTGCGGTGGCTTCTCTTGTTGCAGAGCACAGGCTCTAGGCCCACGGGCTTCAGTAGTTGTGGCTCTCAGGCTCTAGAGAGCAGGATCAGCAGTTGTGGCGCACGGGCTTAGCTGCTCCACGGCATGTGGGATCTTCCCGGACCAGGAATCGAACCCGCGTCCCCTGCATTCGCAGGCGGAGTCTTAACCACTGCGCCACCAGGGAAGTCCCCCCAACATTGTCTTAAATAATGAAAGTATTTGATTCTCTCACATAACCAGAAATCTGGAGACGGAGTCCCAGGGGGTCTGGTTCTGCAACTTTGCATTTCTGCTGACCTTTCCTCCAAGCTCCAAGGTGACAAGATGGCGGCAAAAACACAGTCCATCAAGCTTTCACACTAAGGTCACAAGAAAAAGGAAAGAGTAACTGCAATAGGCTATCCCTAGAGGAGTTTCTGTCCTGTTATCTTGGGAGAATCCCCTTACATGTCATTGGTCTGAGCACTGCCACCTCCTCTGCAAAGCGGCTAGGTAAGGGTGCCCAAGCAAACGGAAACTGAAATCCACGACAGGCTTCCTGCGGGGCTTTGGAAAAGGGTGACTTCCCCTGACACCTGGACTTCTTTACTACCTGAATAAACTTGGCTCAGTGAGCAGGGATGAAGAAGGCAGGCATGGCTGAGAACAGGCGTGTTTTTCCTCTTAGTCAAGAACCTGTAGCAAGTCCTTTGGGGGTTTTGGTGATTTTTTTTTTTTTTTTCTTCATGCCTTTTGTGCAACTCGGTTATAGCCACTAAATCGTCCTGTATGTCCTGGCCCAGGACCTGGACTTCCTATTCCATTTATATTATACTGTAGGATAGCTCAACGCTTTTGTTTTTGGATAAAATAGGTGAAGACAAGCAAACAGTAGGGAGAACTCAGGAATGAAAGAATACGTCTGTTCTGCTATAACTGCACAGAGCAACCTCCCTCAGCTTGAATTAGCAACTGGCTACCCTTGTTCTTAAAAGTTTCCTGGTTGGAGTTAACAAGAATGAAAATCAAAACAGTCCAGATTCAGGGCCTCACCCCATCCCGTCTCCACCCAGGGAAGGGCTGGGAGCCAGGATGGGAAGTAGGAGGAGATCAAGGTAATGGTCTACTGGATAAAGTAGGGAGGAGACTATGGGCAGCTCTCTTGGGAGCCATAAGGCTGGCACTAGGAGATAACCAGTCTAGACTTCCTGCCAGGGGCTGGGAGACAAGCCCTCCCCAAGTACAGCCCAACAAAGCGGCCCACCCACCCCTCTGCCATGGCTTCCCAGATGCTGCCACCATGGAGTTGTCAGAAAATTGTGATAATTCTTTTTATTGATTGTCTCTATTGATTTTGTCTATGGTGAAAATATAATGCAGACACATTAAGTAGCTATTATAGGCAAATTGTCTTTTAATGAATTGTACCAACAGACCGGATCTTACATTTAACCCTAACTGGGACTTGGACTTCTTCTCAGACACTGAGTGATCTCAGAGGGACTAGATTCTAGTACAGAACCCAAGCTGGCATTTGACTGTGGAGATTTTCCTGGATCCTGCTGGGGAGCACCAAAACCTGCCCAAATAGAAGGGCTGAAAAACATCTTTTTAGATGAAACTGATCATCATCAAAATCATGCAAGAATCAGTCCTGTGACTCAAAGCATGCAATTTTTGCCATTTTTCCAAACTTCAAATATTAGTCTCCATATTTCAAAACTCCAGCAAAAAAAATGGGCATCACGCTGGATGAACTCCCTGTTCTCATCCCACATCTTAAAAACGAGATTGTTGCTATTAAGAGGCTAGAAGAAAGCAAGACTTCATGCTTTGTCAGAGTGTGCTTCTTCCTCCTTCATGTGGTTTTTGGGGGGTTTGTTTTCTCAAAAAAAAAAAAAAGTGTGTTTATGTGTGTGTGCGTGTGCATGCATGCTTGCATTTTGGCAAAACTCTATTCAGAGGAATGCCTGGAAGCTTAAATCTAATAAGCTAAGTGTTAGCCAGCAGCAAAAATTTCCAACTCTGTTATCACATCCCCCAAAGAGGGCTTGAATTGGAAGTGTCACCTTGTGGTGGTGCTAGAAGATACTTAAAGGATACTTTATTATCAGAAGCAAGATTTTTTTAAATTTAAAAAATTTTTATTTTATTTTTGGCTGCGTTGGGTCTTCATTGCTGTGCGCGGGCTTTCTCTAGTTGCGGTGAGCAGGGGCTACTCTTCCTTGAGGTGCACAGGCTTCTCATTGTCGTGGCTTCTCTTGTTGTGGAGCACAGGCTCTAGGTGCGCAGGCTTCAGTAGTTGTGGCACGTGGGCTCAGTAGCTGTGGCTTGCGGGCTCTAGAGCTCAGGCTCAGAAGTTGTGGCACACGGACTTAGTTGCTCTGTGGCATGTGGGATCTTCCCCGGCCAGGGCTCAAACAAGTGTCCCCTGCATTGGCAGGCAGATTCTCAACAACTGCACCACCAGGGAAGCCCCGAGTTTTGGTTTTAAGGGGAACAATCATTTAAGGCTGGTCACATGATAAAACTGCCCTTTCCTTACACAATACACAGGAAATAGAGTAGCCCTTCCAATCCTCACTGGCCAATGCTCCAGAGTCCTTTTGGTGCAGATTCAAATGAGGGTTCCGCTCCAACTCAGAACCCAGGCTACTGCTCAGATCACACACACTGAACACTGACCATGGGTCAGGCTCTAAACTTACAGCTTTGGCCCTCTGCTCTTCTGATTCTCAGCAGAGGCTCTGTCCCACAGCTGTTTTGCCTCTTGGTTACAAGATGGCTGCCTATTGCAGTGAGTGTTCATACAATTCCTGGCTCACACCCAGCAGGAGACAGAAAGAAATAAGCAAAGAATGCTTTTTCCCCAACACGGGATGCAAATCATTCCTGCTTGTATGACTAGGTCAAATCAATCTTGTGCCCTCTCTTAAACAATGTAGATGCCAAGGAAGGGCCATGGTCTCTTTGGTTTACACTGCTCAGGACACCTCTCTTGAGCTGGAGACAATGTGGACGTCAAATTTGTACCCCCAAGATTTTGATTTAGAATGATGGCAAAAAGGGGATAATGCCATTGAGAGAAGATTTTAGTTACTTACGTTTCCCAAGAGAAGGAGACACACCACACCGTGCAGGGCTACATGGGAAAGTACCAGGTTCTGGACAGGAGGCAGAAGCAGGAGCCAGGGGGAAGCTGGGGCCAGGGACTTCCTTAGCGTTTTCATGCGAAAGACAAAGCGGGGCGGGGTAAACAGTTTAAGATTGGCTAATCTGAATAATTTCTGCAGACTTCGGGGCATGGGGGCTGTCCCTAGCTGCCTGGTAGCTGGTCTGGGTAGATTTAGGGCAGGGGAAAGAGGTAGATAAGGAGGTGGGTGGGGCCTGGGCACGGGATGGAGCAGTCTGCAGGCTCCGGGCAAGCTGACCACCACGTCCAAGAATTAGCCAGCCTCGGGAGGGGAGGTCACTCCTCAGGTCTCAAAGCCTCCCAAGATGTCAAAATGTATAAGACGCAGAAAACAAAAAACATGATTAATACAGTGCTGCCATCAGCTAAGTCTCCTCAGCTCTCCTCCACATTTTCCAGTAAACTCCACTGGGCTTCTTTCCATGGCAGCCAGGCTACAAGAGAGAATGCAGATGCTTGCAAGGTCTCTAGAGGCCAAGGCTCAGAAATGACATGACGTCACTTCCATTGCATTCCATAGGTCAAAGCAAGGCACAAGGTCAGCCCAGGCTCAAGAGGTGGGGAAAAAGAATCCACTTTTTAATAGGAGGAGCCACAAAGAATTGGTGTTCGTATTTAATCTACCCAAAAGAAACCTATCATATCTCTCACCAAATTGAAATTGAAATTGCTTATTGATATGGCAACTCACACACTAAACAATAAGCTTCTTATGGGCACACTTATCTTTGTACCCAAGGGCCTGAGATAAAATGAACACTGTTTATCCAAAGCTAATGGGTGGGAAGATCATCCATATGGATGGAATTAAATGAGCAAAGACAGGGAAGCAGGAAAGTACAAGAACTGCCCACTTTTCAGAAGTTGTCCCATTTGGTGTTTGATAGAGGGTAGAAAACAAAAGTTGTCAGAGCTTATAGTCCAGACAAAGGAGTTGGACTTAGTTCTTGGAAAGTAGGATACCATGGAAGGTTTTCCAGAGAGAATGACTGGTACTATTGTTTCTCTAAGGCTGCTTAACTGATGGTTAATTACCTGATGTCTTGGCTGAGGGACCAGTTTAACCAATTATTTGCCATAACAAAGAAAAATGCCAGGGGACACAAGCCACCTGATGCATTAGCCTCTTTGGCACACCAGCACTTTTGCAGAATGGCCCAAGTCAAGTTGGTCATTCACAACTGTTCTGCTCTTTGTGGTTGATTTCTTTAGCCTCTATTAGAAAAAGGTGAGAGCTACAGATTTCTCATGTCCTCAGGAGCACATAGTGTGTTACAATGAAAGCAAGTCTCTGACCAAATTTTGCCTCATAAACAAGCAACTCTTAACATAAAGGAATGAAAATGTCTTGTAATCTGCTCCTGCAAGCTCAGGGAAATACCAACTCCACCCTTCAGACTCTTGACAAGTAGCTTGCTTGAAGGTTTTGCTTGAGACAAAGGCCACAGTGTTCCAGCCGTAGATCTTAGCTAACCTGAGTCAAATCAAGCCACAATAATTCCTCCATGTGATGGCCCAATCCAGGGCTGAATGAGACTCCTAGGCCTGGGGTACCATTTAGAAGAGTACTGGGCTCTGGGCCTACCATATTCTTATGCCTCTTACATGCAAAGGCAGAAGTACTCTACTGTACCTTATTTCTAGCCAACTCATATACTTTGTACACCACCATATACTTTCACGAACATATGTATATGTGTTTAATATTATTTATACTATCTAATGAATGCTCTAGTATACATTTTAAATAACTTTATTGAGATATAACTTACAGACCATGTAATGCACCTGTTGTAAGTATATAGTTAGATCAGCTAGTATAGAATAAAACATGATCTTTGTAGCTCTTGTGTGTTAGTTATCTATTGCCGCATAACAAATTACCCCAAAACTTAATGGCTTCAAACAACATTGATTAGCTCCTGGCTTTGGTGGGCCAGGAATCCAGACACAGCTTAGTGGGGTGCTCTGCTTCATGCCCTTCCACAAGCTGCAATCAAAGTGTCAGCTGGGTCCATAGTTATCTCACAGCTCAACTTGGGAAAGATCAGTGTCCCACCTCGCTCAGGTGGTGTGGGCAGGATTCCATTCTTTTTGCAGTCTTGGACTGAGGGTCTCAGTTTCTCACTGTCTAGAGACCTCCCTCAATTACTCGTCACATACGCCTCTCCAACATGGCAGTAGCTTCATCAAAGCCACCAAGCCTAAAAGACACGATATAGAATGCCAGCAAAAATGGAAGTCACAATTTTTATAAGCTAATCTCAGAAGTGACAACTCATTTTTTTGCTAAAGCCAGTCACTTGGTCCCGCCCACATTCAAAGGGGTTTGCACAAGGGAGAGAACACTGGGAGGCTGCCCACCACACCTTGTGTTAACTTCCTGGAGATGCTTGGTTAGGGTTTTTCAAATGTTTACCGAACACCGCTAGTTAGGTAGCTTAAATCAGTAACTTGCCCAGTTTAGGGTAGAGACGAAATTAACACAAGTAGTTATCACCTTGAAGTCCATGTTGAAATTTGTCCATGTGATCACTGATCTTTTCGTTTAACTTATCAGGTAGAACTTATGTTTGTCTGGAGGAAAGGCAGGGCAGGTTAAGGTGCAGGAGTAAATAGGCCTAAACTTCAGAAAGTTGGGATGTTTTTGGATTATAAAAGGTTTAAACCAACAACAAGATGCAACACAAAGATACCATGTATTTATTGAGGTTACCAAAGTTGTATCTGGAAAAAGACAGTTGATATTGAGGTCATTCTTTCTAAGAAAATAGCAAAAATATTTTTGTCTATCTTGAGTCGAGGGAAAAAAAAAAAGAACTGCAGGATTACTTCTGCTGAAAATAATCTACTCTCTTTGCAACTGAAGAACATAAACTGTATATTTTGATAAAAAAGAAAATATACTTATTCGGGATGTGATTTTTTAAACCTGACATAAAATCGACAACTTCTGTTGTGAGACTTGGTTAATGCAATGAAATTTTCTTCGTGTAGATAAGCTTTCAAACAAACTGCCTACCAGCCTGTATTGTAAAGGATAATGGAAGAGAAGATCACAGACTCCCACCCCTGGACTAGATTAGGTTTCTTGGAAACACAGGACATACTTTTATCCATTGCTTTATTCAAATACCCCTTGGAGAGAAAATCATTCTTGAGGTACACAAAAAACAGAAGGCTCTTGGCTAGAATACAACCTGCAAAAATTAAATGATTCCAATCTTGCAAAGTTTCAATTGGATTCATGTCCTTATAAAAGCCATTTTACTTCAGTTTGGCAATTGCAAGGTGAAATTGAAAGTGGACAGAGTGAAATCTTTTAAATGGTATCATTAGGGAGTCAAACCTACAGAATGTCAGATTATGAAGGCAATGTACAGCTCACTCATTGTTACTGGTAAAATCATTTTATTCTAACAGCAACAACGAGCTTGTAAAATGGCTTAAAGGAAAAGCAAAAAAATTCATTTCCATCAGCTTTGGAAGGAGACCATTACTACCACATATCCAGCAATAAGATAAAATTTTCTATTTGTTTTTGATATAATTGAGAGCATCTTCATAAATGTCAGAGTGACTATTGAATAAAATCCATGTCAGTCTACCTCATAAAAAGACATTTTCTTCTGATAACCTCATGAAGTCAAGGCATTCCCTGGCCTTGAAGCTCGTTCCAGTGAGAAACAATAAGATCCTTATGCAGCTATTCATTCTGAGGTATAAATAACCAGAATCTCAGATAAGAAAATTATATTTACAGCCTAACTTTATATTTTTAAATTGTTGTTTTTCTCCTTAAATAGGTCAGCTGACTCTGGATTGCTGGAAATCCCTGCACATTTTATCACGCCTGGGTCAGCAATATATTCTTGGCTTCAGAAACATTGATGTTGAAAATTGAACATCTGGTCTTCCCTTCCCATTTCTCTCCCCACTCTCTCTCCCACCATTTCTCTCCCAAGTAATCAGCATTTCCTCCATTGTCTCTCTGGCTTGAATAGTATTTAAAACTTGACTTTGGTGTATACTATATTTGTTTGTTTTTGGAGCCAACTTGGTCCCGTTTCCAGTTCTGAAAAGTTCCTAGCAGTGCCATTTCCTGTGGTTCCTGTTTATAAACCACGTAAAAGCAAGGGCAAAGGTTATTCTGATGGGTTGGATTAATAGGTCACTAGTAAAAGGAATTATATCTCTGCCCAAGGTCAGAATCCTATTTCTTTCCTCCTGTCTGTCATAGACATTTTCTAAATGAAAATTCTCCCATAATGATGTTCTAGACCTGGAGTTTTTGGAACCCTGAGAAGGAATGTTATATGTATATGATACATATGTTCCCTTTTTCTTGTCTTGAATTTGTTTTTCAAAATGATCTCTAAACCTAATACAGTTGACCCTTGAACATCAAGGGGTTGAACTGCACAGGTCCAAACTGCACAGGTCCACTTATACAAGGATTTTTTCCAATAGCAAATGCTACAGCACTACCCGACCTGCAGTTGGTTGAATCCATGGATGTGGAACCACATATATGGATAGAGGAACCATGTATATACTGAGTGCTGGCTATAAATTATACTTGAATTTTTGACTGGGCAGAGTGTCAATGCTCTGCTCCTAAATCCTACCTTGTTCCAAAGGTCAACTGTATTTTACGAACTGCATTTCTAGACCAAGAAGATTCGTCACTTATTTTAAATAAGCACCCAAATTCCGTCCTAGGACAACTGCTGGTTTTCAGATGGCGTGAAGGACACTGCTGAACAGAAACTTGTTAAAGCATAGAGAGCAGACACATCTGGAGCAACCCCACGACGTTCCCGAAAGCATCTGAAATGTGAGGCACACACTGGCTGCAGAGCACACCACGATTACTTGAATCCCATTTGGAACCCCCCAATGCTTTTCAAAAACAGATCATTCTTTTTTTATTATAATGTAAGATTCTTTGATAATTCTTGCCTCTCCAGTTGAAGACACCTTTGAAAAAAAAAGACAAGTTGTATATTTTTTCCTGATTCTCTAGCAATATATCTTGCTGTAGTCGTTGAAAATACCACACACTATCTGGGGTCTTTGAAGTACATGGTAACTAAATGTTTGATTGAGAAGCGTACTTCCTGCAGACTTTCCTAGGGTCACTGAGATGTGAACAGAATCCAGTTGAATTCATTTCTGCTGTTCCATTTTAAAATAGGGCTGGGAATAGAAGTGATCCCTTTTTAAGTGGAACTGAGCTTCAACTTTTAAGAGATGCTGTAGATTTTTGAGGGAACAAGGGGATGTGTCTGGGACCCAGCATCCCCATGTGGTTTTCAGCTTCTAAAATGTTACTCATGTGTTTTAAGTGTTTGATATAAATCTGTGGGACTTCACATTTCCATCCAATGTGTTAACACTTAGATTAAGACCACACTTACACACCTTTTTTTAATTCATGAGCAATTAAATGATGCACTAACAAGAAAAGTGACTTTATAGTACCGATGGAAAAAAATGGCAGTGTGATAACTCAATATAAAAATGGGACTTCTTTTTATACATTTCTAAACTAACTTTTAGAGCAAACTATGTCTTTTTTTCAAGGCAAGGCCCTTGGAACCACTTGGTGAGTATATATTGAATACTTTACTTTCTTTTTCCTGTGATAAAGCAAGAAGTTCATCCAAAAAAGAACCATGCCTCCACCACATAAATCATTCAGAAGATCTGGTCACTTTCCATGTGATTCAGTTAAATCCTTTAAATCCCCCAGGAGAATTTACTTGCTTTTGGCATATTTCACCATATTCGGAGGAAAACCAGTCTCCAGGGACATGGTGGTTAATGGGAACAGGCCAAAAGCAGACGTCCTAAACTCAGTTTTGTTAGCTGAGGCATTGTCAGATGGTGTTTCTCTTGGTGCCTGGAGAAGTTTCCTTTCTGAATCCTCAATACCCCTCTAGGCTCCCCACAATGCCTTTAAAAGGGCAGAATCTTTCCTCCCCTAATTAAAGATAAGACAAATGCAGAAGGAAATTAACACGTTGAACTAAATTCATGACACTGAG
The DNA here is from genome assembly GCF_949987535.1 of Balaenoptera acutorostrata. NCBI lineage: Eukaryota > Metazoa > Chordata > Mammalia > Artiodactyla > Balaenopteridae > Balaenoptera > Balaenoptera acutorostrata. Next base: position 44,814,451 of record NC_080070.1, read on the forward strand.
TTGCAAATCCAGCTATACCAAACAGCAGAATCCATGGGTTTGCAGGCAGCAGGAAGAAGGGACATGAGGAGAGGGACGTGAGCCGGACACTTGCTGGGAAGTGGAAGGACTGTGGGAGGCAAACCAAGTTTTCCCAGCTCTCAGTGCTGCCCAGTCTTCACCTGTGTGTGTGTTCTCTGAGCTGAGATGGAGGCAGTTAGTATTTTATGGGTGATGCAAACCCTAAACCGCATTTTAAGCCAGAAGTCTTCCCCATTCTCTATTTCTTTAGGTTTCATTAAGTAAACATGCATCTACCATGCCCAGGAGAGAGGTGTCCTGGGCCCTAAGAAGGTGTTAAGATCATAACACACATTTTGCTCAAGAGACTTTTCCCTCAAGTAGATGGAAATGAAATGGGAGGAGGGAGAGGAGACAAAGTCAAGCCTGAACACCATCTATTACAGATCATAGTGATGCCACAATGAAAGGAAACATCTCTTCTGAAAGACTTCACATATTCCGATCGATCAATAAAGAAATGATGTAAAAATTTCTCAGTTCCATAAATTAGAGGGTAAATTTTAGAAATCTTAACTGGGGCTCTCTGCTGAAGGACGTGGCAAAGTCTAGTTTCTCCCAGGATCAGATTGGTTGCTGCTCATCCCCACCCCGGGGAAGCTTCAAGAATCTGTATCTTCAGACTGGAGAAGGGTGGATATAGAGTGAAGAAGGAAACAAAAAGGGAAGTTGGCAGAGTGTGGTCTCTTACTCTACCTTCATTAGTGATCTTAGTCGTTCCTGGTGAGCCCCTCCCCGCTTTTGTGCCAATACCTGCTATAGAAAACTTCCCAGAGCAGAGGTACCAAATTTATTGCATTTTTACAAGTACACTTGCTTTGAAACTCAGTATACCTGTTATGCTAGCAGACAGAAGGAGGAAAAGTACTGCATTCAGTTTAACCTAAAAGGAGCATGGATCACCAAGGGGTTCCCTGCACCTAACTCGGCCCCCAACAAGGCTCTCATTGGGGCTTATTCTTCCTTAAATTGAAAAATAGACTGTGTCTTAAAGTCTGCATGCAAAGTTTCAAGTAAGATATAAGATGCTATTTGTTGAGGAAGAGAGAAGAAAAGATAAAATCGAGGGATGAGTGTAGATACCAAGCCATGTCAAAGGATGGACTGTCAGCTTTTCAACTGAGCGTAGTGCGGTGAAATACTCCAAGCCTGCAGCTGTGACCTGAGCCCAGGGTTCCAAACTTCAACAGAGTGGCTCCTTCCCAAGTCAGCACTTAAACCAGCCACGCTCACCCCCACCCCAGCCCCAGATGTAACAAGAACTGGATTAATCTAAGGTCTTTCTAGACTCCCACTTAGCATACATTTTTTAAAATTTTTTGTTGTATTTATTTATTTTTCGCTGTGTTGGGTCTTTGTTGCTGTGCGCGGGCTTTTCTCTAGTTGTGGTGACGGGGGGCTACTCTTCCTTGTGGTGCACCAGCTTCTCATTGAGGTGGCTTCTCTTGTTGTGGAGCACAGGCTCTAGGCTCACGGGCTTCAGTAGTTGTGGCTCGCGGGCTCAATAGCTGTGGATTCCTAACCACTGCGCCACCAGGGGAGTCCTAGCATACATATTTAAATACTGGAACTCCCAAGCCAAAATTCCCCAGTGGACCACCTTATCCCTCGTTAATTAAAAAATATAAACAGGGCTTCCCTGGTGGCGCAGTGGTTGAGAATCTGCCTGCCAATGCAGGGGACACGGGTTCGAGCCCTGGTCTGGGAAGATCCCACATGCCGCGGAGCGACTAGGCCCGTGAGCCACAATTGCTGAGCCTGCGCGTCTGGAGCCTGTGCTCCGCAACAAGAGGGGCCGCGATAGTGAGAGGCCCGCGCACCGCGATGAAGAGTGGCCCCCACTTGCCGCAACTGGAGAAAGCCCTCACACAGAAACGAAGACCCAACACAGCCATAAATAAATAAATAAATAAATAAATAAAATTAAAAAAAATAAAAAACTGTTCATAAAAAACAAAAAGAATATATATATATATATAAACAGTTCTGTAGTAATGGAGAAGGGCCCTTTTCACAGAAATGTCTTTCATATTAAGGCTGCTTTGAGCATACATGTTCCTTTGCCTCCTGTGAATTTTAACACCAGACAAACTCAAGGACCCCACGATACAGGGGGGCAACCAACAGTCAAGACCAGAGTGTTTTCCGTAAAGGCAATGCACGGGTAGTTGTGGTCACCCTGACTTGAGTTTTGGGGTACTGGATCAAGGGGTGGGGAAGGCGTAGGGGAGTAAGAGCTCGTGCTTCAACACAGAAGGCAGAGCTCAGCACGGTGCTGGTGTGACTGCCACACGCACACCAGGCTGTTGCTGCTTCTCTCTGGAGGTGGTGACAGCTTATGACACCTTGGCTGTTGCTGCTGATCCTCTGGAAGGAGCCCATGGACGTTACAGCCAAGTCACTATTTCTCCATTTAATTTTCTATCACCATCATGGTGACAGGAAAGGAGAGTTTGTTGCTCTTTCCTTTATTTTTACCTAGGCTGGGGAGTGGAGGAAGCTAGCGTGTGCCTATATATTCTTGTTTTCAGTTGTCTGGTTTTAAATAAGCTTGACAGCCTAGCTGACTGTGACTTTCTCCTCTGTGCAGGATTTTTATCAAGAGAGTAAAGAACACATATCCGCAGGGTAAAAAGAAACACCCTTGTGTGTGACACAATAAGAAAGGTGGTTATATAGACTTAACATCTGGGTAGACCAACTTGCCAACAAGCCCACACCAATAAACTGGGAACACATGCTGGTTAAAACTATGTGTGCTTGAGTCAGTCAGCCTTGGGTTCAAATCCTGATTTCTGCCACTTAGGTGGATAGCTGGCTACAGTCACCTCCTCCCAGAAGCAGACTGTGAGCCAAAGATTCAAGTTCAAGTGATTTATCAACAAAGAACTCCCAGGAAAAAATGGTAAAAGTCTGAAAAGCCGACCAGGGAAGAAGAAGCTAAGCAAGGGTCTGATTTCAGTGAAGACCAGCCTCAGCCTGATCCCTGGAAATCTCTGACGTATGAATTTCACCCCACAGTTTATCCAGAGGTAAAAGAAGCTGGGCTTCTGTACCTGAGTGTCAGTTAGTCATCAGCTCATGGATGGAGGTTCAGGAGCAAACTCCTGGGCACTTGGGGAGGTGGGGCAGCTATGGTAGCCCGTAGGCAATCCTCTGCAGAATTTTGTAGCTACAAGCAATCAGCAGCCAGACACACCAAACTTAGGGATGGATGCAGAGCAATGGTGAAGATGACCAGAAAGAATCTTGGTGGGAGTACCAAGAATATGCACTACAGTGACTATGGGCAAGTTTCTTAACTTCTCTGAGCATGTTTCCTTCTATGTAAAATGGAGATACTAGTACTAACCTCAGAGAATTGTGATAATGAAATGGAAATACCACCTGTAAAATGCATAGAACCTGATACAGAGTAAGTGTTCAACTAAATACAGTCAGTCCTCCATATCTGCTGGTGCCACATCCATGGGTTCAACCAATGACAAGTGGAAAATATCCAGGAAAAAAGAATTCCAGAAAGTTCCAAAAAGCAAAACTTGAATTTGCCACACTCTGGCAGCTACTTACATAGCATTTACACTGTATTAGGTATTATATGTAATCTAGTGATGATTTAAAGTCTTCAGGAGGATGTGCATAAGTTATAAGGAAATACTAAACCATTTTATATAAAGGATATGAGCATTCGTGGATTTTGGTATCCACGGGGTTTCCTGGAACTAATCCCCTGCAGATATCAAGGGACGACTATACTACACATTATATTTTCTGACTGAACTATCAGCTCCGCAAGAACAGGATAACATCTCCTTCATTATACTGTCTCCCTACTCCCTAGAAAACTGCTTTGCACATAGGAGACACTCAATACCTATGTGTACAGCTTTAAGATAAGAACAGTGTCACAGGGATGCATGAGACTTTGCAAAAGAGGGAAAACTATATTCAATTGGGATTGGACAGTGACATGACAATTCAAAAATTCTATACTTGACAACAGAAGCAGAGTCCTCATGTAAGTCCGTGAAAGTAATAAATGAGACTTACTAAAAAGACTTTTATTGGCAAAAATCAAAATCGCTGTTCTCCAAGTTTAGAGATAGACCCAGAGTACTGAGGGTCTTCTGAGCTGCCTTCAGTGCATTGTAACCCACAGGTCTCAAACCAGTAGCTTGACTTCTTGAGAGCTTAAAAAAGGATTGTCTAGGACTTCCCTGGTCATGCAGTGGTTAAGAATCCGCCTGCCAATGCAGGGAACACGGGTTCGAGCCCTGGTCCAGGAAGATTCCACATGCCGCAGAGCAACTAAGCCCGTGCACCACAACTACTGAGCCTGTGCTCTAGAGCCCGCGAGCCACAACTACTGAGCCCGTGTGCCACAACTACTGAAGCCGATGCACCTAGAGCCTGTGCTCCACAAGAGAAGCCACTGCAATGAGAAGCCCGTGTGCTGCAATGAAGAGTAACCCTTGCTCGCCACAGCTAGAGAAGGCCCGCGCGCAGCAACAAAGACACAATGCAGCCAAAAATAAATAAATTAATTAAAAAAAAAAAAAAAGGATTATCTAGTCCAGTGATTCCCAAATTATTTGGCCCCAGGACCTCTTTACATTCTTAAAATTTATTGAGGACCCCAAAGAGCTTTAGTTTATATGGGTTACAGCTAGGAATATTTACACTATTAGAAAATGAAACTAAGAAAAAAATTAAATATTAATTACTTAATTTTTAAATAAAAATTACATGCTAACATAAATATTTTATAAAAAATAGTTATATTTTTCTAAAACCAAAAAAATGAGAGAATAGTAGGGTTGTTTTACATATCTGCAAATTTCTTTAATGTCTGGCTAATAAAGATGCTGGTTCTCTCTTCTTCTGTATTCAGTACATTGCAATATGTTGTTTTGGTTGAAATATCTAAAAATAATCCAGCCTTGTGCAATTATATAGTTGGAAAAGCAAGAAATATATTATAATATTGCCAGATAATTTTAGATATTTTTCTTTGATAGTACATAAAATCTTGACAAGTATTACTTTCTTAAAGGCTAGTTGCAATGCAGAATTTGATATCATGTAATTGAACATGTCATACTCTGTTACATTAAATCCATTGCCTATCTTGCATTCTAAGAGTATCTTTTATCCTGCATGATTCTGTAACTTAATCCATTGGAAAATATTACACTGACATACAAATTGTCCAAATGTTAACACTTTTCATTATACGATATTTTTAATTTAATTTTTTGAATTTACATAATTTATTTTTAAATTGAATTATAATTGACATATTATATTAGTTTCAGGTATACAACATAGTGATTCAATATTTTTATACATTACAAAAGGATCACCACGATAAGTCTAGATATCATCTGTCATCATACAGAGTATTACCATATTATTGACTATATTCCCTGTACTGTACATAACATTCCCATAACTTATTTATTTTATAGCTGGAAGTTTGTACCTCTTAATTCCCTTCACCTATTTCATTTATCCCCCTACTCCCCTCCTCTCTGGCAACCACCATTTTTTCTCTGTATCTGAGTCTGTTTCTGTTTTGTTTCTTCGTTTGTTTTGTTTTTTAGATTCCACATAAAAGTGAAATTATACAGTATTGTCTTTTTCTGTTTGACTTATTTTACTTTGCATAATACCCTCTAGGTCCATCCATGTTGTTGCAATGGCAAGATTTCATTCTTTTTTATGGCTGAGCAATATTCTACTGTATGTATATACCATATCTTCTTTATTCATTCATCTATTGATGGGCACTTAGATTACTTCCATATCTTGGCTATTGTAAGTTGTGCTGCAATGAACATAGGAGCATATATATCTTTTTGAATTAGTGTTTTCATTTTCTTCAGGTAAATACTCAGAAGTGAAATTGCTGGATCATATGGTAGTTCTATCTTTAGCTTTTTGAGGCACCTCCATACTGTTTTCCCCAGTGGTTGCACCAACTTAACATTCCTACCAATAGTGCATTAGGGATCCTTTTTTTCCACATCCTCACCAACACTTGTTGTTTCTTGTCTTTTTGATAAAGGCCATTCTGACAGGTGTGAGGTGGTATCTCACTGTGGTTCTCATATGCATTTCCCTGATGATTAATGCTGTTGAGCACCTTTTTATGAGTCTGCTGGCCATCTGTATGTCTTGTTTGGAAAAATGTCTATTCAGGTCCTTTGCCTATTTTTTAATCAGGATATTTGGTATTTTGATATTGAGTTGTATGAGTTCTTTATATAATTTGGACATTACCCCTTATCAGATATGTCATCTGCAAATATCTTCTCCCATTCAGTAGGTGGCCTTTTCGTTTTGTTGATGGTTTCCTTTGCTGTGCAAAAGCTTTTTAGTTTGCAAAAGCCCCGTTTGTTTATTTTTGCTTTTAATGCCCTTTCCTGAGGAGACATATCCAAAAAAAAAAAAAAAAAAAAAAATTGCTAAGACCTATGTCACAGAGCTTACTGCCTATGTTTTCTTCTAGGAGTTTTATGGTTTCAGGTCTTTCTTACATTTAGGGCTTTAATCCATTTTGAGTTTATTTTTGTATATGGTGTGAGAAAGTGGTCCAGTTTCTTTCTTTTGCATGTAGCTGTCAAGTTTTTCCCAACATCATTTATTAAAGAGACTGTCTTTTCTTTATTGTACATTCTTGCCTCCTTTGTCAGATCAACTGACCATAAAAGTGGGTTTATTTCTGGGCTTTCTATTCTGTTCCATTGATCTAGTTGTCTGTTTTTGTGCCAGTACCAACCTGTTTTGATTACTGAAGCTTTGTACTATAGTTTGAAACCAGGGAGTATACAGTATTTTTTTTTAATTCCATTTATTAATAATACCACTGATCTCATCAGGGAAGTCTTTCAGTGTTGTGAAGCTCTCAAACTGAGAGTGGAAGATAAAAGTTTTCCAAAATTCAGTTTACAGTTGAGAGCTCAAACTTACACTGCTCCTCTACCTCTTGTTATGGTGTTAAGGACTGGTTACCCTTGAGACTGGGAAGCTTTCCCTGATCTTCCTGGGCTGAGTTATGGATGGTCCTTCAACCACGTTCTTTCTTGATCCCTAGTAGAGCACTTGCTGAAATCTATCGAGATTGTTTTCTTCCCTGTATCTCTCAACGGGTCCATCAGCTCCTCCACAGCAGCAGTGTGTCTTCTATCTCCTTACCCTCAGTGCCTCACACATAAACATTGCTCAGTGAATGAATGAGTGATTGAATAAACCCCTAGGACTGATGGATGTGGTGACTATGGAAGTCTATCTCACATTCCCAGACAGGAGATTTTGTTATAATGTAAATATGTATCCTATGTATTACTAGAAATGGAAACAAAGTCAAAGAGAATTGCTTTACAAACGTGGGTGTGACTTAGGTAGCTATGAAAAAAGGTGCATCGAAGAAATAAAGGTCTGATGTCCTGGGCCAAAGACCTGAAACAAAAGGACCAGATGGAGGCAGGGAGAGAAGACGGACCCCATGAAGCCAGAAGCAGAGTGGGTGGGTCATACATGGTATAAATGGGTGTAGAGTGATACTGTGAGTGAGGGGAAAAGAGGGAGAACTGAAAGGAAAAAGGAAAAATAAGGATAGCAATAAAAGAGGCCAGCCAAAAGAAGAGAAGAAAATAAGAGGAAAGAAAATTAAAGGATGGCAAAAAAGTTAAAGGAGAAAAAAGTAACCGGGGCCCAGATCTTGTTCAGTAGCTACAGATAGGATAGGAAATGGTGTGGTGATAGTAAGACAGTCAGATCTGAGGTCAGCTGAGTGGACAGTAAAAGATAATAATTTGTGAGATTTCTGTGTAGAATTAATCTATTCCCTAAAATCCCCATGGCCTTGCCTCTTGGCCCCAAATGTCTAGGTGTGCAATAAAATTATGTCTCTGGGTTGGTCTACACTGGAGAGAAGGCCTTACCTTCCCCAAATATTCATCTGTCCGTGTTTGAGAAGACCCGGGCTGACCTCTTTTGTAAGACCACATTTCCAGCCAGCGACGACTCCTTTCAAAGTAAGTAACAGTTAGCCAACGAGTCAATTTCATCCTGAAAGATGTCCTGTATTTGCCCTCTGTGTCCAGGACCCAGTGGTCATGCAGGAGAATTTTACCACCTAGACCTGCCTGACAATCCCACAACACCAACATTATGGAGGACGGAAAGGACAATTACCAGACAGGCTGCAAGCCACCTGAACACTACTACGTGGGCTGTGGTGCTCAGCTGAGCATCTGTTCTGTAAGATATTAACAGCTAATGACATGAGAATAAGTTAGGAAAGTTTGGGGTTAAACCAAAATCAACAGGTCTCTTTATTGCAGGGCTTTTCAAAGGTACTCTTCAGAATTGGGAAAAGAGCACACTGTATTTCCCAAATTTCTTTAAGAACGAGACTCTTTTCTCCTGAGCAGCTATCACTCAGGTTGAGTTCCTGAAAAACACATTTTGGAAACACTAATATAAACTCTGATGGCAGAGAGAGGGTCTGTGGGGCCTCAAAACCTGCTAGCTCCTTTTCCTGTGGGAAAGCTGCAGATTTCAAATAATTTCTGACTAAGGTTAAGATAATTCCCTCCTTCGGAATTCCCTGGTGGTCCAGTGGTTAGGCCTCCCTGCTCTCACTGCCAAGAGCCAGGGTTCGATCCCTGGTCAGGGAACTAAGATCCCCCATGCCATGCGGCACGGCCAAAAAAACCAAATAAATAAATAAATAAATAAATAAAATAAAAACTCAAACTGCTAAAAAAAAGCAGAAACTATTTTTAAAAATGTAGTTCCCTCCTCCGAAATAATAGGAATTTATTAATCTACAGACTGTTTTCAAGGTTTAAGCTATTACCATCATAGACTGACTAGAGGTGAAGTCCAAAGCTAGAAAATTTCAGAAGGAAGCCCCTCTCTATGCCTGGTACATATTCTCCCAGGTACCTGCATGGCTAACTCATCTCCCTCCCTCAAGTCTGCTCACATGTCATCTCCTCATCAGATCCTTCTCTGTCAGCCCCATTCCTTAGCACTCTCTGTAGCCCTGCTCTGCTTTGTTTTTTCCCTATCACTTCTCAATTTCTCACATACTGTATACTCCCCTTATTTATTTTGTAGACTGTATCTGTATTTCACAACTGTCTTTCTCTACCAGAATGTAGGCTCCACAAAGACAGGAATTTTTGTCTCTTTTGTTCACCATCCCACCTCTGGATTTAGTGTTCTAAAGCTAGAACGTTGTCTAGAATAATGCCTGGTGCACAGTAGGCATTCAAGAAATATTTGTTGAATGAATGAAAAAATGAATCAAAAAAGACAGGATGTTGAGCTTGAGGCTGTGGAGTGTGTTTTATATTTGCCATTCCTCCATCCTCCAACCTCTAGGTCCCAGCATGCTCGGCAGGCCCCGAGATTACATGTTGGTCCTTCGGTACTGCCTCAGTTCAAGTCCTTGATGCAGGTTTGGTGTTTGGTATCCTGGAGATGAAACAGCAGTAGCAGTAACCTTTGTATTTCCAGGGCTCTGTCACTCAGAGACATCACACAACCACCCACAAAAATGCCAGCTTGCGAAACTGTTAAGGAGAATGGGGAAAATATTATTTTCATCACCACACAAATAAAAATGATCAGACATAAACACAGAGCTGCTGATCTGGGAAACAGCCATCAACCATCAAGAGAAGGTGACATCATTTACTTAATATTCCCAAATACTCCATTTTTAGCAGTATTTGCTAATTTTTTCTATTATAAATAACTTCTGAATGAACATTTTAGGATAGAACTCTTTCATATTTTGTTTATGTCTTTATGGAACTTACTTAAAAGTATAAGTACTGAATCACTCTGTAAATTTTATTCTTGATTATTTTCATCTAGTTCCATTTCCTGGGTTCAATTACTCAGATTTAAATTTTGAAAGATGTTTTTATTCTTCCATTAATAGTTCAACTTCCATGTGTAGTTCTACTGTGAACAGTTCTATTTTAATTGAGTATTTATACCCCGTTCTTTATTTTTGGTGAATTTTTGTAGTTTTCAATATTATGAACAAGAGGTGACTTTTCAGACAGTTAATCATTTAACACTTTGTATTTCATATATTATCTTTAGCAACATATTATGAACTGAATAACAGTCTGATAGTTTGTATTTATTTCTTAACTAAACTGTAATAAAATTGTAAGCAATTCTTCTCAGATATTGGAAGCTTGCTGTATTATGAAAATACTCTCACTGTTCTCAAAAGTCTTTTCAACTTTGATGAATTTCAGTAGGCTCTATGGAGAGTCAGCACATTCTTGGGTCAAAATGGTAGGGGTGAAAACGGTGGGGACAATATGTCCTGCTTTGGATAAGAAAAGACCTAATGCAAGATGTTACATTTCAGTTAAGCACTGAAGGATAATTAAGATTTGCTGCCAGAAGGAAAGAATACAGATTGTTCTCATGCAGCTGCTTTGCTCTGTATTTCTGACTCCAGCATTTGACCAGGTGGATAGTATGATCTCAACCTTCTAGCTTATTTTAGCTCATGTTTGTGGATTTCTTACCCAAATTTTGCCAACACTGATGAATCATCTTCTCATGAAATCTTTCTTGGATGAAAAGCATTCTTTGGGTCAAATGCCATTAAATCATTTTACTTCTTTGGTCAAATTCTATACCATACGTTTAAACCTTTTAAAACCTTTTTTTCCATTTTCATTTTTGTTCTACTGAATTTTTTTAATCAGATTGTATTCCTCGTAAATTTTAAGATTTTGTGCAACATGTTTTTAACTGAGATACTGTTATATGCTGGGCTCTGTTCTAGATGCTGGGAATATACAGTAAATAAGATTAGATACTGTTTCCTGTAATCATGGAACTTAATATTCAATCATTAATCAGGATTTCTTGTTGTCTAGAAATAAGTTGAGAGGAATAATCTCTGCCTTGTGAGCTTTGTTTTTGAGGCCACTATTTCTACCAAGTTCATGTTTCTAGGTCCAATTTTGCAGGTTTAATTTTTAAGAAGACTTGATTCTTCTATCAGTTTTTTAAAAAAATCTGTATCTTGCCATGTGTAATTTTAGCTGTTGACAGTTTTATTTCATGTTGATTACTTCGACCAAGTCTAATTTTTGTCCTGAGCCAATTCCTGCACTATTCATTATGACTGACATTATATGACCCGTTAGGCAGGTTTTCATTTATAATAAGTTTTACCACTTGCGTCTTTAGCCATTGTCAGTTTTATTCTGTGTTGATTATTTCAGCCAAGCCAAAAATTTCCTCAGCAACCTAGTAAAAATGTCCTTTGAGTCAAATTTGTGGGATCAAAACTGCAGAGTATTAAAAAAAAATCCTTGATTGAAAAGATATGGTAAAAATTGTGATTCAGGACTTTCTATTATGAAAGAAAGAGCATTAGAAAATCTGAGAAGTCATGATTGTTTAGAGTAGCACTTCTTACACTTTAATGTGCATAAAAATTACCTGGGATCTTGATAAAATACAGATTCTGATTCAGTGGGGTCTAGGGCAGGGACCTGAGACTGCTTTTCTAACAAGCTCCCAGGAAGACGCTGCTACTGCTAACCCCCAGGCTGAGTAACAGGGAGTTAGGATATATGCTCTGTGGTCCGTCAGGCCTGGGTTCAAGCCCCATGCTGCCCTATAAACGTGAGCAAGTTACTTAACTTCTGAGTCTGGTTTTATTCATTTATAAAACGGGATGATAATACAATTATCTATCTAAGAGGTTTTGTGTTAGAATTAAATAAGATGATCTATGCAAAATGCTTAGCACAGGGCCTGGCACCTAGTAAAAAATAAATGGCAATCATTATTAACTGACAAGTAAAAGCACACTGCAGTTTCTGAGAACAAGTGGTAAGCAGCCTGGCTAATCAAAGTGTGGTCCACGGACCAGCAACATCTGGGAGCTTGATGAAAATGGGGAATCTCAGATCTACTGAATAAGAATCTGCATTTTAACAAGAATCCTGGAGATTCGTGTGCCTATCATAGCTGCAGAAGCACTAGCACTGAATTTAAAGAAAAGGGGCAGGAGACAAGTCTAGAAAGTCATCAGGAACTGTCAAGTGCCTTAAGTGCCCACTGAGGACTTTGAAACTTTTTTGGAGAACTGTGGGGTGGCAAATACCCGCCCATCCTATCCCTCCTCCCTGCTACACATTACCCTGGCAGGCATTGTTAATCAATCAGGCACTCTTCCAACTCCGCCTTGGTTAATCTCAGGATCCCTATCGACACAATGCCCTGGGCAAGGCCTTGTCAATGGACACAATGTGACAAAAATGGTAAATTGCCACCACTGCAAAAGACCATGTGGAACCATCAAAGATCTTTAAAAAAAAAAAAAAAAAATGAGATAACACACATAAGGGCTTAAAAGAGTGCCTGATATACCTGGAAAAACACTCAGTAAATATGAGTCAATTATTTCTACATAGCCTAGCAATCTGTGCCAACATTTTCTCCAGACAGTGAGTAAATGAGAAAACTTAGGACAATACTCATAGTTTGGGTGTTACTTTTATTGTGAAATGATACGGAGAGTAGATAGATTTTTTTTCTCATATGGCAAAATTACAGTTTTAGCAACCTGCCCATTTTTGGGGGGTTGGGGTTTGTTCCCAGAAAGAATGATACCATGAACACCTGGAGGGGATTCTGGCCTGTATTTCGGGGCCTGCGGGCACTTGGGTCCCTCAGGCTGGCTAAGAAGGCCCGAGCAGAGTAGGGCAGCCTTTCAAGGTCTGCCTTTGGACCTGTGAGGATGAGAATGCTTTCTTCTGCAAATGGCCTGAGCGGTGCCTCTTACCACATCATGCCAGAGCTGACTTGGCCTTTAGAGAAATGCTGCTGACAGGAGTGGAAGCCCACGGCAAGTCCAGGGGTGGTAGCAAAAAGCCATCACGGAAGAGTAAACTCCAACTGTCCCCATGAAGCACAGTCCACTGAGAGCTGAGTCTCCACATCAGCAGCCCTGCGACAGGCTGAAATTGGGTAGGATTAGCACAGAGTGCAAGGCCCAGAGTTGAAGAGGGTTTGCTTTGTGCTGGATGACCCAAGAGAACTTTTCCAGCGCGAGCATCAGACTTCTGGACATGAGTGAACGGTTGGCTATGTTTTCTGGATGCTGCACTGCACCAGGACACCCTGAGCTCCCAGAGCCAACACTGGCTTTGAAACGCATGTGCTCCTTCTTCCAAGAGCTCAGGTCTCCCTGAGAGCTCACTCAGTGATTCAGAGACCAAACTGTTCTCACAAGCCCAAGAACCAGTCTATTGAGGTTTAAATCTCTCTCTTTTAAAAAATATTTTGTATTTATTGCCTTTTATTTTTGGTCAAACCCAGGAATCCATGTGCTGTAGAAAACCACCCACTCTTTCATACCGTCCCTGGTGTTATGTATGCAGTTGCATTGCCATCTGATTCTAGAAAATTAATATGCAAATGGAAGTAACAATAATGCCATATAGTGAAATACAGTGTTATGTGTAATTTTCTAACTGGTTTCATCTCGGCAGGGCAACCCAAGAGAGAGAGAAAGAAGGGGAACCAGAGTTCATGTGGGGATGAGACAGGAACCCCCTTTATACTACAGTGTAAGCCATTTCCAAAGGGGGACTGTCCCTGACATCTTTTTGAATACCCAGCTTACCCAAGCTCATCATTAATTCACTTTCAAAGTGTGGTATCAACAGACTCTGCATAAAAACATCTCTCAAATAATGAAGGCTTTGGTTCTACTAGATCGCTTTGAAACAGCAGCCTTTAAAAACATGATTAAAAGTTTCCATTGAAGTTTATTATCAATGAATAAGGTTTTGTACTTATGCATATGAGGCCTTCTACAGAGAAAGATTTCAAAGTCCTTTCCAAGCGAGGACTGGGACAAATATAACCGCTTCCCTTCACGAGTGGATACACTAGGGCTGGTCTACGTGGCTAACTAGGGGCCATGACTTAAAATGTAAAGTGTTTTAACGTTTTATGAAATGTTTGAAAAGAAAAAGAAAAAGTCTTGCTCACCGCCTCCCAGCTGGCTTGTGGTGTTAACTGTGTCTTTTATTCTCTCTATTCAGATGCTCTGACATCTGGGGCCTTGCTGACTGTGGAGAGACTGCCCGTCCCAGGGTTTGTTAATTCCCAGAGATGAATGACTCGCCTGGGAACACACTTTTCAAATACACACCAACCACTCTAGAGCCCATAACCCAGCCACCTCCTTTATCAGGCTTTCACACTCCAGGCCACTGCCCACCCGCCCTAATCACCCCAGGGCTAGGGTCCAGACAGCCAGGGACAGCTCCTGTGCCCCTGAGTCCACCGAAACCATTAAAACTAGCCAGTCTTAAGCCTGCTTACCCTACCTTGCCTGTACCTCCCTGCGCAAAGCATAATAAAGGTTCTGGTCCACAGTTTTCTCTCTCTCCCTCTGCCTTCCAACCGAACCCAGTGCCTCTCTCTGTGGCCCCCCTTGATGTGCACACCCCCTCCTCCTGGGAACTGTGAGTAACACACCATCTTTCTTTTTTTTTTTTTTTTTAATAAGCATCTATTATGGACTGAGTGTTTGTATCTTCCCCCCAAATGTTGAAGCCCTAACTCCCAATGTGATAGTATTTGGAAGTGGTGCCTTTGGGAGGATAATCAGGTATAGATGGGATCATGAGTGTGGAGTCCTCACGATAGAATTAATGATTTCTTTTAAAAATTTTATTTATTTATTTATTTATGGCTGTGTTGGGTCTTCTTTTCTGTGCGAGGGCTTTCTCCAGTTGCGGCAAGCGGGGGCCACTCTTCATCGCGGTGCGCGGGCCTCTCACTATCGCAGCCTCTCCTGTTGCGGAGCACAGGCTCCAGACGCACAGGCTCAGTAGTTGTGGCTCACGGGCCTAGTTGCTCCGCGGCATGTGGGATCTTCCCAGACCAGGGCTCGAACCCACGTCCCCTGCATTGGCAGGCAGACTCCCAACCACTGCGCCACCAGGGAAGCCCCAACACACCATCTTTTAATGGTAATCATCTCCTGACCCGTTGGCCTTACTGTACCTCAAATTTTCTATGAGTACACATTATACCAATTTTCCAACACTTATTTACATAAACTCGACAGTCTTGGTCATCTTCTGCCACCAGGTGAGCATAGCTCCAGTTTCTTTGCTCCCCGATTCTTCCAGAGGGGTCCTCTAATCCTCCACGGTCCCCACAACCTGCACCTATGCCCCGTTTGCCATCCCCACTCCCCTGAAATGACAGTCAGTCTCAGAGCTGCCACCGTCACTAGGCAGCACTTTGAAGTTACGACCACTTCAGCCTTCAGCACCTCCTAGGGATTCCTTTCCCCGATTCGAGGACCAACCTCTGAGGCCGCTCACTTCTGTTGCTACTTCCAAAAATGTGGAGTTTACTTAATCTTATCCTTAGGGGGGATTACAGAGATGTTGTTTTGCCTCTTCTTCCAGAAATTCCTCTGAGGCCTCGGAAATGACCCCCTTTCTATAGATATTGAGGGTTCTTGGCTTGGTAAAGAAAAGATTTCCGCCCCCTCCTGCCCCAAACAACTCATTTTAGTAGAGCTCTATTTCCTGGAGCCAGAGGACCCTGCCCCCAGTGTGGGAGAGCAGAGAGATCCACCCCACTCCCTCCCCAGTCCTGCCACGTGCATGTCCTCCCTCAGGGGGATTTGGTAATAATTTTCCACACAATTTATCATGTTCAATTTTATGAAGGCCAAGGTAAATGTTTTCAAAAGGTACACAGGGCCCAAAGGTTCTTCTCCCACTGGACTTGAGATATGTAGGGAAATGCTGGGTTTCAAACCACGCCCACCCCTAGCAGCCTACACCCTCCTCCCCCAACAAAAAAAGAAGGAAAGATTGTTTTCTAATTTTCCAGTGCCAACTGTGTCTGAGATGACTTCCACATATAGGTTTCCTCTCCTTTTATCTATGTTTTCCTAACTATACCCCCAACATGGTTTCCTATTTCTTTATAATATTCTACCTGAAATAGAGGCATAGTTCAAATGATAATAAACACAATTTGATTGTGTGGAAAAGGAGAAAGAAAAGAAAAGAACTGATTTAGTCACTCATTGCTATAGGGTTTTTGACTGAATTTGGATTTAAGCTGGGAGGACAATATGTCTAGCTTAGGGGTTTGGCGTTTCTGGGAAATAATGCCCCGCCTCTTTCTCCATAAGCAGCCTCAGGACCAGGAACCTAAGAAAACGAATCCTTCCAATCACCTGAGACAGATGTTCTCAGTACTCTCCCCGTGGCCCAACTTACTCCCTCCCAGGGAAATGCACATATGTTTCTCTGTTGGAAGGTCTTTGCTGCTGCTTGCTTGGCCAAAAGTACGAGGGAATTCATGTCGCCCATGAAGAGGCCTCAACAGAATACTAATGGGAGTTGGTGTGTAAATAGCCCAGCTCCCTTACGTCTTAGGGGGAGTACTTTCCACCCCAGGGTGTGCCCCGTGCTGGCTCCCAGCGACCCACAGCAGGACAAATCTTCAGCTACCCACAGTGGGAACTTGCTTGGTAAGGGACCCTTATCTTGGCTGCCTTCTCTTCCCTGTCTCACCTCCCCACTCTCCTACCTGTGTTTCCTGGGATCACCTCCACTGGAGTCTTCGTCTTAGCATCTGCTTCTGCAGAAGCCCAGGCTAAGACCATTTATGAAAGAGAGCAATCCTTTTGCTCTAAGTTCGCCTTTTTCACACTAAGATGTGAACTTGGGTGGAATCATTCATGTAAGAAGTAGTTATTGTACATATCACAGTGTGCTAAGCCCCTTGCCTGCTGCCTCTGCCTAAAAAGCCAGGCTCAGTCCCATTCCTAGTCATTCCACATACTAAAGAGCAATAGGGTATAATGGTGAAAAGTCGAAGCTCCTGAGTCAGAGTGCCTGGGAAATTAATGCACACTTATAATATATGCATATATGTATATATTATATGTACAAGTGTGCATTAGTGCACAGGCAGACAAAAAGATGCCTGATCTCATGGAACAATAGAACATTACTGTTTATCAAGGAGGACAGGCATTAAACACATATTTGAAATAAATATTAGTGAGGATTATGATAGGTGAAGAACAGGGAATACATGAGAACATATGAGAGAGACTTAATCTCAGGTCAGGCAAGGCTTCCCCTAGGAAGGGTCATTTAAACTGAGACTAAAAGGACCATAAGAGGAGCTGACATTTATTGAGGAATTGCTTTGCAACAGATGATGTAAGTGCTTCACATAAGTTATCTCATCTAATCCTTTAAGGCACAACTGTTATCTCCATTGGAGATATAAATTACTCAAAATTGCACACCTAACAGGTGTTAGGACATGGACCTATCTTTTGGGTGACCACCACTCAGCCCACTACCATATACAGACATAATATATATATAATGAATGTATGTATAATATATTCACATATGTACATATACACACACGTACACATATACATATATCCCCTCCATGAGTAGCACAGACCTGTTCACATAATGGATGTTCCGTAATAGTTGCTGAAAGAGCAAATGGATAAACAGAATAGGATCTCTGCCTTCTAAGAGTTACAGAAACTAAAACCAAAGGTAGACAGTTACAAAAAAGGCAAAGAGAGCCTTGCTTTGGTAAGGCTGCCAATCCTTCTAGAAGCTCTGCTGTTTTCAGGTCACTGCCAGCCTCCAAAGTTTCCCTGGAGAAAACACAATAGCCCTTTTCCTTTCTAATCAGCAGGATCCCCTCCAGAATATTCTAGCATTTATAAGAAGCTTTCATTCAGCATCGTTTTCTCTCAGGAAATCCTAGCTCTCGACTGTTCACAACTTTTCATTATGAAACTGAGGGAGAGAGTTGGGGGTGGGAACCCTACTGTTTCCTTTTCCTCAACACCCACTATTTCTCCTGGGCTCTTTTGCCAAAAATGGCACTTCAGAAGATATAAGAGGGAATAAGAATTAATTATTGCCAAGGTAACCACGGAGAATACCACCCATCTAGGCCACACACTCTCTAGAACACAAGCAGGAAATTTGCTTTTCATTTCTTTCTATTTGGTAAAGACAGATCTGCAAAGACATGGTGCAGCGTCTATGGATCACTTCATTATTTGGAAATGTCACTTTGACAGCGGCCACCCTGTCGGAGTGGCTGGGTCACCTGAAGGCCACGGAGAGGTGTAGTTCTTTCTCCCTCCCGTGTCACACTTCGAAGGAAGGGCAGGGGCACAGAGAGGCAACGCTGGTGCTGGAGCCCTGGTCGCAGACCGCCTCCCCGCCTCACCTCCCGTCACCAGGCAGCTCCAGATGGTAACCATTTCACGTTTTCCCAGTTAGGTTTGGAACTGAACCAGTGTCAGCATCTCCTCCCTGCCCCCACCGATCTGTAACGGGATTGCTCGGGGTCAGCTGCTGACATTTGCTTCTCTCTGTGGCCCTCCCCAGCCCTAACTTTGGTGCCCAGGCTTTCAAACAAGGAGCTGTGGACACCCCATGCTGGGGCAGAGCACACAAATGCCACAGGAAGAGGACGGTGTACCCTGCTCTTTGTTATTAAAAATTGTTTTTCTGACTACGAAAGTTGAGAGTGTAAAATAAAAGTGTCCAAAAAATATAAAAGCAAAATAAAATCACTCATTATCCTACTATTCAGAAAAAACCACTATTACCATTTGATGTCATGCTTCCAGGCTTCTTTTCCCAGGCTTTTTAAATGCAACATATACTGTACATATTTTCTTTTGTTCTTTCTTTATCCTTGCAAAATTGGGATCATATAAACAATGGATCTTGGTGAATGTTCAAAAGAACCTTGCCCAGTTTATGAAGTGGTTTTAATCACTACAGCAAAAGTGAGATGTTAGACAAGGAAGGTGAGAACTCAGTCCGATGCAGGCTGGGATGATGCAGAAGGCACAGCAAACAGGTACAGCCTGGCTTCTGAGCCCAGCAAACCTGGCGTATCCCACTGGGGCCCTCAACTTACTAGCCCTGTGACCTAGCAAGTTCCACAACCTTTCTAACCCATAGCTTCCTATCTAGTGTATTTGCAATGATTAGCTCCTGTCTAACAAATAGGTAAAAACACGAATAATGTTAGTACCTTTCCCTTTCTAAGTGACAATGTGGTGCCCAAAGAGACTTCTATCACTTCCTCTGGGTAAACGTTTTATTCTTAAGAAATCGAGGTCAGTTCATAGGATAATTACTGATTATATTAGCCTACTCAGGCTGGCATCACAAAATGCCACAGGCTGGTGTGCCTTAAACAACAGAAATTAATTTCTCTCACTTCTGGAGGCTACGGGTCCAAGATGAAGGTGCTAGCTGATTTGGTTTCTGGTGAGAGCCCTCCTCCTAGCTTGTAGATGCCACCTTCTTGCTGTGTCCTCACCTCACAGGGAGAGAGAGAAAGAGTGAACTTTCTGATGTCTCTCTTCATAATGACATTAATCCTGTCGGATCAGGGCCCCACCTTCATGACCTCATTTAACCAAAATTACTTACTTATAGGACTTATTTCCAAATACAGTGACATTGGAAGTTAGGGCTTCAACATTTGAATTTAGTGTGTGGGAGAGACACAATTCAGTTCATAAAACTGATTAATAATACTTACAAAATGATAATTTACTCCTGTTGAGAAAAGCAATATGATGCTTTTAGCCTACAGCTGATTGAGCACATAGAAAAAAAAAAAAAAAAAAAAAGAGGGCAAGATGAGTCCTTTCCATTGTAATGAGAGAAGCACAGTGATCTATTCCCTCGAGGAGACCAGCATTTTCTTCAAGGCCTTTGTCAATGCCCAAGGAAAAGCATAGTTGATTTCTATAGACTCCGAGAGGAATTCTTGAGGTGAAAGCTCACTGTCTTGGAGGCTTGTATTATAAGGAGTCTTCCTTATTTTAGATGAAGAAGAGATAAAGAGGATATTAGCTTCTTTTTGGAAAGTTAAGGCAACTTTTCTCTTCACCCCCACCCCCTGTTTTGGAGTGATTTCCTCATCTTTCCTGTAGCTGGCTGGTAAGCGATGTTTCTGAGGAGGACAGGAATTCACTCTAACTCCAGAATGATGCATCTTGACTCACCCATTCATTTCTCCCACTCTTCCCTTCAGCCATGTAAACACTGGTCTGACTCGTTGCCCTCAACCAGTCTCCTGAAATTCGAACCTCTGAGGGGCCGAATGTAATCATACCTACAGACTGTGAGGGAAGCTCTGGTTCCAGAATCCCATCTACCATTCCCTCTCCATTTTCTGCACAAAGAACCTGGGGTTGTTTAATTCCTGAGAAATGCCTCAGTCTTTTGAAGAGCAGAAGTGCCTCAGGCGGTGGGAATTGTGCTCTGATTTCTCGGTGGTTCCCGACTTCCAGATTTTGCAGACCAGGATAATATATTCTGGGGGATTATCAGAGAGTTATCAGTTGAGTACCTGCTGTCATTAAAGAGAAGGCATTTTAAATCAGGGAGAAGATATTCCTAAAATAAATGACAGTCTTTCCCACGAAAGACCTTTAGCAACCTTAAACTGGCATATGGTAAAGTACTACACTGAGCTTTCTCTTCTCATCTTGCCATAGGTTGTAAAAACTAAGGCACATAGGTTGTTCTTTTTTGCCACAGGTTGTAAAATATCACCAAGATGGCACCAATCCATGGAATAGACTTTGAAATCTTTGACCTTTTACTCTGTTCTTCCTTTTTTCCCACAGCAGAGCTGGCTCTATTCCGCTCTGCCGTTATCTTCTCACTTTATCTTCTTTCTGTCGTCTTCTCTATTTTGCCCCCAAATTTTGTTGGCTAACCCCACAGAAACAATGGGAGGTGGACAGATAATTGTGGTCAGAGTTGGATGGCTGTCAGGTCTAGAGTGGGACAGCTATTCCTGCTTCTATGTAAACGCATCTCCAGCCCTGCAAGCCTCTGGTCTGAAATGATTTATGTAGAATAAATTTACTTCACCCACATTTCCAAGTTCCTGGAGAGTCTAAGCCCTCTGAGGACAGGAACTAGTGATCTTTTATCTCTGTATCCTCTGGCTTAGCACAGTGTCTGGCCCAGAGTAGGGCCTCAATACTTTCCTGTCGAATTTATATATGCTGCATGATTATTCATTCATTCTCCTTGATTATTACTATTTTTTCTTGCTGATCCTGGACCTAGTTCAGCCAAAGAGACTTCAAAAGAATTGTGATTGAGACCCATCCCATCACCATTATACATTGCTATATTTTATTCTCAGAAACAACATCATCCAAGAGTGACAGGGCTTGGAATAAGAGGGAGCCAAGTACTGTTAAAAGTACAAATGCTCACCCATGTTTCCCCCTTTGCTGAGACTTCCTCCCGCCCTCTCTTCTGCAGTGGACTGATTCATGTGACATAACTGCATGTTCATAATAACCTCCACCTGTGCACTGGCTTGTATCACACAAGTAGTGGTCATTTTGAAAACTTCAATACCTTGGCACTTTATACTAATTTTTAAGTCTTTACTTAAATAAGCTCTATTTAGAGCTTAGTTAGTAAAATGAAAATGAAATAATTAAAAGGTCAATAAGGCCAAGGCAAAGTTTCACACTAATTGCCTAAAACCTTTATCTCTTTAGAGGTGGAGAATTTCAGAAAAGAGAGAAAATATAGGAGGCTCTGGATTCCAGAGGTCTTTTTAACCAACATTCCCACTGATGCACATCCTGAAACTAGATCAATCTCTTCACCTTCTTCAGCCAAATCATTGAGTTGATGCAATCCAGGAGGGTTTATGAACTGTTGGTTTTGTTTTTGTTTTTTTTTAATTATTATTTTTATTTATTTATTTATTTATTTATTTATTTATTGGCTGTGTTGGGTCTTCGTTTCTGTGCGAGGGCTTCCTCTAGTTGCGGCAAGCGGGGGCCACTCTTCATCGCGGTGCACGGGCCTCTCACTATCTTGGCCTCTCTTGTTGCTGAGCACAGGCTCCAGAAGTGCAGGCTCAGTAGTTGTGGCTCACGGGCCTAGTTGTTCCGTGGCATGTGGGATCTTCCCAGACCAGGGCTTGAACCCATGTCCCCTGCATTAGCAGGCAGACTCTCAACCACTGCGCCACCAGGGAAGACCCCTGAACTGTTGTTTTAAGAGAGATCTGAAAGAAAAAAAGATTAACCACTCCACCTGATTTTTCCTTATCAACAATGTAGTACCTAAACAGTAATGCCATCAGTCCAACTCTTACTAACTTAAGCAGAAATAAGACATTTTTGGAAGGAAATAAGGAGAACGCTTTAGGTCAAAGGGATGCTGAAGGACGAGGTTTGGGCAATGGTAGGAACGAAGGGAGCATAACTGAGACATGCTATTCCCAGACTTTGGGCAGAGCTGGGCTGCACCTGCCTCAGACAGTAGGTAAAAGCTTCCCCAACCAGAGCAATCACCCCAATGTCTCCCTCATCTCCCCTTAACCCTGACTATGCGCATTGTGCTGTGAGTGTGTGTGTGTGTGTGTGTGTGTGTGTGTGTGTAAGGGAGAGAGAAAGAGCGAGAACAGACACATCCATTCAAGTAGAATTTTACAGCAAACGTACACGGACCATTAGCATGTGCTGTCATTCTGCCCCAAGCAAGCTTTTCATCTCAGATTTCACGCTGTTCTTTGTCACTCTCCAAGATACAGAGATAGGGCTCAGACCTCATTTAAACACCAGCAGTGGGACAACATCACCTCTAAGCACACCAACAGTGTAAGAGAGTCCATGGCCTTCCTTAGCCACCCACTGAGCTCTACTCACACCTGTATTGCCCAGATCCCAGAAAGAGCCTGAGCTTCCCTTGCCAGACTGGCCACTCTTTTATGATCCTTAATCATCAGCTACTGGGGACAGAGAATGGGGCTGCCTGGAATCAGTGACTGGGCACCTCATTGGCCCATCACAACAGAAATGTTTCCCAGTGTCGATACGCCTTTCCTGGACATAGGATGGCAGCCTTACAGCAGCAGGCATGAGAGAATCACTCAGACAATCTGAGTGAGAATGTGTAAAAACAAGTGCAAATATAGACAAGGTTCCAGGCCTTCAAGGCCAATAATGGCCCACAAATGGACAGTTATAGAGAGGAAAGGATGGCTGCTATGACAGTGGACAAAGAAGAAGCAGTAAATTTGGGCAAATATGGCAGAGCAGAGACGCACTGGGTGTAGAAAAGTAAAAGACTTGGAATTGGGGCTTTATTCCCTGCCTCATGGCTCAAGCTGAGATCTCCAGGTTTCAGAATGAGGGAGTGTTGTGTTTGTTCCTGGTTGGCTGCCCTTGTCCATCATGACCTTGGCAGCAATCTAGACTGACGCCTATGTCTGGACAATCATGTCACCAACAAATCCGATCTCAGTGACACAGACCCACATGGCAAAGAGACAATCAGTGCCTCTAAACTTTATCCATTGGGAGGTGGTGTGTAGGAAAACAAAAGCGAGTCTTTTGGCTTGCTGAAACCATCTGACACATTTCCCAGATTTTCAGGTCAATTCAGCTAAAATCTGAGCATCTAAGATTTGGGGTGCTGAGTTAAAAAAGGCTGGATATAAGATGATATAAGATGACTCATATGCCAGCTGAATCAACTATCAACTCTGTGATTTTCAACTAGATAATCCAAATGGTTTCTATAAACTTCTAATGGAATGGCTTCTGTTTTAAAACCTTTGGGCTGCCAAGTAATCTTACATTTGAAAAGAGCCTCTTAGGTTGCCAAATGCCAATTCATCTCAAGACTCAACTTCTTAACACAGTTATTCCTCCTTCAGAATGTGAACATTGCTAAATGATTTTGTTGTAAATGTCACCTTATTTTATTTGGGGGTTATCCTAATTTATTAGCCCTGCATGATTCCTTTTATAAAGAACGAAATGTCATGACTACATAAAGGAGGCATTATAGCCCCTTTGACTGTCAGGCCATAACTTGAGAAGCAACTAGAAAATCGCAAGAGAAAGAAATGAAAGAGACAAAGATGAAATCAACTGGCCAGTGTAAGACTCCCTAGAATAGACTTTGGAGTGCTTTCTGCTGTGACATCCGAAATGGCTCAAGAAATGGGATTTCCATCTTTCCTTTGAAATGCTTAGCAGCCCAATGGATCTAATGTTTAAACTCTTCCCTGCTGGAATTCTCCTGAGCCAATTTTTATCCAGATTCATCTAGGAATCTGTGCTAGATGAATGCAACTCTTTACCTCCTTAATATCTGCCTGTCCTTCAGATCTGTCCTTCAGTGCAGGGCTAGGTTGGGTTATTTTCTTATATGTGTCCATAGGGCCTTGTTCCTTTTTTTTGGAGCACATCTTTCAGTTTTCAATTACACATTTGTTATCTGGTCATTTGGTTAACATCTGTCTCTGCCCTTGGACTGTAAGCTCTGATTGCAGGAAAACTATCCATTTTGTTCACCACTTATATTAGTTTGCTAGGGCTGCTGTAACAAAGAACCTCAAACTGGTTGGCTTAAACAACAGGAATTTATTATCTCAGAGTTCTGGAGGCTGGAAGTCCAAAATCAAGGTGTTGGCAAGTTTGGTTCCTTCTGAGGGCTACGAGGGAAGAATCTGTCCCAGGCCTCTCCCCTTGGCTGGTTGATGACCATTTTTACATTCGCATGGTGTTCTCCCTGCCTCTTCACATTGTCTTCCCTCTGTGTGTATCCCTGTGTCCAAATTTCCCCTTTTTATAAAAAGCCCAGTTATATTGGATTAGAGCCCATTCTAATAACCTCAGTTTCAGTTCATTACCTCCATAAGGATCCTATCTCCAAAGACAGTCACATTCTCAGGTACTGGGGGTTACTTCCAAGACTGAGTCATGAAAGACAGTGACTTCCATCCTGCTTGCTCTCTTTTGCTTTCTCACTTGTTGTTCTGATGGAATTCAGCGGCCATGATGATGTGCATGGCCCTTTGGAGACAACCAAATGGCCAAGATTAGGAGTGGCCTTTGTCCAAAAGCCATCAAGGAACTGAGGCCCTCAGTTCAACAGCCACATGAGTGAGCCTGGAAGTGGATCGTGCTCCAGTCAAATCTTGGGAGCACTGGACCCACAGCCGCCAGCTTGACTGCAACTTGGTGAGAGATCCTGAGCTGGAGGACCCAGCTAAGCGATGCCTGGATTCCTGACTCACAGAAATAGTGAGATAATATCATTATGGGTAACTCTTTCCACAACAAGAGATAATTAATATACCTGGCACATGTACGTTGTTCATTAGGTAGCACTACAAATTACTTGAGCTGGAATTTCACAGGATAATTTTTTTTTCACAATTTATTTTGATAGCAACTAGCTTAGGGAGGTGAGATATTGAAAAAGAAGATGTTGTTCCTCTGAAGTTAGCAGTCAAAAACCTTATCCTCGGGTTTCCCTGGTGGCGCAGTGGTTGAGAATCTGCCTGCCAATGCAGGAGACAGGGGTTCGAGCCCTGGTCTGGGAAGATCCCACATGCCGCAGAGCAACTAGGCCCGTGAGCCACAATTACTGAGCCTGCGCGTCTGGAGCCTGTGCTCCACAACAAGAGAGGCCAAGATAGTGAGAGGCCGGCGCACCGCGATGAAGAGTGGCCCCTGCTTGCAGCAACTAGAGAAAGCCCTTGCACAGAAACAAAGACCCAACACAGCCAAAAATAAATAAATAAATAAATTAATTAATTTAAAAAGTTGCATCCATCTCATGGATATTTGTTTAAAAAAAAAAAACCTTATCCTCGTTTACTCCCTACCTCCGTTAATATACTAACCATGTTGCTTGTCTACAACGTACTCTCTTCTTGGGTTTAGTTGCTCAAAGGATCCTCTACTGTCTGCTAAGGATTCAACTGTCTTTGTCATTTTCCCAAGCTTTAGAGTTAAAGCCCTTGCAGATCAAGATGATGTCAGATTCACTAATTATTCTCCCTTATGTTCTGGCAGCATAATCTTTTTTTTGTTGTTTTCTTTTTAATTTGGCAGCTTTCGAGTAGTTCCCTGACCAGGTATCGAACCCGTGCCCCCGGTAGTGGAAGCACAGAGTCCTAATCACTGGACAGCCAGGGAATTCCCAGGGGCAGCATAATCTTTAATAGGTTGAATCATATGACATTGCCCATGTTCAACTGTTTCTGCCCTACAAAGATGGTCATTTCATACTGTTCGACTTAACACCTCTCTGATATTGCTTCCTGC
Organism: Balaenoptera acutorostrata; assembly: GCF_949987535.1. NCBI lineage: Eukaryota > Metazoa > Chordata > Mammalia > Artiodactyla > Balaenopteridae > Balaenoptera > Balaenoptera acutorostrata. The sequence continues at coordinate 44,840,744 of NC_080070.1, forward strand.
TCTATGTTGTCATTCATTTTCACGTGGCAATCTCCTCTAGACACTGGCAACTCTAGGAGAAGTAACAGTGATTTGTTCATGTTTGAATTCCTGACACCTGGCCCAGCGGCTGCCATGTGGCAGACATCAATAAACATCATCAGAAGTGAATTGTTGGGCTTCCCTGGTGGCGCAGTGGTTGAGAATCTGCCTGCCAATTCAGGGGACACAGGTTCGAGTCCTGGTCTGGGAAGATCCCACATGCCGCAGAGCAACTGGGCCCGTGAGCCACAACTACTGAGCCTGCATGTCTGGAGCGTGTGCTCCGCAACAAGAGAGGCCGCGATAGTGAGAGGCCGGCGCACCGCGATGAAGAGAGGCCCCCGCTCGCCGCAACTAGAGAAAGCCCTCGCACAGAAACGAAGACCCAACACAGCCAAAAATAATAAATAAATAAATAAATCTATTAAAAAAAAAAAAAAAGAGACACTGAAGATTTTCCAAAAAAATAAAGAAGTGAATTGTTGATTGGCTTACATTGCCTTGCAAAGCAATTAATTATTCATCAATTCAATATATATTTCCAAATAACCTATGTGTCAGGACTGGGTGAAGTGCCAAAGTTACAAAGATGAATCTGTATTCTTGACCCTGAAGTGTCCACCATCTAATAGTAGAGAGACAGATAAACAGAAAATTATAATTCAATATAGGAAGAGCTTAAATATATGTATTAACAGTGATAAAAGTCACAAACAGAGCTAATTGTATTTCAAGTAGAAAAAATTTCCTAAAGGAAGTACATTCCAACATGATGGAACCCCTGTGTCCCCCAGTAACCAGCTCAATAAGATGCTCTTTAATGTACTAAAAACCATTTCATTGTATGCTTTAAGTGGGTGAATAGTATGGTATTCACTTAAGAATATAAGAAAAATAAACTTTCCTGTATATGTTCCAATTATATCTCAATAAAGCTATTACCAAAAGAAAAGAAAACAAAACAAACAAAATCTCTTTATGGGTTTTCCCTGTCTCATACTCCTGCTTCCTGGGATAACCTTCCAAATAAACTACCTGTATCCAAGTCCTTGTTGGGTTCTGTTTTAGGAAAAACCTAACTAGGACAGGCCCCAAGTAATTCCTCACTAAATCACATTTTTTAGTTCCTCTATTGAGTGATGCTACAAAAACAGGCCTATGGCAGCTTCTGCAGTGGAAATATTGCCAAGAAATATGTTCACCTCACCCTTTGATGTCTACCAGGTAAAGTCCCGCGTTAATGTCCCTCAGGTTGGGGGCTCCAAAACTGCCTCTGTACCACCAAGGAGTTTTCCCTCTTTGCTTCAGCCACTAGGAAGCATCATCCAATCTATGGCTTGCTAATGCAATTAAGTAGGACGTTATGGCATGTAGACCTGGGTTGTATTTTTATCTTTCAGTCTTGACGTTGTATTCAATTTTATTTTTTCTTCAATCCTGATTTTCTAATTGTGTTTAATCATTTTATCCTATGTATGTCTCATAATTAGCCTCAAATCTTTTATGGAAAAATGGGCATGGTTAAATTAAATAATGTTACTTTTGTCATACCCTTTAATAAACTGCTCAGTTCTTCAAAAAATATCAGAATTATAAATTTTTAAATTATGAGTAATGCACATTTGTTGTTGAAAAGATTGTGAATATAGAAAAGTAGAGAAAAAAAGATTTTCCATAATCTCACCAGCCAGATATAAACCAAAATGTAACAGTGATTATGTACTTCTAATATTTTTCCTATACATATATTATTTACCAAAATTATTTAATTCATTTCATTCCCTGCCTTTTTTACTTAACATTGTATTAAAAAATATTCCTTTCTATGTCTCTAAAAAGTTTTCAAAAGTGATTTTATGTCTGCAGAATATGTATGTCATAATTTATTTAACCATTTTCTTATATTGGGAATTTTGTTCCCAATATAATAATTTTGTTCCCAAAGTTTTCATTCTTAAAATGATGTGATGAAAATCCTTGTATATATACATTTATGTATGTTACTGATTATGTCCTTAGGATAAATTATTAAAAGAAGCATTACTGAATTACAGTGTACTAATAATTTTATCTAAAAACCCATAACAGGGCTTCCCTGGTGGTGCAGTGGTTGAGAATCCGCCTGCCAATGCAGGGAACACGGGTTCGAGCCCTGGTCCGGGAAGATCCCACATGCCACAGAGCAACTAAGTCCGTGCACCACAACTACTGAGCCTGTGCTCTAGAGCCCGTGCTCCACAACGAGAGAAGCCACCGCAATGAGAAGCCCACGCACCGCAACGAAGAGCAGCCCCCGCTCACCACAACTAGAGAAAGACCGCACGCAGCAACGAAGACCCAACACAGCCAAAAATAAATAAATAAAATAAATAAATTTAAAAACCCATAACAATTTATATTCTTATTGGCAATGTAGGAGTATGTCCATTTCCCAACCTCTCACCAACAGTGGGTTCCATCTTTTTAAAAAATGTCAACATGATAATGTACTGCTCGAGATTAAAGAGCCAGCTAAAGAGAGTGGACACATCTGCAAGTCACTTTGTTTCTCTTAAAGCAACACCTCCCCATTAACTCTTCAACTTCTACTCAAAAGCAAAGATATTCTATTGAATAAATAAGTATTGACCATCTACTTGTGTAAACAAGGTCCTCAATTCTCAGTTCCTTCAGTCAATATCAGCTTGATGAAGTTTCTTGGCTCACGTAAGATGTAAGACTTTGCCATGTGCCTGGGAAGCTCAGCATTACAAATATAACCAACAAAAGTAAAACCCACAGCTACACGTTTTGGTGCAGTGCCACCATTTGTCAGACACTGTTATAAATTGATGTCTTTGAGAGTTTTAGAAGTGTGCACTGTCGCTGGGAGGTGGGACATACAGATAGTTCCCCTGGAGGGTCAATTTTGAAATGAATTCCAACGACAAGGTCACCACTCCAGCTAGATTCTCCTCCCAGGACAGTGACTCCAAGGGAATTCCCATAGTCCACATACAGCTGCCACTCGTGGTGGGTGAGAAGGTGAGATGAACACAGATCTCTTTCTTTGAGGTCTGTGTCACTTGGAAAATAATTAACTTTAGCAGGTGGTTTTGACATCTTCGAGATCCTGGCTTTAAGGTGACCCACAAAAGGAAAATTTCAGTTGAATTAAGTTGTTGCAGAAATAAGAATGGCCCACCACCACCCCTACCGCCAACTGGGGCAATCAAGTGACTATCAGGCAAGGCTTTATTTGGAAATGCAGATCACATTCTGTACCAACTGTTCTTGGCCAAGAGGTAAGAGGTAGTGGGGAGGGGTTGGCCTTCGGGCTGAATCTCATCGCCTTTCTCTTCTCAGAGATGCATCATGCAAGTCCATTTTATTTTTCTTATATGCTCCAAATTTTGGTCTCTCCCATAAGGAGGAAAGATAAGGACCAGGTCAGATTTCCTGCCTAGAGGTGATGGTTTTTGCTCTTACACAGGCTATCCCATGCACTGGCAGACATGGAATCCACTCTGCTCCAATACCCTGAATCCCAGAGTCCTCTCTCCTTACGCCTGCACTCCAGGAACTGGTTTCCTCAGTCAAATTTCCCCCACTTTTCCCCCACTGCATGAGAGCTCATGTGCGTGGGCACACACACATGCACACAGACACACACATGCACATATACACACACACACAAAGTAATGTGCCCAGCAGTTCCTTTTTGCATGCCCTTTTGCTTAGAGATTTCTTGTACAGTTTTCCTGAAATTCAGTTCATTTTTCATTCCTATTTCTTCTATTTTTTTTTTTTTTTACCATCGTTATAATGAGGGGGACTAAAGCAATTCAACAGATGCTTCACCATTCCTTTGGTTTGTGTATTATATCCTTCAAAAATGAAGAAAATTCACATTACTCAATGTCTACCCATGATATAAATAAATGTTTTATATGTAGCAGAGGGTAATCTCCATGCTCCAAGTTAAATTAACTCATTTTAAAACTTTATAGGAGATATTTTGATTTTTTTATATTCCCGAGAGAGAGATTAGGGAAATAAAAATCTCCTCCCTTTTACCAAGTAGAAAAAAAGAATAGCACATTTTGGCACAATTTGGGATCAGAGAAAGGGCAAAAAAAAATGTAAGTAAACAAACATATAGCCATATATTTTCATATCCCACCTTGTTTCCAAAAGGATTTATCATGGAGGAGAAGAAAATACACCAAGATTGTGGCAATTTTCACCTCAATTCACTGGAGCCAAAAGGAAAAACCCAAGCCTGCATTTGGATTTGTGTTCGTAGGACTTTATCTCAACCATTCCCCAAGATTATGAGCAGAAGTTGAAGGAAACTTAAGAAAGAAAGCAACCAAGTTAAGAATTTGTATGTTAAAGCTAATTTATTTTTGGCTTGGGATTCACTATAGCGCAAAACAACTTCCTTTTGATTCCCTCAAGGTTTGCCCACGAAGCAGCATGTGCTCCACTCTGGGAAGGAAGGAACATGTACTCTGTAGCATGTTTTTCACATCATGAAACAGGCAGACTTTAGAGCAGGAACCTCAAACAGCCCACAAAACCAAGTGAGGCTGTGAGTCAAGAGGAGTCCTGAGTCAATAGCAGAGAGGCTGCCCTAGCCTGGGCTGGTCCCACCAGTAGGTGTTACTTTAGCCATTAATCCAGGGCTCTCCATGTATGGAGGACGGTCCCTTCCTGCCAAGAAACACACAACAAAACTCCAAACCAAACTGAAATCTGCCAGCCTGCAAGTCTCCTCTGAAGGCAGAGTTGGGCCCCTAAGACAGGATGCAGAGCTTGCCTGAGAGGGCTGACAGCAGCCCTGCCCAACAGGGGCAGAATGGACAGCCTCCTGGCTGCCATTGCAGGCCACTTCACTTCATCATTCAAAGTGGCTTGTGGCATTGGGATTAGTATGATTTAATGCAGTCACAACAATAACCTTCCTCACCTACTGTCTGAGGCCATGAGAGCCCATCCAGCATTGTTTATTAGCTTTGGCTTCATTCACCATGATTAAGTTCTTTTCAAGCAAGCTTTCCCTGTCCTCTCTTGGTTTTACTTCTTTCCAAAGGAGCTCTACACTCTAGCTTGATGACCCAAATTCCCCTAGTTTCCCTACATAAAGCATGTGCTTCATGAGTTCAAAGGCATCAGAAGCAAACGGAAACTTCCCTACTGACCAGCAGAGACCTCTGTGTTGAAAATGAGTCTGAGGGTCTGATTCCTGCACAGATTTGTCACTTTCTTGTACTTCTCTAGCCTACGTTACCGCAAAAGGTCCTCCTGGCCAGCAGGGGGCGATGCAATCTATCACTGTTAGGACAATTGGCTTGTGGATTGTTGGTAAGTTGCTTTCTGGTTTTTGGACTCGGATTTATAACTCTGACTTCATCTTCTTCCCTTTCTCACTCTCCTTCTTGTCTTTCTTGGGGTTAGAAACAAAAAGTGAAACTGTCCTCAGAGATCATTTAATCCTGCGATAGACAAGCTTTTTCTGTAAAGGGTCAGACAGTAAGTATTTTATGCTTAGCAGGTTATACAGTCTTTTTTGCAACTAAGCTCTGCTGTTGTAGCTGAAAAACCAGCATATGTAAACAATTGGTTTGGCTGTGTTCTAGGAAAGCTATATTTACGAAAACTAGCAGTAAGCAGGACCTGCCTGAAGGAGGCAGGGACTCCTTATCAACTAATGTCCTCATTTTCTTTTCTTTTCTTTTTTTTTTTAATCTAAAAAGCAAACAGAATCCCAGAAAGTTCAACTGACTTGTGCAAGATCACAAGGCTAGTTAACTGAGAGGTGGAGGAGGAACCGAGGTTTCCAGGTCCCCTTTCTAGAACTCTTTATTTTCTGCACTGTTTCCTGTAGTGGGAGTTTATCCCAAAGGCCTGAAAGCATCTCTTAGCTGTGATTGGCTAAGATCTATCAAACAGCCACTGGCTAAAAGCACTTTATTACTTATCGACGCAAAATAGTGTAGAAACATGATGCTATAAATACTTGCTTCCTTGATTCTGGCCCATGGTTGGTTCAGCCACTGACTTCATGGTAGGAAAAATCAGTTCGGGGTCTAATTCCTGTACAGATCTGTTAACTTTCTTGTAGTCCATGAGCCCATACTACAACTTCAACTGTGATATCAGTTCCTCATTTATTCCCCCAAATTTTACACCTGGTCACAAGAGGACAAATTGAGAGAGGATGGGATAAATCCAACTCCCCATCACTGGAAAATAATGGAAAGAACATGCTGCCCTTTCAAATAGCTTTGAAAATAAATTAAATTGCCCCATTGTTGGATGAGTACCATTGTTTTGGCATAGATAAAACACTCTTTGGGAGGTACCATGATGAAGCAGAAATAATCTCTGTTGTCAAATCCTTGTTGTGTTGAGTTGCGTGTGTTGAACCAGTTAACCTCTCAGAGACTCAGTTTCCAGACATGAACAGTGGAAAGAATGAGATTTTTCCCTAGAAAGAGCCCTTGTTCAGATTATACATAGGGCAACCATGTAATTTATTGTCTAAACCAGGAAACTTCTGAAAGTGAGAAGGAGTTTCATGGTTAATTACGCTAAACCCATAGGTAAAATCTGGGACTGGGTGTATGGCTACCTGAGTTATGCAACATAGATACTTGACAAATCTTAGTTTCCTTTCTCTTCCTTTTTCTCAAGAATTCAAGCAAGTCTACATTAATATCCTTCTCTTCCATTTGTAAATGTGATGTCAAGCACTCCGATTGACTAGTAAAGCCTCCATTTACCCTATGGAGCACTTCCTCTTTCCTAATACTACAGAAAACCACAGCTATGTGATTCTACGCACTCTGCCTTGCGTGTTCACACTGCCCTTCCAACCTTGCTGTGACACCAACAGGGCCTGGGATGGGGGTGAGAGGGCAAATGGAGATGGCATTCACTATTCTGCCAAAAGCACAGATGGTCATTTGAAACAACAACATTCCTATTTGGGAAGGAGAAACGTTGTGCTGTGAATACGACGCTTATGAAAGCACCAGAACTGAACGCCTTGGATGTGGCAGAGGGCCGCGTGAGGGTTTCTGATCGGTTCCGCCCGTGTACACTACATGAACTCACTTAGAAATAATAAAGCCTCTATGCTCTCTCAGTCTTGTATTTGTCTTAAACTCAGGCCCACCAAATTGTGCCAAATTATGTGTTGTTCAACTTGCACTGCCCCGAGAACACTAAGCTCATTTTGTGAGTTAACTGTGCCGTATTTATAAGATTTCAGCATTACAACCAGGAGTTATCGACAGAGAAAGGGAAATAAACAGATAATTTTTTAAAAGTCGAAACTACAGCCATTTTTCCCTTCGAGCTTGAATCAAGGTTAAATTCGTTCAAGTCCCTAGGTGACATTTACACATATGTACACATGGGCAGACTCATATTATACAGTGCTCTGTGTATGAGAACATGTAAATAAAGAGGATTAAGATAAACATCATGCATTGCATTTCTGAATTTTGCGTCTATTTTAAGACAGGACATTTTGGGTGAACTTCTCTTTCACTTTATAGAGCATCTTTTTTCCTACATGAAAATGTGATTTATTCATTTCTATTTCAAGCTAGCTATTTTTTCCAGGCTAATAATGATAATACTAATAAATTCTTTTGAAATATTACATTTCCAATATTTTTTAAAAGTTTCTTCCCCTTCTCCCTCCACCCTGCCAATCCCATCCACAGTCAGGCAGTAAGGCACACACAGTGGATGGGAGTTTGGAAGGTAGGTTCAAATCTCAGTTCTTCCACTTTCTACAATATGACATTGATCAAGTTACTTGACCCCTCTAAGCCTTGGTTTCCTCATCCAAAAATGGGACTAATGAGAGTTCCTACTTCACAGAATTTCTGTAAGGATTAAATACATGCAAAGTGCTTAGCAATTTGGTGGGCACATGGGAAGCGTCCAGAAACGTTGGCTCTTACTCCAGCCCCTAACAATTCAGCATAGCTACTTCCTCCTCTGCAAATCCCCTCTTTTCTCCCCTTCTGTGGCAACTGGAGATCACGGCTTCCTGGCTGCACCCCTGGATTCCGGCAGTCTGGTCTCCTGTCTGGTTTCCATGTCACCTATCTCATCCTACCTGCCAGTCTGTCCTGTGAACACCTATCCAATGCTTTTCTAAACTAGCGTCCTCATTCACATCAGAGGCTCCCTGTTTCTAGGGGATAAAATCCAAACTCCCAAAATGTGACAAGTTTGCTCTGCTCTCCCTTTCCAGTCTTACCTTGAACCCCAAATATGAATTATTAAATACCTCCCTACCCCAACAAGAACCACGCCCTTCTCTCCTGCACACCTTTCCTTCTCCAAGGGCCATCTTATCCCCTCCTCTTCAAAGTCTTGTCTGCCTTCTCCATCCTCACCATCTCATCCCTGCAGTGAATCCACTCCACTCATTGTTGCCAGAGCTCCTTTGGCACTTAGTTATAAACTGTCTTGTGACAGCTCAATGGACTTTTGGGGAGCAAAGAATATATTTTATTTTATTATTATTTTTTAAATTGATTAATTAATTTATTTTTGGCTGCATTGGGTCTTCCTTGCTGAGCTCGGGCTTTCTCTAGTTGTGGCGAGCAGAGGCTACTCTTCGTTGTGGTTCGTGGGCTTCTCATTGCGGTGGCTTCTCTTTGTTGCGGTGCCTGGGCTTCAGTAGTTGTGGCACGCGGGCTTAGTTGCTCCGCGGCATGTGGGATCTACCCGGACCAGGGCTCGAACCCGTGTCCCCTGCGTTGGCAGGTGATTCTTAACCACTGCGCCACCAGGGAAGTCCCCAAAGAATATATTTTAGATTGTTCTAGATTTCTGTCACTTCCACATAGGAGATGCTCAATAAAAGCTTCTTGCATGAATGAATAAATTAAGAGAAATGAAAATATAGACTATAAGAGGTCAACATTTTACAATCTAAAAATCACACACTGTGATAAAGACCAAAGGCCCTAATTTATAATGACCGCAATAGACTTTTCTACCCTGGAAATGTATAACATGCTATCACTCGTAAAAATGATGTTGAGAGATATGATTGATATTCCTTCTTGTGGATGAATATTCCAGAGAATTTGGCCAAATCAAAAATAAATGCAAAAAAATCCTATGTTTAACTCTTACATTAGTCCCATCTCAGGGGCAAAATCGCCTGAGATCAACCTACCTTTTACTAAAGTTCCAGGGAACAAAGTCATTTAAATGATTATCTAACATATATACACCAACACATCAAATACAGTAAGTCAGAGATTCAAAGAGATCTTTATTTTCTAAATATATGTAGTATACCTCCAAGTCCCCTTTAAGCCAATATTTGTCACAAAGGCAAGAGAATTTGCTCGGTGCATGGAGAAACTTGATAATGTCTCAACATTGTCTGAATGTCTGAGACATGTGCTACCCATCAGACCCCAAAAATGTAAAAATGCATCTGTTTTTACTCAGAGCCCACTTTTACATCTTTATGAAGTGAGCAAAACCGAAAAGTCACCAGGAATAAAAAGATGGTTGTAACATACGCAGTACTAATCGCTTAATCCTCTCTCTAGTGCCCAGGCTGTCAGGGCCAAGGACGATAATACCGACGCTAATACACGCTGTCTGCAGGAGCTGTCACTGCCGCCCATGTCCCTGAGTTCTATTTGTCAATAACAGAGGGATTACAGAGAGACAAACTACATAACTGAGTAAAGTTCGTGTCCAACATGGATCCAGTTTCCTTGTTTGTCAGTGAGTGCTGATGGATCCAGGAGGACGGTGATGACACCAGCTGAGCTCTCAGCAGGCAGATGCAGTGGAATTTCTGTTCCAACACAAAGTAACTGGCAGAAGAGGCCAGAAAGAACAATTCGGTGACCTGATCTGCAAAACAGCGAGACTCGCTTAACTCACACTTCACCAAAAAAGTGCCAGTACAGCTGAAATCCCACAGAAGAAAGTGTTGGCTTTTAAAATACCTGGGTGCTTGGAAACCCAAAATCAAAGACCACCTGTATGGCTGTTTGAGTAGAGCAATCACATCCCTTGCGTAGGCCTCCCCTCGGCTCTGCATGAAAAGCAGTAGGAAGATCAACTGCTCAGGGATGTAGCGAAACTAAAGGAAGAAAAGTAATTGAATGCCCCTCATATGGGTCCTGCAGCTCCCGGAGATGGCTTGCAAGGTGAGGAAGCACTGTGGAGTGGCTCTGAACTGACTGCAGAACTGCACGACTCTCTTTCTGCATTGGCTGGGGGATGCCCAGCTTAGGTGTGTCGCCAAACTTAGCTCATCTTATTTAAAGACCATTGTCTAAAACACCAGTTCTCCTCCACCACGCCTTCCCAAAGACCTCAATTCCAATCCAGCTGGCATTCGAAGAGAGAATGGATTAGGTCAAGTAGCCAGTCTTCATTAGAGCGAAGGCCGATAGTGTCTAGAAGAATAACAGGGAGGCAATGAAAGGAAAAACTCCTCTCACTTAACCAGCTTTATGACTTTAGCTGTTTCACCTGAGCCTCCCTTGCCTCACCTGGAAAGTGGGATCATCATGCCCACCACCACAGTCCAGCGCTGAGGCTGAAGTAGATGATTTATGTTAAAAGTACCTGGCGTTGTTTCTAGAACTATATAGCCACTCAAGAATATGTTATTAGCGTCCTCTTCCTGAACACAAAAAATTCCAGAACATGAAATGTTTAGGGACAGTTTCCAATTCAGTGAGGCCACAGCGGGTGGTCTCAGACTCTACCAGATCCTTGGAGTATAAGAAGGAGGAGGACAATCCCATGGAAAGAAATAGTCCAGCAATAGCTTCACAGCTGGCTCTGACAAACAGGGGCCTGACTTTCCACATCCTCCTCCAGGACACGGTGTAGCTTTAGCAGGACGCAGGAGGCCATAGCCACAGTTCTTTGTGCCTCAATAGATAATTGCATACACAAAGGTTGAACTTCGGGTGTTCTCAGCCTATCACAGAAAGTGCCCAGTCAGATTTTCTAGACCGTTTTTTCCCTTACGTAACAGAAAAACAGGTGCTGGGAGGAACGGGCTCAGGGCAAATCCAGCTTAGGGAAGGGACAGATAGATTGGGGAAATTTCATCAACACATTAACAAAATTGAAGCTTACATTTCCCCAAAGTTTGCTTTCCATCACACTGTTCCATTTTCAATGTGATGTAAAGTACCACATAAGTTTCTTACTAAATGCAGTGCATGTGTTCCAAACCTCTGAGGACAATTCCAGGCAGGAAGGTGGTAAAAGGAAGGGCCCGGGGCAAGCCTTTGTCCCTGTGAGTACCAGGAATAACAAGCCAGACATTCAGACTTCAGTGCCTCTGCTTCTCTAGCTTGCCTGATGGTCTCTGAAGACTGTCTTCCTTGAGCCCCTGGTGAGGTTAAGACACAATGTCATGTGAAGAGAGATTGTGAGAGGCCAGCACCCAGAAGTTAGATGAGTCCCAGATGGTTTATGCTCCTCTGCTAGGGTTCCCATGGAAACCTGTGCTGGGCACAGATGCTGAACCGAGGGTGAGTTATTCTTATTATCTTATGTAATTCCATGCTTCATCTCTTACTAGTCTTTTCTGGCTCCACACAATCCAGAGCCACACTGACCTCCTTTGATATTCCTTCAAAATGAGTGCATGCCCCAACCTCAGGACCTTTGCACCAACTGTTTTCTCTGCTCAGAACACTCTTCTGCAGATGAACTGCCTGGCTTGTTCTTCACTTCACTGAGGTCTCTGCTCACATGTCAGCTTACTGGAGAGACCTTTCCTGACCACTGCATCTCAAGTAGCACCATGAGGCCCCACACACATCCCACCATCACTGTCACACCTTACATTTCACCCCACTTAGTTTTCATTCCCAGCACTTACTACCCCTGATATGTTATATATTCATTTGTGTTTTATTTATTGTCTGTCTCTCTCACTGGTATGTAAGTTCCATGAAAATGGAGGCTTTGCTTGTTTTATCGCTGTAGCCCCAGTTACTACATTGCACTTGGTACTTAGTATGTGCTCAATAATTGTCTGCTGAATAAATAAAAGAACAGTATTCCTCATATCACAGAATGTAGAGCTGTAGGGGGCCTTATAAACTATCTGGTTTCCTCCTTTTGTTTTATAGATCAGGAGATTGAGTCTATTAAAGGGAAATAACTTACCTGAAAGCCCATAGCTAGTAATTTGAACAACATAAGAGGCCAGAGGGGTGATCAGCATGAAAAAGCAAACGGTCTAGTGTGGAGAAAAATGTGGATCTGGCCCAAAGGCAAAAGACAAAAGCAGAAAGTGCAAAAGAATAAGGGAGGTGGGGAGGAGGGAGGGAGGAAGGAAGGAAGGAAGGAAGAAAGGGAAGAAGGAAGGAAAGGGAGGGAAGGAAGGAGGAAGGAAAGGAAAAGAAGGAAGGAAATATACACATTTTACTGGCTGAAAAAGAGTCTAGAGTCCAAACATGTTTTAGATGGGGCTGAATTAGTACTGAGTATGCATAAAGCACTTTCCAATCACATCTTTTGCAAGCAGACAGACAAAACTTAGGAATGGCCCCTGAGAGGTCCAGTTCTCCATTCATCACTGTGGTGCAGTGAGGATATTCTAACTGCTGGGGTTTATCTAAAGAACAATTATTGTTTTGGTTCAAATCTCCCACCTGCAGGCCGAACTCCACTCGTCTTAGATCGAGAAGGGGAAAGGGGGAGGAAAGAGATATTTGCTGAACTAGGCACTCTGCCAGGGGCTTTCAAGTATCTCAGTTAAGTTTCCTAACATCTTTGCAGATGAGCCACTTTACAGATGAGAAAACTACATCTCAGAGGATTGAGTGAACGGCTCAAAATCTCATAGCTGATCAGTGGCAAAGCCAGGACACTAACTCGGGTCACTGCAGCTCCAAAGCTTTTCACTCTGTTCGGCTCTTCTCTGTAATTTGTAAAGAATTTCAGAAAAGAAAACTTCCCCATGTGCGTTTTCACCTAGCGATTTTATAGTCACCCTAAGGCAAGGCGGGATGGATGTTTAGTCCCCAGAGTGAATCTGGGTTCCTCAGTTTTCACAGATAGGTCTGATTCCACCATCCAATCACTGGGCTGCTAAAGTATTCCAATTTGGCAACGCAGAAGACGTGCTTTGGCTTTGGGGAGAAATCCATCAGTATCCCCCAGAGCCACCTAAATAAACATGCAATCTAAGTAGAAAGCACAGTGTGTTCGCTATGTCACTGTGGCTTTGAAACTCCCAGCCTGGCACTAAGGTGATCCACTGTTCCGTTTGCTGAGGACTGAGGAGCATCCGGGGATGTGGGATTTTTAGTCCCCCAAACTGAGAAAATCCTGGGCAAGCTGGAAAAGTTGGTCACTCTACCTAGCGCCTCCACTTCCAACCAGACTGTCCCTCTTAACCCCCTGCCCAATGAAAAAATTCTGAGGCCACTATTGTACTTATACAACCTCAAACTGTCTTCTACCCAATTTTTTATTGAAACTCCATTGATAAAAATGTCATTTATAGGAGATACATTAAAAGATATGCATTTTATCCATTTTTTTTTCAATTTTAGATTTTAATTCTGGATTTGTTGGAGCTCCAGAAATATGTACCCATGAACCACCTTCTTTTAGCCCCTTTGCAGAATTCCTTTCAGTGGACTGTGCTTTGGTATTTTGCCTCCATTGTAATATTGAAGATACCTTAAGAATTCTATTGAATGTAATGGGCGGAGGGGAGTGATGAGGAAAATGGTGATCCAGTGTCATCCTCAATCTTTTAGAGAAATTTATTTCCAATCTAAGTGCCAGGGAAATCTCTGTGCCCCTTGAGAAACTGTATTTTCCATAGTTTTTTCTTTATGAGAATTAGTATCGTATACCTGATCTTATTTTTCTTTTTACTTTGACCCGCAGGAAATTCAGAGCCAAATTTTTTGCTCAGTATTAAAAATTGTATAGGACTCTTTTGTCTGTATATTCACATTTTAACTTCCTGCATTTCCCAGATCTTAATTTTTTATGTAATACGATGAGGTGATAAATGAAAATGTGATCATTTGCACATTTTATTATAATTTGCAGTTTCTCCTTACAACAACCCAGAAAAGTGGATATTATTGGGGGGATTTAAAGTTCATGTTGGAATCTGTCAGACAAAGGAAAACTTTGGTTCAGCATTGGAATGGGAATTTAAGATATGAGGCAGCTGAACAAACATAGCAACGATTGGTTCAAAATTTTCTAATTTATTCCAACATTTGTCAACACCCTCTATATGCTACCTAGGAAGACAGAGAGTGCCCAGCTGAAAATTTCTTTGTTCCTATCCCTAATTCACTTTCTTTGCATGATCTCAGGTGAAGTGGGAAAAAGCCTTGGTTCCTATTGACCAATAATGGAGGACAAATAACCAGCTTTAGGCCTTCTAGCTCTATGTTCTCAAGTCATCTTAGGGGCAGCCTGGTGCAGAGCAGGTAATGGGTTTGGAGTGGAATCTCAGTCCCAAGATTTATCACCAGTGTGACCCTGGGTTTGTCATCTAAACAATTTGCATCTCCATTTTGTCATTGGTAAAGTAGGATTAATAATATCCACATTACAGTGATATTATAAGGACTAACTGAAATCACGTGTGTAAAAGCATCTCCCCCCCATCCCCACTCCCACCACCAGCACAGTGTCTGGCATGTAGTGAGAACCTCCCACCCCCAGAAAAAAAGGTCTGAGCTGTTACTATAGAAAAGTCAGTCCTCAAACTGACAGGGATCACACTGTCCCTGGCAGTGACTGGAGATTTTATCATAAACCTCTGGCAGCGTCGCCTAATATAATTTTGGCCACTTCTGCTCATTTGTTAAAGGATACTACACAGGCCCAAAGCAGAAGCCCCACATTAAAGTGGTTATTATAGTGGGTCACTGGGGTTCTTTTTCCCTAGGCAACAATGAAACTGAATTAACAAGCACTCACCAGGGAAAACCACAGGCAAGGAACATTAGAACTTTGCAAAAATAATAAGCTCTTAAAGAGACACACTGCTACATAGGCCAAACTTTGGGGCTTCTTGCTTTTTGCACATGCTGAGCTGCCTGGAGCCAACACAGTAAAGCAGAAGTGCTCTGCACAGCCCTGTGGGTGTTCATCCTTGGGGTCCCTGAGAGCCAGCCTTTGAGAAGTCGCAGATCCCACTCCAATTTTGTTAGCTAAGGACACATTGTCTTGTTCGGTCCCTCTTGCCTCTTGCTCGCTTCCTCCCCATCTCTACTCAGCATCCCACCCTGCCTGAATTCGATGTTCTGTGAGCTTCCCCACCCACTGCTCTCTCTACAAATTCAAGTGCTCGAATGTGCCGAATAAACAGCACTGATGACACATTTTACCCCAGTCTTTGGATCACAAAGTCCCATCACCAGAAACAGAGAGACCAACAGGGTCAAGGCTCCCAAATCTCCCGCTGGAGGCATCAAACACTTCTGAGATGCTCCGTGGACTGGCGATTCAAAGAGGAAAGGGATAGTGCCGGTGAACAGAGTGGCAGAGCACCGCCCGATAAGTTCTGTTCCAGGAGTGACTTGAATATGTGGAGTATTCAAAGCACAAATTCTTGGAGCTGACTCTTAGAGGCCATCTGGGCCAACCTTTGTCTGGTGTGCGACTGCATCTAGATGTATGAATCTCTGTTCACTAACAGAGAAATGAAACCCACCCAAGGCAGTCCACACCCCCTTTAGAACAATTATAGTGTATAAACTGGTCTTCACTGTCACACAATTTCTTTTTCATCTTGAAACTCTTTACGTATTAATGAGCACCTGCTGTGAAGTCAGGTACTGGGCAAAGGGGGTGCAGTGGAGGGCTGAGGAGCTAGAGATGTGTCCCCGCAGGGCTTTCTCTAGTTGCGTGGAGCAGGGGCTACTCCGTTGTGGTGCGTGGGCTTCTCATTGCGGTGGCTTCTCCTGTTGCAGAGCACAGGCTCTAGACGCGCGGGCTTCAGTAGTTGTGGCTCGCAGGATCTAGAGCGTAGGCTCAGTAGTTGTGGCGCCCGGGCCCAGCTGCTCTGCGGCATGTGGGATCTTCCCGGAGCAGGGCTTGAACCCGTGTCCCCTGCACTGGCAGGCAGACCCCCCAACCACTGCGCCACCAGGGAAGCCCGAGAAACATGTTTTTTAAAACTGGAGAAAAAGCAATCCACGTTATAAAATGTGAAAACACTTGGCTGAATTGAGTTCTACTGTTGGGCGGAAGGCAGAACTTGTAAGCCATGAACTTGGATATTTAGCTGAAGGATTTTTCAAGCCAAGTCTGGAAGATGCAGCCTGGTCTCTTCTTGGTGCTTATATAAAATGTGAGGGGAAAGATAAATTGAGGAAGGAACTGCTGAGCAAAAAGGAACCAGCACTTGATGATTTGAGAGGTTCTTGGCCCATCTAGATTGCAAAGGATGCTAAAATTAGAAAACTAATATAAGTGTGCTCACTTACTGACAATACATCAAGCTGATACTTACAAATTATATACTTTTATGTGTGTCCGTTGTACTTAAAAGTTTTTTTAAGAGCAACACAAGACAAAGTGAGAGAGTGGTAGTGTATATATGGACATATATAGACTACCAAAGGTAAAACAGATAGCTAGTGGGAAGCAGCCGCATAGCACAGGGAGATCAGCTTGGTGCTTTGTGACCACCAAGAGGGGTGGGATAGGGAGGGTGGGAGGGAGGGAGACGTGATAGCGAAGAGATACGGAGATATATGTATATGTATAACTGATTCACTTTGCTATAAAGCAGAAACTAACACACCATTGTAAAGCAATTATACTCCAATAAAGATGTTAAAAAAAAAAAAAGAGCAACACAAGCTCATGGTTGAAAAATTAGAAAATAGATAAGCAAATATAAGAAAATAAAAATATTATCCATATTTCCAATACCTAGAAACAACCCATATAACATTTTATTTTATATGCATCTAGATTTTCTTCTACATATTTTTATATTTCTACATACATTTTCACCAAAATAGGACCTTATCACACATTCTAATCTACTGGCTATTTTTGTCTCTTAATGTATTTATTGATGGATAACTTTCCAATAAATATACTCCTAGAAGATCATTCTCAAAGATTAAGAAGATGGTAAGTGCTTTACAGGTTTACAAGAATTTCACAGTAGCATATTTTATTTTTAAATTTTATTTGAATGCTTTTTAAAAAATAATGTTAAGGGATACAAAAGTTTATAAAGTAAAAAAGGAAATGCCCTAGTCCTCAGAGGTAACATTTAAATATTCATTTCTTTGATTACAAGCAAGATTAAATATGTTTTCACATGTATTGAGCATTTCTATTTCTTTACTGTGAATTACCTCTTTATAGCCTTTGCCCCTTTGTTTCTATTCATGTTTATTTTTTTCTTATAGACTTGTAATGATTCCTTACATAATGAAGATATTAATCTCCTGTTTGTCTTATATGTTAAAAATATTTTTCTCAGTTTTACCATTTGCTTTTCATTTTGTTTGTGATAACTTTTATGCATAATTTCACATTTACATAGTCACATATTTCAATTTTTTATCGTTTCTGCCTTGGGATTATGCCTGAAAAGACCTCCCACATACCCAGATTATATGAATAGTTAACTAAGATTTCTTCTAGTGCTTTTATGGTATGTTTTATCTTTTTGATTTTTTTTATCTTCCCGAGATTTGTTTTAGTCTATGGTGAGAGGGAAAGGATTAACTTAATTTTTTAAATAAAAATTATTCTAGCATCATTTATTGGATAACCCATCATTTCACATTATTTTTAAGTGCTGGAGTTATTTTTTTTTCTTTCACATACTAAAAATAGATGTATCCTTGCATTTGGGGCTGTCTATTCTATTCCATTGCTCTATCTATTTGTTACAGGCTCTGCATGTTTATTTGAATGCAACTTTATGTTACAATTTATTATCTGTCAGTGTAATGTTCCCCTCCAATTTCTTCTTTTAACTATATTTTTGCTATTCATATGTCTCTCTTCTTTCAGATAAACTTTAGAAGTTACACAAACAAATCCATTTGCATTTCAATTGCAACTCTATTAAATGTGTAGATTAATTTTGGGAAGAACTGCCATCTTCTCCTGAATACAGGGTATTCAGGAAAGAAAGGCTGACTATATGGAGAAACAGTGAGAAACACAACTCTGTGCTTGAAGAAAAGTATTCATGTAGAAGCTTTCTGTAGAAGCAGAAAGATAGGAGCACTGGTTTTGGTCAGAGTGTACTTAGATTTCTCTTGGAAGCAGTACAAAGCACTTTTAAGGAAAATTAATCTCACAAACACATATGCCCTAATGAAACTGGAGAGACACAAGATGCTAGAGGCTGACTGGGGGCTCCTGCAATAGTTTGAAGGTGAAAGGAATAGAAAGATTACAGAATCAGGACCTGGTACCTCTTCAGGAGTGAGAAACAAGAGAGAAGAGCCTCTTATGATACTGCTGAGGAATCAGCCTCATCGGACAGGAAGAAGCTGCTGCCAGCAAAAGGATCCAGGAAGTTAGGAAGTAGCTTCCAAAAAGCAAGGGAGATGCTCAGTTCCAGTTTAAACAGGCTGAGATGAAGTGATGGCACGACTTTTAGGTGGAAATGTTCTGAAGGAGGTTGTAGATCTGGAGCTTCCAGAGGATGAGGATTGCAGAAAACACAGAGCCTGGTGCACAGGGTAGCCTGATAAACATGTGGCATAGCACTGATTAAGTGGTAGGTGCGACAGGACGTGAGAGCTGAAAATCACGTTGTGAAAGAGCAAAGATTCAAGAAGCTTCCCTAAACTTTGTTGAATACTGCATTTACAGGACAGAAAGAAAACTAGAGTCAGAAAAGTAAGCAGTTAAGAACAAACCAACTGGGACTTCCCTGGTGGCATAGTGGTTAAGAATCCGCTTGCCAATGGAGGGGACACGGGTTCGAGCCGTGGTCCAGGAAGATCCCACATGCCGCGGAGCAGCTAAGCCTGTGCACCACAGCTACTGAGCCTACGCTTTAGAGCCCGCGATCCACAACTACTGAGCCCAAGTGCCATAACTACTGAAGCCCACGCGCCTAGAGCCCGAGCTCCGCAACAAGAGAAGCCACCGCAATGAGAAGCCCGTGCACCACAACGAAGAGTAGCCCCCGCTCACCGCAACTAGAGAAAGCCCGCACACAGCAACGAAGACACAATGTAGACAACAACAACAACAAAAAAAAAACCCAAACCAACCTACCAACCAATCAATGGGCAGAATGGTTGTGATTTTGAGCAAACATTGCTGAGCATCACAGAGCTCTAGTGATGATTCAAGGTGAACACAAGTGCACACCCCCAAGATAATGCAGTGGTATGTTTAGAGACCCTTAAAACATTTTAAAATCACCTTCTTATTTGATCCTTGTAACAATTCTGATGTTGGGAAATGCCAGAAGGTTCCCACCAGCAAGGAATGGCTCTAATTCAGTTAAAATTTGCCCAGTCCAGTTGGGCCATGTCACTTGTGTTTAAGGATGTGACTTCAATCATATACAGTCAGCAAAAGAAAAAATTAAAGTCATGTTGTCACAGGGAGGAAAAGGCTAGACATGGGATATGTGAAGTGCTCACTGGAGTTTGTAGGGAATCCATTGCCTCGTGGTTTAACATTGTTGTAACAGGCTGTATGTGCACAGTTATATACACAGAACATGGTGAACAATTTAAGAAATTTTCAAGGGTAGTTTTGAATCCATGTGATTTTCACCATAGGCAATGACTTTCAGATTCTAATCTTTTCATGAGATATGACTTTAACTTGGTCCTTTCACATAGTTTTTATCATGTCACTTTTTTATACTCAAGTTGCCATGAGCCCATTATCTGAGCTAAATCCAGAGAGATTTCTGGGTGGAAATCTCACACGGATCACATAGATGGAAATGGTACTGCTGGGACTCACATTCAGGTCTGTTGCCCACAGACCTTTCCATCACTACTAGAGGGAGAATAATATAGTGGCTAAAATAATGGACTCTGGAGTCAGACTCTCTGTGTTCACATTTTAGCTCCATCACTTTCCATCTGTGTGAGCTTGGGCACAATGCTTAATCTCTCTGAGCTTCAGTGGTCCCATCTGTGAAATAGGGTGAACAATAACCTATCCCATGAGATTGTATTTAGGTAATTGTCAAATGAGTTTGATATATGTGAAAAGTTTAGAACACTCTCTGGCCTCTTATAGGTCCTCATTAAATAAATATTAGCTGTTAATTTTCATTAGTACTCCACATCCTTTTCCAGCTGGTTAAGTGGTTAGATAATTAATAAACATATACAGTTAGTAAGTGGATGAACTTATAGTTCTCTTGACTAATTCAATATTTTTTTCTACTATTTTACACTTGCTCAAACAGGTATACTCAAAGAAACGAGCTGTGTCCAATTTGGATAACAGTGTTATTTGGCAAAGAACAAGGACTGCCTAATTCAATTTAATTTATTTTACTTTCATTTTGTGGAGCATATTAGATATATTTATACACACACAAATACTTATCTTGTGTATGACTGACATGGTGACATGTCATTGATCATACCACTACAGATGGTTCTAGTGTCCCTCTGAAGAGTGAAGAGCCTCCGCAACCAATCAGTGACACAGGCCCTCTTGCACTAAGGGACCCTGTCACCACAACTTCCAAGTCTGAAGAATGAAACCCATGATGAGTACCATTTTGGGGGAGCCTGTGGTACGTTATACTATGCCAACCTCTTTACAGATATTTTGTCTAAAATAATGTTTTATGTCTCATCATTCCTGTATTATAGAGGGGAAAACTGGGGCTTAGGGAGGTTATATAACTTATCTAAGGCCAACTTACTAGTATGAGATGAAATAAGATTTCAAGTCTAGGTCTAACCCCAAAGCTCTTATTCTCCCCTATCTCAACCATGCTGTTCCAACTGATACTAACAGGAATTAAAGAAGAAATTAAGTAGCTGAGATTTATAGATGACGAACCACTATAAAAGCCACTGTTGTGAACTTGAAAAGGGGAAAAGCCAGCCAGTTGAACATTGGTTAAGGGAATGCTTTTACAATGAAGACATTTTTCCCCTTATTTTTCATGTTGTCCAAAAACAAGAGAACAAAGGGTCAGTCCAAGTTCATGGCAGGTAAATTTAGAAAAAAAAGAAAGAAAATACATTTTGCCCCCTAGCATGGAGCCTCTCTATGGACTTCCATATTTGCAGAGTCAAATTTCAGAGCTGTAGTTTTTGAAAACAATTGTGTTGATTTAATGCCCTATAACAATGCTGGCTGTTGACTGGGCGAAGATTAGAGTAATCAAATCACACACTTCAGGGCTTCAGCTAATTTCTGCAGAAGTCAAAGAAGCAGTTTTCTTCTCTCCTACTTTTGCCATCTGCTGCAGACCCAAGGATCCAGGGGTCCTCCCACTGTCTTCTGGAGTTCCAGGCTCCCAGCATGACCAGTATGTATCTGACAACGCATCTAACCGAGGCAGAAAGTCTCAGTCTCCACAGAGGTAGCTAATCCAGTCATTGAAGGGTTACCCAGTCCAAATCTCCATCCACAAAATGAAAACAGAGCAGGGTCTTTGTTTATTGATTTGCCTAGGATCCTCTGACTGGCAAAGGAAGAAAAAAAATAACCCGGCACAAAATAAATGTTCGATTTCTTTTATGTAAACAAGATTGAAACCAACTTGGCTGTACAAAGCAATTCTTTGCATCTACAGCAAAAAATAGCTCCCCTGAGGAGGAAGGAACCCAAGCCCCACTCAACTGCCCCTCCCCTCCACCCTTCCCCGAGCCATTTTCAGTAACCACTGCCTTTCTGCCAATGAATGTCTGTTCAGGGTCCCTGTGCGGGAGTCACTGCAGGCAATGAACTCACCCCCACCCCACCACGCCATCCAAAATGTTTTCTGATCGCGATAAAGGCTATGGACTCTATGCTGAAAGTCAGTATTATTGCAAATTATCTCCGTAAAAAGGAAAAACTTTCATCCAAAAATCTCAGTCTCCTGTTCCTTTCTGTGGGGCTCCGACCAGTCCCAAACTGCTTTTATGTGGGTTTAGAAGTGGACTAAAGGGAGACCTAAAAACAAAAAATCCAAATTCTGTTTTGTCAAATATCCAGATGGTGGATGCCAATTTGGAGGCAAATCCCTTAAAGAAGGGTCCCAAAAACTTGGTTGACCTTATGGGACCAAGGAAGTTAATCCTAAATCCTTGTTCGATCTTTATTCATGTCAAACTCTTAGTGACTTAAGCAAAACATCTGCCAACTTGGATCACATGACTCAGCTTCATTAGCCAGTACATCTACGGACAGGAACATTTTACGGAAAACAAGAATCTAGCTGAACCTTCACCCAAAACTCAATACCAACACAAACAAAGACACTCAGATTTCAGAAGACCTGATTTCCTGTGGAAAAAAAGGGCTGCTTTCATTTTCATATAGGTCCTATTTTCTTAGTGAATTCGAAATGAAGCCTGGATACATCCCTCTGGAAAACCTAGATCCCTTACAGCCCAGAGACACCAAGCCAATTGGCATCAGGCATTTGGGGGAGAGAGTACTTGTAATGCTACTAAAGCTCCAAGTGTTAGGGAGGTATTTGGACTCATAAAGGTTCCCACATTTATTGGGGTACTCAGTGAATCCGAAGATAGAAAAATGGATCTTACACCTGACTCGCTGATACTTCTCTGACTGAGAACCCAAATCTTAGGGGAGAGGCTCTGAGAGCATAAGGATGTCCACTGATTAATGATGTAGGTACAAGAAGGCTTTTCCTGGATTTACTCAACAAACCCATGAAACATCCTCCACCAGAACACTTGGAGTACTCCTAAGAACCATGGTGGTGTCAATATCATCCTTTCTTCCTGATCACTCATGGTTCCATCACTTGGTAGGGAATGTTCCTGGAACTGAGTGGCTTGGTTATAGAGAATGGGAGGGGACAAAGGCACTCCTCTCCTACCTAATCCTGCCCTTTTCCAACCATCCCGGTGATCAGGAAAAGCACTTGGGTGTAGAAAGTGTTAGGTGTAAGGAACGGATAAGCAAGCCTTATAGGCTCACATGAAAATTCCTGGGGGCTTCTCTGGTGGCGCAGTGGTTGAGAATCTGCCTGCCAATGCAGGGAACACGGGTTCGAGCCCTGGTCTGGGAAGATCCCACATGCCACGGAGCAACTAGGCCCATGAGCCATAATTACTGAGCCTGCACGTCTGGAGCCTGTGCTCCGCAACAAGAAAGGCCGCGATAGTGAGAGGCCCGTGCACCGCGATGAAGAGTGGCCCCCACTTGCCGCAACAGAGGAAGCCTTTGCACAGAAGCGAAGACCCAACACAGCCGTAAATAAATAAATTAATTAATTAATTAATTAATTAATTAAAAAAAAAAAAAAAGAAAATTCCTGGTACCTCACCCATACAGCTCCCCCAGGCTTGAGGGAACTTGTGGCAACCCAACTTTTCTATCTAGCAATGAGATTAACCTCACAAAATGAGCAAGAAGAGCTATCAACAGAAACATGTATTGCTTACTCACTTGTTCACACAGGGATATATTTATAGCCTGCCTCATTCCACAAAGGATTTGAGGTGGAATGACTTCATTCTCAAAGGCCCAGATAAAGCTCTTTATAATGGTTATCATCTTGACTCAAAAAGAGAATTCAGAAAACATGGGACAAAATCGAGGAAGCAATCGCCACCAACATGCCAACAGACCCCACCTAGCTGCCAGTCTCCAGGTAGAAAATGCTCTGATAGTTAAGAGTATTCTATTTTGGGATTTTTGCAGTGGTACAAACTGTATCAGACTGACACTTCTTTTCATTCACCATAATGTCTGCCTTAACCACTGGCAGTAAACTACCTGCAAGGCCAATTCATTCAAAGTTTACCAAAAGGAAATGAGCTATGGTAATAAAGTCATGGGAGGAGGGAATTATTATCAAGGGACACATGACATCCACCTATTTCCTACCAGAAATCTAATCTCTAAGGCAATTCTTAGGAGAGAGGTCAATTCAAATTAGAAAAAAGTCTAAATTTTAGACTTTTGGAAAAATAGACTTTATTTTTTAGAGCAGTTTTAGGTTCACAGCAAAACTGAGCAGAAATACAGAGAGTTCCCATATACTCCCTACCTCCACACAGGCACAGCTGCTCTATTATCAACATCCCCACCAGTGTGGTACATTTGTTCAGTTGATGAACGTATATTGACACATTATAATCACCCAGAGTCCATAGCTTACATTAGGGTTCACTCTTGGTGTACTTTCTATGGGTTTTGACAAATGTATAATGACACACATTCACCATTACAGTATCAGGCAGAATAATTTCACTGCTCTAAAAATTCTCTGTGCTCCAACTATTCATTCCTTCTTCCCCACTAACCCATGGCAACCACTGATCTTTTTACTGTCTCCATAGTTTTGCCTTTTCCAGAATGTCATATAGTTGAAATCATACAATATGTAGCAAATATGTAGCCTTTTCTGATTGGCTTTTTTCACTTAATAATATGTGTTTAAGGTTCCTCCATGTCTTTTCATGGCTCCCTAGCTCATTTCTTTTCAGCACTGAATAATATTCTATTATGTGAATGTACCACTATTTATTTATACATTCACCTACTAAAAGACATCTTGGTTGCTTCTAAGTTCCGGTGATTATGAATAAAGCTGTTATAAACATCCATATGCAGGTTTTTGTGTGGACATACATTTTCAGTTCATTTGGGTAAATGCCAAGGCATGCAAGTCCTGGATTGTACGGTTAAGAGTATGCTTAGTTTTGTAAAAAATGTCAAACTGTCTTCCAAAGTGCCTGTACTGTTTTACATTCCTGCCAGCAATGAATGAGAGTTCCTGTTGCTCCACATCCTCACCAGCATTTGGTATTGTCAGTGTTTTGGATTTTGGTCATCCTAATAGGTGCACAGTGGTATCTCACTGTTGTTTTCAGACTTTTTTTAGTATGCAATACATTTTTTCATTTCAAAGCATCCACTTATACGAACTCAATTAACCAAGGAAAGTTGATATCTAGTGAAAGTGGATACCCTCTATGCCCAGGAACAGCGCTAGACATTCCTTATTCCTATTTCACAGACAAGAAGACAGAAGTTCAGAGATGTTGGTTAATTTCCCAGGACACGCAGGAAGAGAGTTGAGGCCTGAATTTGTACCTACATCTCGCTTTCTCTAAAGTCCTTCCCACGCTATACCACACCAGTCAAAGCAGAAGGGAAAGCGAACTCATTTATGGAGTGCCCACATGGGGCATGCCAGGCCTTATGCATTCACAACCTTAACTACATTCTCTCATTTAATCCTCACAATAAAGCTAAAAATGGCATTACTGTGCTCATCTACAGTGGATAAAGAAGGTGAAACTCAGAAAAGTCAGATTCTTCCTGGGCTAGGCATTAACCATTTGGTTGTTAGACTACGCGGGAGGATAAAAGGTGGGGTTGCGTGGAAGGGACTGGGGTGCTGGGATGGTGGGATGGAGGCCCTCAGTGGGGGACTCTTAGAAGAGACAATTTATCAATTAGTCTGGAAGGATTTCAATATATCAATCTGTATAACCACATCAGCCAATGCCAACTCTGAAAGGGCCTAAGAGGATTTGCTGATGGATTGGACGTGGCGAGGTGTGGACAGAAAAGAGAAGGATCATAGATGTTTGCTTCTGCAGTTGGGTAGTGACGCCATTTCTTGAGACAGGAAAGACTGCAGAAGAAGCAATTTGAGGGAGGAAATCAGAGTTCCAGGGGGATGCAGTCAGTTAAGGGGAGGGTACCAGCTATCCTCAGGTTTCAGAACTAAGTCAGGGATACAACACTGCAAAGAAGAATAAGACATCACTCCTGGTCTCACAGCTCCAACACGGCAGACAGTCACACCTCCCAGGAGCTATGATACAAGACAGAACATGAGAGATGGGGAGGGGTAGAATTTGAAAGCTGTACTAAATCTTAGCTTTCTATATACTTATTGACCAAATCAAGGCTGTACCATAAACCTTAAGATTGAAATCCCAGCCTCAAATCTAGTTATAGTAGGAGAAAGTTATAGTAGGAGAAAGAATACAGAGAAAACCCCCGAGAGGCTAGGGAAAGATAGCCTACCACACACAAACATCTGGTTTGCTTGCTATGACTTCAAATGGCATGAGAGTCATTTATCATTAGTTAGCTGCTCCAGGAGCTTTTCTTAGTTTATGTGGTAGGAAGGGAGGGAACGTGGTCTAGTGTTTTGTGTCCTAGGTTTCTGGCTCTGCTGCAAACTTGATGAGTGGCCTCGGGTAAGGTATGGAATGACACTAAAATGTGAATCTATGAGTGTCTGCCTTTTTAGAGGAGTATGAAGAAGAATAAGAATATGCCACAGCACTCTGCAAGATTCCAACAGCCCCAAACAGCAGTATAGGGGGTCATACGGAACCTGAATGTCACACAGGAGAAGGGAGTCATCCCCTCATTAAGGAATCACCTTAAAATTCCCTAGGGCATGTTCTGAAGAACCACTGAGGCACCCTACAGAGGGCTATGCACTCAGTCCCTAAATGAGCCCAGAAAGTTTTCTACAAGTCCATAGGCAGCCGTGGTGGGAAAAGAGGTTGCCAATTATTGACTGTGTAGGAAAGGCAGGTTTTGCAGAGAATTTAGAGTTAGTGACTTAATCAAGGGCAAGGAGTAGCTACGGAGATACTTAGTAGAGAGCGAATTTTAATGATAACCTGACTCTCCCGGGCGGCTGGTGCGGAGAAAGAGGCTCTGTCCTCTAATTCTCCTTACAACCCCCAGGCAGGGAGACACTGTACCCCTACTTCGTACACATGGAGCATGGAGTTCAGGAACTTGCCAGAGGTCAAACACAAGCAGAAGAGCCAAGATGCGAAGGCCAATCTGTCCAACCCCTGAGTCCGGGCACATTCCTCCTGCCCCACATTGCCCAAGGCAAGGAACTTTTGCCAAAATGAGTTTTCCTCAAGGATCAAATTCAGTTGCCCTCTGAGGACCTTTGCTGTGAAGGGAAAGCTGTCTTAGGTGATCTCTGAGGACCCTGTGAACTCTAGCACTACCAGAGGCTTTAGTGTGATTTTTTAAGCCAAGATAAGGCTGGTTTCACAAAACAGCTTAGAGGAGAAAACTGCCTTTATAAGCTCCACCTTTGATATAACTCTGAATTAACTGCCTTGATTTTCCATTTCAAAAAATAGATCTGTACCAAGCTCACCACTTGCTGCTCTCCAAATATATCCCATGTTCCTGAGAGATACATTCATAACTAAGCAAAAAATGAAAGTTGACGACAATGCTGTGAGAAAAAGCAGGGAATAAAACTACTTTGCCAAATTTAACAAGGTTATCACTCCTCTTTGAAAATATTCTTTTAAAAATGCTGGTCACCATGCACTAAGGAAAATGCAATACAAGGCAAGGGATAAAGAATGGGTTGGGCACCTCACAATCTGTCATCTTCCTTCCTTTGAAGTGTGAGAGCTAAAGTCTCACTAGGCGCTCCCCAAAGCAGGGTGATGCCAGGAGTATTAGTGGTAAAAATCAGTGTTGATGCACCATTTAATCGTGCCAGGCAGCATGCTCAACTTTAAGAAGAATGATGGCTAAGATTTAGTCCTTGCCCTAAGAGCTCATGTTCTTTTCTGTTCTTGTCTGAGGACTCTGTTTCCATCATAACACACATGACTAATGACTTTCATATCACTGACACACTAAGATAAATGATCACAATGCTCAGTTATACCTGTTCAAATTCTGGAGCTGGACCTCCACCACCTCCTGTCTCCCTCCCTCCCTCTCTCACTCTCTCTCCCTCTCTCTCTCTCTCTCTCTCTCTCTCTCTCTCTCATATCTAATATTGAAATAAGAAAAACAAAGCCAGCGTATCTAACTCATGGTAAGTGACCTAGCAATGATGATCTTGGCTTTCTTTAACTCATAATAAAGAAGGACATGTTTGCAAATGTTTGTACTTTCTTATTAGATATGAGTGACTTGCAAGCACCCGCTAGGGTATTGCTGCAGAAGTACACTGAGCACAATGTGAGGCTGAGAATGACTCACGTTGTTAGTCATGTGGAACTGAGGCTCAAGTTCAGGTTGCTGCCTCCTGCTGTGCAGGTTGTACACTGCACTACTCCAGAGGGCGCCAGGCACACAGTCGGTAATATGAATGATGCCCACCCTCCACCCCCCACCCCGACCCCCGAGTTGTATAATGAGATGAGCATGCCCAGATTGCACTTTGGAACCAGCGTGGAACCTCCTACATACCCACTTTGACCAGGTTACACTTCTACCTCACAACCTTCCCTCTGGCCAAACTAGACAGACTGGGGCTTCCCTGGTGGCGCAGTGGTTAAGAATCCACCTGCCAATGCAGGAGACACGGGTTCGAGCCCTGGTCTGGGAAGATCCCACATGACGTGGAGCAACTAAGCTCATGGGCCACAACTACTGAGCCTGCGCTGTAGAATCCGCTTGCCGCAACTAGAGAAAAGCCCGTACATCAAAGACCCAATGCAACCAAAAATAAATAAATAAATTCATTTAAAAAACAAAACAAAACAAAACTAGACGAACTGTTTTCTACAAGAGTCCCTTAACCTGACTTCTGACTTTGTGGTGAAGAAGAGAAAAGCAGGAATGCTGGTTTGCACTCTAATCAGCCTTTAGGAAGACTTGGCTTCTTATGAACCTGGGCTCTTTCATATAGAGGATAATCCATCTCTAAGGAAAGGAGAACTAAATGTGACAAGGCGTGTCTCCACCTCCTTGCTTTCTGTTGCCAAAAGAAAACTGTTCTCAAAACCTAGGACCAATCACATGGAAATGACCCAATAGTAGCATGCTTGCAGAATGCCTAGCGGATGCTGGAGCCATGGGAGCAGCTCTGAGGTGGGGGCAGTGCCAGAGGCCCATCCTAGGGATGGGAAGTAGCCCCACCTCTGCCCCAGTGACAGTGGGTGATCTGGGCAATAGTAGCTCCAAGAGGCTGAGGGCGATTCAGGATGTCTTGACTTTGTCAGGAGCTCTCGTGTTCATTAAACCTCTTTTAAAGACACTGTGTTAAGAGAGTTTATGTGTGGGGTACATTGGGCTGTCCTATAAGAGGGCCTCCCTCTCCCCCCATAAATAAGCCCAGATGTTTTGGCCCTCATCCCTAATATATCATCATCAGAGTTTCCATTAGGAAAAAGGCTCTTAGAAATAAGTGCTCCATGGGAATTCCTGGGTGGTCCAGTGGTTAGCACTCTGCGCTTCCACTGCAGGGGGCACGGGTTCATTCCCTGGTCCAGGAACTAAGATCCTGCAAGCCACGCAGCAGGGGGGGGGGGGGGAAAGAAGTGCTCCTCATTCCCCAAGAAAACTTCCCAGTCGTCGTGGGTGCTTCCATTTCCCCCCACAAGCTGCTCCAAAGTTATTTCAAGATGGCAGCAGCAGAAAGATGGATTGGCTCTCTCAACAGGGAGTCCTAAAGTCCTGCCATTCACTGAGCAGAGAAACGTGTGCCTGCCATGGGTGGCTGATAAGGGAAGTGGACACAGGATAAACTTCAGCCCAGCCAGCTGACAAAGCTCAAACGCAGCCTTTGAAAAAACAGCAACTACTGGGCCTCTGCTTTGTGAAGCAAAGACTGTGGGCTTTGTTCGATTCCCAGGCTATTAACGTCAGCAGGAGGCTTGCAATTCTGAACTGTTGCCACCTGCTGCAGAGACAACAGGACCCAAAAGTGTATCTTATAAGACAGTTTCCTTGTAGGGAACCTAAAGCACAAGCTGTCACAAAAATGTTCTTTCACCTCCTGCCCCAGCTCTCTGCCCGTTGTCTCTACCACCTAAACCTCTCCATTCTGATTCATTTTCAGGAGCAGAACACCATTTGTAAGTAATGGACTTCCCAATGTCCATTTCCAAACTGGATAACCACTAAACTTATTGGAAGGTTTCGTATGTGCTTAATAAGAATAGTACGAGTTTTACATGCATTATCTCATTTCACAGCACTCCAGTGTAATAAGCACAACATTTTATAGATGACGAAATTGAGGTGCAATGAGGTGAAGATCACACAGCTAGTAGGTGGTAGCTCTGGGATCTGACCTCCAGCCAGATAGGGCTGGTTCCAGGGCAGAATCCTCTTTTATTCAGGATTTATCTTCTCTCTGGCCCCTTCTTAGTCTATGGAAAGAGGTCACATTGAGAGAAATTTCAGACTTGTGAAGGGTTGGGAACATTTTCCCAGATTACAGGTTTGAAGAAGCACAAGCTGGACGTGCGCCAATGCAATAAAATAATAAGCATGACTCCTTCCCAAAGTCCCTCGTGTCTGAGCTTGTCCCCTTTCAAACGCTGTCCACTTTGCTTGTTCCTATCTTATCGTGGTTAATCGAGCCATATTTTAGTTTTCTCTGGCTCCTGTAAAGATCCCCTGAAGCCTTCCCCAGCTAGATAAGCCTCCCAGAGTTCTTTCTCCTCACAATTAGTCAGAATTTCCTAATGTTGAGCCTCTGTCCAGAAGACAGAGGAAGCAGCTCCAAATGCAAGTGATTAGCTTATGTGTGGGGCTTTGACACAGAGTTTTGCTCACTTACAAAGGCAAACACACAGCTGGTTCAAGGGTAGCTCCTCGTCACTTTCCATCACTGAAAAAAATGTAAGTCTCAGTAATGGCTTCCAAACAGCTAGTCCCTTAACTTCTGTGGGGATAACTCGGCAGATATCTGAAGACCGTTACCGGGTCTCCACACACCTGGGCCAATCTAGGAGCTCACCTAATCAAGGCAACGTGCACATTGCTGAGTGCTGTTTTCTAAAAAGCTCTGATGGTCCATTAGGACAAATCATCCAACCACACAGAGATTTACAAATGAAACACATATTCCTGTGCCGTTTCTTTAACAAACATTCCTCCCATTGCAATGCAAGGTCCAGAGCCAGAATACTAAACTGCGCTGAAAACTTAATGAAAACTGTTATCAAAGAGAACAGTTTTTTAAAAAATAAATTTATTTATTTATTTGTTTTTATTTTTGGCTGTGTTGGGTCTTCGTTGCTGTGCGTGGGCTTTCTCTAGTTGCGGCCAGTGGGGGCTACTCTTCGTTGCAGTACGCGGGCTTCTCATTGCGGTGGCTTCTCTTGTTGCGGAGCATGGGCTCTAGGCACGCGGGCTTCAGTAGTTGTGGCATGCAGGTTCAGCAGTTGTGGCTCGCGGGCTCTAGAGCACAGGCTCAGTAGTTGTAGCACACGGGCTTAGTTGCTCCACGGCATGTGGGATCTTCCCAGGCCAGGGATCAAACTGGTGTCCCCTGCATTGGCAGGCAGATTCTTAACCACTGCGCCACCAGAGAAGCCCAAGAGAACAGTTTTGAATTGGATTTAAGTACATTTCTCAAGTGGCCATTATTTTTTAAGGGGCATAGAAACACTGTTTTTTGATTAATAGTTTTCTGTTGATATCCCTGGGATTTAAATGCCTTACCTATGTATGCATTCAATCAACAAACATTTCACTGAACACCTACCATGCACTTGCAAGACAATAGGGATGCCAAGATAATAGACTGAAGCCTCTTGAGGAGTTCACTGCGCCATGGGGATAACACATGTTGTATCAGGAAGGATTAGTTAGGTGATGCTGCAGTAACAAACAGCCCCAACATCTCATTGCCCCAAATTAGCAAAAGTTCTTGCTCATGTTTCATGTGCATTGTGGGTCAGGAGTCTGGGTTGATGGAGCAGTCACCATCTCTAACATTGCCAGTCACCACACTAGAAAAAAAGATATGTCTGAAGATTCTTGCACCGGCAATTAAACGTTCCAATCTAGAAATGACACTCATCCCTTCCGCTCCCAATTCATTATCCAGAACTAGTCATTGATCCCACCCAATCACAAAGAAACCAGAAAGGGCCATTTTACCTTACTACTAGATTGGGGAAGATCCAGCAACACATGAAGGGTAGCCCTAACGAATCCCACACACACATTGGTAGGTAATTGCGATACAACGTGGAAAGTGCTATTATAGAGAAATGGAAAAAAAGAGGGAGCAATCGCTAAGAAACTTCTTGGAGTAATTACAAAAGGTGCTCATAGGAGGGGACACTTGAGTTTAGTCTTGGAGGATAAAAAGGCGTTTTTGTGGGGGCAAAGTATGAGCATTCTAGGAGAAAGCACATTGCAAAGGCAGGAAATGTGAAAACTCCTTCCATTTGAAGGGAGTGGAAGGAAACTCAGTGTGGCTGAAGCACCAAATCCGGGAGGCATAGAGAGAAGAGGGGCCAGCTGTGAAGGACATTTGCCTATCTTGGGAGTTTGCTTTCACCCTGCAGACAACAGGAGATAACAGGGATTGTCCTATAGAGGAGAGTCTGGCAGTGGAGTGTCAGGAGTATGTTTGCTTGTTTTTAGGAAGATAACACAGAGGAAGCATGGACAAGGACCTGGAATGGAGAGGGAAGCCGGTTAGGGAGCTGGGTCTGTCATCCCAGTGAGAGACAGTGAGCCCGGCCTCAGGCACTGCCAGTGGAGTCTGAAATTTGAGGCATTTCTGAGGAAGAGCTGATAAACCCTAATGTTTTATCATTAAAAAACATTAATGTTTTAAGTTGATGGGGGCTGATGACAAGGGAAACCTTCAAGACCACTTCAAGGCTGCCAGTTTAAGATATGAGGTAAATGCTACACCATTCACCAAGACAGGATTACAGCTGGAGGATAGAGAGGGTCGAGGCAGGAAGATTTGAACATGTTGAATTTGAGGTGCCTGTGGAGATTCAGGTGGAGATGTTCCTGGGAATATAGTCCCAGGAGTCTGAAATCGTTAGGTGATATGAATTTGGGATCAATGTAATTTACGATTAATGCATGGAGCTGGCAACTGAACCCTGTTAATACTCACAACGCCTCATAGAGAAAACTGAAGGGATAAGCGCAAATATATGGAAACATTCTGAAGTAAACCTTGTTAGCCACCACATTAAAACACACACACACACATAGGGGGGTGTGTGTGTGTGTGTGTGTGTGTGTGTATACACATATATCTGTATAGTGAAATCTCAGGGGAAAAGAATTTGGAAATATGTCATCCATCCAAATGCCCGGAGAAAAATTTCAGTTAATATCTACCCCCATCGAAGCACAAAGTTCTTGCCTATGGAAATGTCGATAATTTAGAACAAAGAGATGTATATATTGCAGTCAGAACTGATTGGATGTTTAACCTGGAAAGAATTTTGAAACTGAACTTTTAATGACAATTATAACTAATCAATGCTGTTTTTCAAAGTGACTAATCAAGTTTTCAGGGTTTCTGCAAATTTGGGTGGCCATCCATAGGAATTTTCATTAAACTGGGGTTTTTTTTTCTTCTAATTTTTAATTAAATTGGCCAAAGTCAGCAATCAAGGTTTCCATGTTACTATGTAATGTATAAGGTAGCGAGTACACTGGGCTCCCACCAGCTCCAAAAAAGATCATTTAGAAGGCTGGAGGGAGAAATCTGAACTCTCATTGTCAACGTTCCAAGAGATAAACAGAGCAATATAAGTCGTTCTGAGGCAACGAGATCAGGGTTTTTAAATAAATCATATTAATATGTGAATAAGACAAGCATTATTCTCTTCCTTCGAAATTTAATAGAGCTTTTGTTTCTGCCAAGTAGGAAGGTGACTGTTGGGCTGTGTGGCTGGGGACACATTGAGGACTTTAGGGTCTTGCCTGTCACATGCACTGAAGGGTCACACCACGTTCTAAGTAGGTAACCTTGACCCCCAGGGTTAGTTCACTTCTGGCAGGAAGCTCAGGCGGTTTCTGGTGACAAGCTACATCCTATGTCAAGGAAAAAACATCTCTTCTGGGGTGCGGACCACTCAGGAATCGGTAACAAGCCACACATTTCCAGAAAGTGAGAGTAAAAAACTGACAGGTTACATTCTGCGGGGCTGTTTTTAAGTTTGATTTTTTTTCAAAGGCCAGGTGACTGAGAGAGGTTCAAGCTTCTATCCTCCACATGCAGCCCCACACAAAGATAGTTGAGTCTGTCTTTTTGCGTTTTAAAAACTAAACATATTTTTCCCCTTCTGTGCTAATCTATGTTCTGAAAAGCAGTGGCTTTTAAGTGCCTAGGGCCTCACATTAAGAAATGCACACAAATATCACTGAAACAAAAGATTCACAAAACAACATTTGCCCCTAAATGTGTGACGCAGCCTGATTTTTCCCAGTCTGTTCTATTTCTCTAAAAGATGTCTGCTTGTGTCCTAAATGATTCATGACCCACTAAGTGATTTTGACCCACATTTTGAGAAATACTGCTGTGGAACATCCCTTCCAAAAATATACATTTAAATCTACCTTGAAAAAAAGCAAATAGCATTGGTAATGGATGTTGTTCTCAGCAGGTATATGGAAGTACTGAGTCTGTGAGGTAATCTATTCAGGGCTGACTGTCTCCCATTTCAGAGCAATGTTGATCGGATTCCAGTGGGCCTCAACTCTGTGGAACCATCTACAGTACAGCTTTTGACCCAACTTTCATCACCAGCATATTTACCACGTTCGGCTTTTACCTTCTCAAAGCGCCATTTTTTTCTGACTTAACTTTCAGCTAAGAGGCGTTTGACTTTGCTGATTCTAGACCAGCACTACCCACTAGAACTTTTTACGTCGATGGAAAAGTTCTATACCTCCCCTGTCCAATATGGTGGCTACTTGCAACAAATGGCTAATGAGCACTGAAATGTGACTAACGCAACTGAGGAACTGAATTTTAAATTTTATTTAATTTCAATTATTTAAACATAAATAGCCACATGTAGTTAGTAATTACCATATTAAATAGTGGTGACTCTAGATAAACTCTCAAAATATGTTTCCATTTCTTCATTATATACCTTCCCTTCTTATTGCTTATGGTTAATTGCTTTGCATCACATTGACAGTATATTCTTTACACACTGTCTGGTTCATTCTTGGTCCTTTAAAGTCATGTTTGTGGACAAATGATTTGATCCACACGTACAACACTCTCCATTTTCCATTTTTAAAATGCATTTTTCTTTTATTTTTGTCATAGCCTCATCTTCCTAGAATTTTCAACATCCTATCCATTTTTGAAAGCTTAAAAAAAAAAAACCAGGGGCTTCCCTGGTGGCACAGTGGTTAAGAGTCCGCCTGCCAATGCAGGGGACATGGGTTGGAGCCCTGGTCTGGGAAGATCCCGCATGCCGCGGAGCAACTGAGCCCGGGGGCCACAACTACTGAGCCTGCACTCTAGAGCCCGCGAGCCACAGCTACTGAGCCCGCGCACCACAGCTACTGAAGCCCGCGCACCCAGAGCCCATGCTCCGCAACAAGAGAAGCCACCGCAATGAGAAGCCCGCTCACCACAATGAAGAGTAGCCCCCGCTCGCCACAACTAGAGAAAGTCCACGCGCAGTGACGAAGACCCAATGCAGCCAAAAATAAATTAAATAAAATATATAAATTAAAAAAAAAACACCCCAGAAACCTAAAAACTAACCACAGACTCAGTAGGCATGCTATGGACTGGTGAACAAGATGTGGTTGAGGCTGAATAACCAATCCCAAATGCCATCTGGTGGTGGTGAGCAGAGTGAACTTGCTTTAGCTCTGGACTGTACCTTTTTTTGCATCTATTCTTGGGAAATGTGTATATTTTGTATCTGAAATTGCAGAGTACATAAGTAGAGATTACTATTTGAATGGAGTAATATGTTGGGGCATAAAAAAGGAAAGATACTTTCTGCCTTCTGGGGAGCTTTTGACTGAGGGAGGTAGACCAACATAGGTAGATATAACTTCACCATGAGGCGGACTCTTTATGAGATGATGCTGTGAGGCAGGTGTAATATTTAAGAGAGTGTTAGAGATGAAAGAGTTCTGAGTTGGGAATGGAGGTATGGAGGGCTTCATAGGAAAGATGACTTGTAAGCTGTATCTTATGAATTGGCACTTAAAAGGGTTTTGGGACAGGGAAGAGCATTCCAGGCTGGAAAACAGAGTGAAGGGAGAATTATAGAGCTTGAGTGTGTGGCATGTTTGAAGAAAGCTAACTTACCTAGAGTCTCTAAGTCTGATGTGTCTAATCAGGTCTGTATTTTAAGAAGACGCATCCGTCAATAAATATTTACTTTGGACAGCAAGATAAAAATAATTGGTTAGAGGAAAATAATATTGGAGCAGGGAGATCTGCTCTTGGAGTGATGAGATAATCCAGGTGGGAGGTAACAATCCTCTAAACAAGAAGGTGGCAAACTATGTCCCACAGGCTAAATCAGATCAGAAGTCTGCTTTTGTAAATAAAGTTTTATTGGAACACAGTCATGCCTACCTTCTCATTCATTCACCTATTGTCAGTGGCTGCTTTCATGCTACAAGGGCAGAGTTGAATAGTTGTAACAAAGCCAGTGTGACTCAGAGAGCCTAAAATATTTACTATCTGGTCCTTTCAAGAAAAAGTTTGCCAGCCTGTGGTCTAAACTAGAGTGGTGAGAACAGAAAGGGTGGCATCCACATCAGGGAAATGATGGTGGTGAAATTCACAGGATTCAGAGATACATGGCACACTGGGATTGATTCACAGGGGAAGTTTAATTCAAGGTGTCTTTAGGGTTTCTACCCTGGGAGACATGAAAGAAAGCAATTTCATTAACTGAGATAGGGATGAGAAGAAGGTAGGCTAGGAAAAGAGACAAGGAGTTCCAAGTTAGACGTGTTGTGTTTGAAGTCCCGGTGGCTCCCCCCACCCCTGTGAAGATGAATGTATGCATCTTTGGAGCCAAGGAGAGAGGCCATATGTGGCTGAAGATGCAGACTGGGAAGCTACATGTCTAAAGTCAAGAGGTGATAAGAAGATGGTCCAAAGAGAAAGGAAAGGAAAGAACAGGAACAGGCTGAAATCCCCGGGGAACATTTCTATTTAAGCAGCAGGCAGAGAAAAGAGAACCAGTAAAGAATTCAACAGAAAGGTACGAGGAATACCAAGGCATTATGGAACTAACAGGAGGCAAAAACATACGGGAGAGAGGGTGGCTGACAGAGTCAAAAGTTGTCCTAAGGGTGATAGAATGAGGATGTTTCAGGGGAGGTGACTGAACACATTAGAACACTATTGTTGGTATTTGGGGACAGAATCCAAGGAATGAACAGAAGTAGAACAAATTGTGACGGCAAATGAAGACTAATCCTTTGAGATTCTTAGCTATTGAGGAAAGATGAAGACCAGCTGGATGCTGGAAGGGGGAACAGGTCTAAGGAGGGTTTTCTTGAGGAGATGAGAGCTTTGGGTCAGCTTATTTTACACAAATGTCAATAGATTCTGGCATGAGGACATTTCCCAGACTTTGGACAGTTTACATATTGCTCAGATGCCTTTATTTGCTTCCTTTGGAACTTACATCATTGCTATGGTCTGAAAAGTTGATACTTCTGGAACCCAAGCATGAGCTAAATGAAATCTTCCTAACTCAGCCTAAAATCTTCTTAAGTTTTCTAAAAGGAAACAAAGCCTTTTTAAGACCTTCATATATAGATCCTCAGGTCAAGAGCTTCATATGCTTTGAGTTCCAAAGGTGAAAAAAGCCATGGTAGAATCTGCCAAGTTGAGGAGAGGCTGGTATCTGGAGTCTTTGGCCTCCCCACCTGGAACAACCATCTCTCCTGAGCCCAGAAGATTTGCCCCCAGACTCACTTTTCTGGGGCGCAGCGTTCCAGCCCTCAGGAATGTGCCTCTTCTCTGGTGTTGCTTTGAGCCATCAATTTAACATTCGACTACAAATAGCAGTACCTTAGAGGGAGAACAGAAACTAAAAACTTCCAGATTCGGAACCCTAAGTTCTGGGTTGAAACCAGTAGTTGATGAGCAAAATAGACCCCAGGGGACATTTAGCAATGTCTGGAGAAGTTTGTGGTTGTCACAGTTGGAGGTGGGGTGCTACTGGCATGTTAACAAGTAAAACGATGAAGGCATATGATCAGAACTTCACTCACCTGTCAATGATGTGAGTGACTTTGCTGAATCAGATAAAACTGGAAAAATATCTCAAGTTTTTGCACTATTCACAATGTAACAGTATTAGAATAACACTTTTTAAAATTTAGTCTGCATTATTTACATTTACATTTCTTCATCACTTTCTTAAGTCTAGACGGTCAAAAAACAATAAATCATGACTTGATTTATCGCATTTGCCCATTTCTGTGCTGTAAACACTCCCATCATGGCTGATTTCAAGACATCAGTATGGAGTTGGAGAGGGCAGTGCCGTAGCTCCCCTTAGAGTGTATCCCCACCATACAGATCCGATAGAGGTAAATCACGTCAGGGGCATGGATGATAGTAAAACTAGTAAAATAATAGTGAGTGATGAATTTTGAATACTTATTATCTTTGTTTTCAATGTAGTTTATTTTAAGTTTATATAATTTAATTTTTAATAACACCTACGTTTAACAACGAGCTTGCAAAATTCTTGAAAATTTGACAATCAATCTCAGGAGCCAGGACAAGCCAACTCCAGTGCACCAATGATTCAGGGAGAGAGAGGTTTTTGCTTTCTCTCCTGCAGGGTGTAAGTAAGCACGTCGGTCCGATTTTCACTGACGGCCATTATAACCAGGAGAAGAACATCCAGCCTTTGGCTGAGGCCAGTGGTAAAACAGGCAAAATGGAGAGACAGAAAAAGGCTGAGTCCTCAGTGCCATCACTCAGTTAGTGATCAAACCCGTGCCTGGAACCCACCCCAGTACTGATCTGCTCATGGAAAATACTCTTGCCCTTATTGTTCAGGCCAGCTTGTATTGTGGTTTTATAATGTTTATCGCCAAGAGCATTCCAAGTCAATATTGTTTTTTGTTTTTGTATTTTTAGGAAACAATGGCTTAATGAAAGAAATCATCTCTGATCATAGAAGTTAGGCCTTTGAAATTGGGGAGGGTATTTGAGAACCTTTCAGAAGGCAAGGAGGGAGACGGCTTATTTCATCTATATTCTTTATTCTTTTTCCTGCCAATCTGCCTATGCCAGACTTCCCTTCAAAACTCAATTCACTCAGCTCCTTGTCTTTGAAGCCTTCTCTAAATCTTTCCTCTTCCATTCCCCAAAACAAAGTGGATTCTCTCCTTCAGTGACCTTGGTGTAGATAAATTGCCTATCATGTTGCATTCTTTTACGATTGTCAGACTCCCAGCTTCCCAGAGGCCAGGTTGTTATACTGTTTTTTTTCTGTATCTCTGGTGCTCAGCACATAGAAAGTGCTCAATAAAGTTGTTAAGGACTGAATTGTGTCCCCCTCAAAGTCCATATGTTGCAGCCCTAGTTTCCTGTGTGACTGTATTTGGAGATAAGGCCTTTGAACAGGTAATTAAGGTTAAATGAGGTCATAAGGGTGGGGCCATAATCCAATAGGCCTGGTGTCCTTATAGGAGGAAGAGACACCAGGGATACATGCACAGAGAAAAAGCCACGGTGAGGACACAGTGAGAAGGCGGCTGTCTACGTGCCAAGGGGAGAGACTTCAGGAGAAATCAAGGTTGCTGGCACCTTGATCTTGGACTACCAGCCTCCAGAACTGTAAGAATGTACATTTTGTTTCTTAAGGCTTCCAGTCTGTGGTTTTTTGTTATGGCAGCCTGAGCAAACTAATACAAAAGGAGTGCTAACTGAACATATGAGTGTTCTTTAAGAAGGGAGGGTGGGGGCTTCCCTGGTGGCGCAGTGGTTGAGAATCTGCCTGCTAATGCAAGGGACACGGGTTCGAGACCTGGTCTGGGAAGATCCCACATGCCGCAGAGCAATTAGGCCCGTGAGCCACAATTGCTGAGCCTGCGCGTCTGGATCCTGTGCTCCGCAACAAGAGAGGCCACGATAGTGGGAGCCCCGCGCACCGCGATGCAGAGTGGCCCCCGCTTGCCGCAACTAGAGAAAGCCCTCGCACAGAGACGAAGACCCAACATAGCAAGCAAACAATCAATCAATAAATAAATAAATCTTAAAAAAAAAAAATTTAAGAAGGGAGGGTGGAGGGAGGCTCAAGAGGGAGGGGATATGGGGATATATGTATGCATATGGCTGATTCACTCTGTTGTACAACAGAAACTAACACAGTATTGTGAAGCAATTATACTTCAATAAATACCTATTTAAAAAAAAAAAAAGATCGTTCACACACATCCATGAATCTACTGGTCTTAAGCACTTATTTGCTTTCACTACCCCAAGAATATGATTTCGCCAAAACTCTGACAAAGTAATTTAATTTTATTTTGGTTAAGAAAAAGAAGAAAACAGAAAAACAGCATATCTCTCTGCCATGGAAAATAGAGATATTTTCTCCATTAAGTCCTTCCATATCCCTAATTTCTGATTTGTTCTCTTTTAGGTTTGTTTTAAACGGAGAATGATGAACCCAGTGGAGACCTGGGAACTATACACAAAAGGGAAATATGACCAAAGAAAGCAGTCACTTTCATCTCCATGAAAGCAAAGCTGTTTTTGTTGATACATATGGAAAAAATCAGGCCCAATTATAGATTGCGATTTGGCACCGAGGTTGCAGCCTCACCACAGGCCTTTTCTTTCTTTCCACAGATATACCATTACAGTCCACTGAGCCCCAAGCCCTCCATCACCGGCAAGCCATTCCTCAGAGAGACGGACCTCGCCAGAGGTGTCTACATCCCTGTCAGGATGGGTTTCAGTGAAAAAGTGTTTCCTGTCTGTTGACTCTAAGGAAGAAGATCCCTACTTGGTCAGAGCAACACCCAGTTAGGCTCCCGTGGAGACAGTCACACGCTGCTTCACGCCAATGGGTGTGGGCACCCCTGTCTTAGCTCTCGCTCTAGCGTCAGCCCCCCTCCAAAACCAGAGTCTTCCTGGTATTTCACATGGGTTTTAGGTTGATAATGATCAACCCTCTTTTCTAATCTGCTGGTCTAAATCAGGGATGTTCAGAATGTTTAAAGTGGAGAATATCAGGGTGCTTGAAGACCTGATTCTGGACCTGCTCTCTGCTAACTTACTGAATGACCTTGGGCAAGTTCCCGCCCCACTAACCTCAGTAGTGTCATCTGTGAAACAAAGGGGTTGGACTAAATGATCTCCAAAGTCCTTCCCAGATGAAACCATTCCTGTGCTGCCACCTTAGTAGCAACCAGCCACACTGGCTGTTTAAATTTAAATTAAATTTAAATTAAACAGCCACACTGGCTATTTAAGATGTAGTTCCTCAATCTCACTAGTCACATTTCAAGGGCTTTTATAGCCATATGAGGCCAGTGGCTACCATACTGAACAGCAAAGAAAAAGAGTATTTCCATTATTGCAGAAAGACTATTGGAGAGCCCAGGTCTAATGCTCTTACTTTATCATAACTGTAGATAATTTCACTACAAAGTCTGACAGTTCAATAGCACTTCTATGTCTATCGTGTATTTCAACACACCATTACATTCAACCACCCAAAATGGGTAAGAGAGGTATTATTATGTCTACTTTATGAGATGAGGACACTACTCAAAGATTAAATGACTTGCTATAGGCTCATGCTGCTAAAGACCAAATGTTATTTTCCAAATTCGAAGCTGTCTCTACATGTGGCACTAAGTCACAGGGAGAAGACATGCTTGGCCTCGCCAAGGCCACTCCAACCCATGGTAGCACAAGAACTAAGACCTACTTATTAAGAGCTGATCTAGAGACCCTGTGCCTTAGTTTAGATTTTAGTTCAGCACGGCCTCGCTGTGTGACCACAGACAAGTTAGTTAATGTCTCTGGGCTCCTTTCCCCTCATCTGTCAAATGGGAATGACAACAGTATCCACTGCTTATGAGAATCACACCAGCAGATGCAAATCAAGTGCTGAGCTCACAAACTCATTCACATAGCAATTGCTCTCTGAAAGTTAACTACTAGTGAGAATTGACATTCTCACCACCTCTATGCTTCCCCCAGGCCTTTGCATTTCCTCCACTACAGCAGCCCCACTGCCAGCCCTTGTGGACTTACTTACTGCCAGCTTGTCTAAGGAAGATGCTACTCTTTCCACCTGGACGACAACTCAGTTTTTGAAACCTACTGAGTAATTTGTCCTCATAACCTCCTGAGGCTGTGAGCTTTCCGGATTAATTACAAGTTGTTCAGGAAGAGCTCTCTCCTTGGAGGGACTGGGTTAACCGCCTGGGCAGCGTGCCACAAGCAAATAGCTCTCCCCCCTATAATTTTTCCAAACCTTTTTGGTGCTGGGAGCCCACAGTATGCCTGCCCCCGAGGAAGGCCTGGCTCACGGTAGGTGCCACCAGTGCACGTGGGTGAGGGGTGGGCTGGTGGGGCCCTTTGGAGCCTCCTGCAGGATGATTTTCTCCCCTGCAGCAGGGTCCAGCAGCCTGACAGCAAAGCTGGCTCTGCCCAGACTTTTGTCTCCCGGAAAAGGCACTGCAGACATATGTGTCCCCCCATGATGGCTTTTCCTTCCCTGTCCCCCCACAGTGGAGTGCCTCAAAGAACAATATTTACACTGACGGAGCTGCAGAGAGTGGGGGACAGGCTACCAAGCCAGGTTCAACCAGAGAGTTGGCAGGGGGCGGAAGGTGTCCCCGAGTGGGAGCAAGCAGGGCACTGGCCCGGCTGCACGGGGCTTTCCCCATCCTGCCCACCCTCTCCTGGGGCCAGCCCAGAACTGAGGAGGCA
Organism: Balaenoptera acutorostrata; assembly: GCF_949987535.1. Taxonomy (NCBI): domain Eukaryota; kingdom Metazoa; phylum Chordata; class Mammalia; order Artiodactyla; family Balaenopteridae; genus Balaenoptera; species Balaenoptera acutorostrata. The sequence goes on from NC_080070.1 coordinate 44,883,573, forward strand.
AGGAAGCATCTTCTGGCCATGCTTCATTTATCCAGGAGCCGGGAATGGAACTGTGGTCAGCCCCTAGGTGTTTCCTGGGGCAGGAAAATGAAGTGCTTTTTCTCCTGGCTGCAGCAATGGAGCATCAGAGCACAGAAGGCGTGGCATGAACCATTAACAGGGCCCAGTTGTGGAATCGGTCTGCTGGCCTCCATGTAGCACCAGGGCCGTACGCACCTCATGGAGAAGGGGCATTAGTCACTCACACATTCATTTGCTCATTCATTCATCGAACAATTCAGTCCTAGGATGATTCTGAGATAAGTAAAAGCCAGTTCTTCTTCCAAGAACCTCAGAGACCAATGCAGGGGTGGAGAAGATAAAAGAAAAATTAGGTGTCAGTATAGCAAATGCTAAAGCTGAGACACAAGCAAAGGGCAAAGGAGTGCACAGAGGCCCAAGGGCCTCTCCAGGAGGAGACGGCAGGTAAGTTGGGTCTCAGTGGCTAAAGGAGAATTTAGAGGTGCTGGAGTGGGGAATGGGGACTTAGGGGAGAGATCTTGTGCATCCTTGTTGACTACTGTACAGATTTACTCTGAGAGATGTGGAAAGCCTTTGGTGGGTAACATGATCTGAACATACATTTTCCTGGGATCACTCTGGCTGTTCTGTCGATAACAGATTGTTAAGGGTGGGGGATGGATGGAAGCAAGGAGACCGGTTTGGGGGGCTTTTGCCACATTCAGGTGACAGATGATGCAGCCTGTTAACCCAGGCTCCAAGCAGTGCCTGGTGTATGTGAGACATACGATCACTGTTGAAGGAAGGACACAAGCAGTCACTGTAACATCCACTCATGATAGTTTTTAACCACCTGGCCAATCCAAACCTTCTCTCTCCTCAGCAGCTGCCAGTGTTCTGAAGACTGCTCTCCCATAACAGCTATAGTCTCTATCTCCTTATTCCTTGCTCTAATTTTCCTCCTAGTCTTCAAATAACCACTAAGCTCGTCAAGTTTCTTTTCATAGTATCCTTTCTGGATCTAAGTGCTTTGCAGAGTGCCTGCTCCGTCTCTGGGGTGGTAGAAATCCCCCTCCCATGGAATCAAGGGGACCCTGCTTTTGACAGTGATACTGGCTCAGGCCAAACCTCAGCGCAAGAAACCCTAAAAATGCTCACAGACCCAAGCATTGCTCTGAAGATTCAGTCCAAGTGATATGGGATGACAGATATCTAAAAGCCATGTGAGCACAATAGATGCTATTCTTCCCAGAGTTCTTAGGAGAGACCCTGGCTATCTTACAGAAGACCCTCTTTTGTTTCGTTTCTCTCCCTTCCATAGTGAGCAGAGTCCTTCAAAGGAAGCTTTTAGAGGAAAATGTCTCCACAGGCTGATCCCTTTCTTTGAAAACATAATCACACTCAAGAATGACAACAATGTAAATCGCCAGAATCATTAGGCGGAATCTCGATGAATTAAAATTGCTTACATCAGGGTAAGATTAGGTCAGTTGCCTTGAAGGGAGCCTGAGTGCTGCTGCGGTTCGCAGACTTCCAGCCTTTCAAAAGCAAATACTGTCTGAGCTCTGCGGTTGCCTCAGCAGCGCCGATAGTCAACCCCTGATAAGACCATCCTTGTCTGGGATGGAACAAATTACTCTGCTGCTTGGTCTCTGAGACCCCTTCATTACGCATCCCGCAAAGACAAATTACCCTGGACACGTTGATAGGATTGATCCTTCAAAAAGTCTAGGTTTGTCCCACAAGCAAGGGCTACCTCTGCCCATAAAATGGGCGGAGGCAAAAGGGATGCCTGAAAGTTCCAAGCTGTTGCCTCGTGAGAAAAATTGCATTCAAATCACCAAGCAAACCCAGGAAGGTCTGAATGCCCAAGGGCGGGGCGCCAGGGTGGGCGGGTGGGAGACCACGGGAATCCTAAAAGCAAAATAGAGCCATTATATCTCAGGCCTAGGGGCAGCCTGAGAGATTCTGGTGCCTGAAACAAATAACAGGAAAAATATGTCAGATGTGTGGTCGCGGTATAAATCATGAACAAAAACACAATTCTAAGACTCCAGAGAAGCAGGAGGAGCAGTCACTTGAGTACAAACCTTGATAACTACTGAATACAATTTTGGCTGCCGAAAGGCAGGCAGTGTAACCAAGTTTATTTTAGGATGTCAAGAGTGACTTGCCCTGGGAAGCTATGGTGTGTTCCTTTTTTTTTTTCTTTTCCACTTAAAATAAAGTAAGATTTATCTTAGAGAAATTGGGAGTTGATTTTTTCTGGGAGTAGAACTCACTTCAGACCTCAACTGACTATGAGAATAAGGAGGGAACTGGCCTGGAGGACTAAACGTTGGTGTGAGTTCCTCAGTTGTGTCTGAACCTCACATCTCATTTCCTGTTCCACCCTCTCTGTTCACAGGTGAGTCTTTGGATTTATCTGATTTGTACTTCATGATTTGGGCCCTCATTTGTGCACTCTCTCCTAATGGGCTAAAGGAACACCCTGTGGGTGAAGGCGCAGTCCCTAACGACACTCAGGTTCTGAGGTCAGACTGCCTGGGTTCAAATCCCATCCCCACCACTTATTTGTTGGATAATCTCAGATAAGGTGAAGATTAAATTAGATCATCCATGTAAGCCACTTAGCTATCATGAAATATTTGCAGAATTGAATGAAGAACAGAATAGAGATGAGAAGGCAAGGGAGGAGCAAGGGTCTGTATAATGCATGGAGAGTAAGCATTAAACATCTAGTCCCTGATGATCAAGAGTTGACCTAATAAAAACAGCAGAGACAGTCCTAGGGCAATCCATTTTCATTTGGGGAAAAATATTTTATATTTTAAAAATTAACAAGAGAAAACGATTTAAGGTGGGAAGTGATCCAGAGGGCCAGTTATCATATCTGCCAAGATAGAGGCAGATAATCCAAAGTGGCCTGGGGAGAATACAGAAAGATCTAGGAAAGGTTTATGTGCAGCCTCTGAATGTGGCCATTCTCCACTATATGGCAAGGAATCTTGGTCCATCGTGAGGACTTTAAAAAAGAGGATACAGGAGCCGGACTTCTCAGGAAATGAGAGGCCCAGAGTGGAAAGGAAAGAACCAGTGATTCACTTTTACGATGTTACATGATTCTCAAATATTGTTTAATCATAACAGTGCAAAGAAATATCCCATTTGACAGGTCAGGAGACTGAGGCCCAGGGAGGGGCCCAAAGTCACTCAACCAGTTAAGTGGAAAATCTGTAATTACACCAAAGTTTGTCCAACTTCCAAACCAGTGCATCCAAGCATCAGGGGTCACCAGCCACACACATTTGGAGAAAGATATCAATTAATCTACTAGGCCCATTAACAAGCCAGTCTTTCATTAATGACAGATGGCAGCAATGGTGAAAGGATCTTTATTCTTTCCCTTACCGGATCCTCCCTACTCTCACGATGCAGTTATCCTCGGGCATGTTTCTGCAAGGCAATGTAAGGTTTCAGTGTCCCATAATGTCAGGCTGCCAAGCAGGAAAGGAAACCCAGTTTTAACAGTGCATCTCATTTTTCGCCTAATTAGTACCAACACACTTAGGGATGTTAAGGGTGAAGTCTGACTTGTCAGCTGCTGGCAAATACAGACCCATCAGTGTAAATCTCATCCCGGATGGGGGCCAGGGGTATTTCCCTAGTTGAAGGTTGTTGTTCTTGGCTGGGTGTTTGACAAAACACGGTCCCTTTTCTTCCTCGGCTATGGTTCTGGGAGAGTCTGGTGCTGCCTGGAGCAAGGCTGACCTCCCTTCCAGCGTAGGAGTTTCTTGTGATTCTTTACACCTAGGAAGCCCGCCTCTGAGGGAGTGAAACGACAGGGCCACCCTTTCTTTTGCCCAGGAATAGAAGCTGCATTATGTCAACTGTCCCCGACTATGGATTCTCCCTCCTCTCTATTTACAAAAGGGAAACAGATGAATTCAATCAAATATAAGCCCCCCGAATTATGGCTTCCTTTATACCTTGTGGTAAAGGAGTTTATACATAATTGGCACATGATTTTCTCCAGTGGTTTCAAGTTGTTCCCAGTTGTAAAAAGGAACCTTTCAGTTTGGGAATGAGATGGTTTTGTTTCAAACCAATCCATCATGCCTTCCAAAGGCAAAGAGGGTGGGTCGGCTGAGTGAAACCAGGAAAGCAGCAGGCAGGTCATGGCCTCAGCTGCTTTAATTGGGTAAATGGAGGCAGGCAGTGAGTCAGGGAGAAGAGAGGCACAAACCTCCTTTGAGCAGTTGTGATGGTTCTCATTCCCCATGAGACCCTCTGTCACAGTTGGGGTGGAAAGCCACCGGCTCCCATGCATTTAGCACTGCAGTCTCTGTTATTAGACTATGAGATACAAAGGTAAGTCCTCCCCTTGTTCAGGTCAAGGTCAACCAACACCCGAAGCCTTCACCTTCTACAGACTCTGAAAATCAAAAACACCCTCTGCCTGCAAAAGCCAATTCACATAATTGGCTGGCACCAAAGAGCAACGGAGTCACCGTTCAGTTATGTTTATGCAAACCTTTAATGAAAGTCAACATAGAAAACAAGGAAAGACCACTTTACACTTGGCTTTTAAAAGCTGGGTTTGGAGCCTGAGAGATTTTCCTAAATTACTATTAACAAAGTCAACAGGTTAATATGCTTTCAAGGCTTCATCCAAATGGGGCACCCAGATAATGATCCTATTACATTAAGGTAAACAAAAGTGCAATTGTGCTCACCCCAGGATTAGGAAGTATCTTAAAAGTTCTTTCACATTTCTTTTCCACAGTTTAGCAGGCCCAAAAGGGAAATGTCCAACGTCATTAGAGAGGATTGCTTACATGTTGTGGAAACAACAGGTCACTCCGGGTTCTCAAGGCATTAAAGATTCATTTAGGAATTCTACCGAGATGACAGGCCTCAGTGGGTCAGTCTGCAAGCTCCTCTAGGAGATGGTGGATGCAAATTCCAGACGATAGAACCATCACGTGTGAAAGATAACATCTCCCACAACCTGTTATTGATTGCTTTTGGGGACCAAGAGGCTTTAGTTATCAAGAAAGTCTAGATTGATTGTGAACCAATAGTCTTCCAAGCTCAGAGAACCCAAATATGACCCTGTGGGTTGCTTCACTGAGTTTGGCTCCTCTTTGGTCCCCCTCCCAGAGGAATAGAAGCTGAGAGCTCTGGTCCACAGACAGTGGCCTGGCAGGAGCCTGGGGCCAAGGGTGCACTGTGTGGCGGAAGCCAAAGGTCCCAGGAGAACTCTGAGAATATCACCACAATCAAAGCCTAGACCATCAACACAACTGGGAGCCAGTGGAAAGGAACCACCGGAGGCAGAGCAATGGTTTGGAGACTGTGAGACAGCCCCTGAGAAGGAGTCCTGTGGCCACTATTGATAGGACCTGTGTTACGAAGCCTTTAAGAGGGCCCTCCACTATCCCTGCCTCCTGGTAGTACAGGCTCGTGCAATCCCAGCCCCATGATTGTGGACTGGACCTAGTGACTAGCTTCTAAAATGTAGAATACGGCAAAAGTGATGGGATGCTATTTCCCAGATGAGGTTACTGTCAAAAAAGAAATCATATCCGGACAGAAGTTAGAGAAGTGAAGGCAAAATTTATTCAGGAACTACTGCAGTTAGGGAAGAGAGACCTCATTTATAGAACTGGGCTTGATTCTGAATGTGAGAAGGACAAGTGGGGCTGTATGGCCAAGGAGCAGGGAGGGTGTCAGTGGATAAAAAATGACTAAGGAAACATGAGGTTAAGGGAGATCTGGCTAACCTGACGCAGCAGAATTTTTGCTGAAGGTAGTTCAGGGTGATAAGATACAGAGGGTTGGGGATGAGGAATTTGGTCAGATATCGAGAGTGGTCATATACCAAGAGCAGGGGATTCTGACTAAAGGGACTCAGCAGCATTCTTGCTAAAACTGGAATAAGTGGGCCAAGGACAGAGACCAAGTTTGAGGCCTGAAGGGCTTACAGGAGCCTGACTAGAGTTAGGTCAAGGCAAGAGCCTTGGTCATTACAAAGGGAGGTGGCTTCTGTCCTGCATCCCCTTCATGCCATGTCATGAGCTGCCCTCTAGAGAGGCCCACAAGGCAAAGAACTGAAAAAGGCCTTTAGCAGACAGGAAGCCAAGACCTGAGGCTCTCTGTCCAATGGGCTTCGAGGAACTGAATTCTGCCAACAATTACAAGCGTGAGCTCGGGAGTGGGTCCTCTCCTGCCTTCGGATGAGAACGCAGTCCCAGTTGACACCATGATTGCAAACTTGTAAAAGATCTTGATGCAGGGGCACCCAGCTAAGCCATACCTGCCTTGCAGAAACTGTGAGGTAAGAAGTGTGTGTTATTTTAAGCTGCTGGATTTGAGGGATACTTTATTACAAAGTAAAAGAAAACTAATAGAGGGCATCTGAGGGCCCAGATGGTTTAGGGAGTCACTGAAGTTACTCATGGGCCCTAGGACTTGATCCTTAGAGCCTATGGGGCATCTTGGGGGTTGCCTCAGTGACCAGGCACTTCCTTCCTTTGATATGGAATGAATGAGTCCTGCTGGGATTCACCATCATCAGGTGACACAGCAAACCACCACAGCCACAACTGTGGACATCAGTGTAAGGCAAAGGAACCAAAAGGAAAAACAACCAGGGTATTCTCTCCAGATAAGTTTTATGATGGAACAGAACAGAATCCATTTCCAGGATAATAACAACCCAATGGAAGAAAGCCTTAGGGTTTACAAAGTGTTTTATATCTGTGATGGCATCTAACCCTCACAAACACCCTCCACATGTCTTCTTGGATTTTGAGGGACCATTGGAAGGACTGGTAGAGAAGCACACTTTCCCACATTCCCAAGTCAGAAGGACAGTCCCTCTCTACTTGAGAAGGAGACTAATCTCGTTGACCAAACACAGAGCTTCAGGTGAGGAAGGCAGGGGCCACCTGCATAACTAGCCAGATGGCTTGCATCAGTGGGTTGATCTCTGCCAATACAGAGAGAGATATGCTGCAGGTAGATCACCTTCATGCCTGCGCCCCAGAGCAGAGGCTGTCTCCAATTCTGCAGACGAGGACATTAAAATTCGCAGAGGTAGTCCCAGGTAGCATAGCCAGGACATGGCACATATAGAAACTGGGTCCAGGCCTACCTCATACCCTGTGGCTTTTCTGCATTCCAAGTTGAGCTGTCGACTATTTAGCATGCAAATCCAGGTTAAGACCTTTTCCCAGGTTGCACTAGCAATTTTCTCCAAGCCTCGGCAGGAAACAAATGAACAAGGAGAACATGAGAGTATTAGCAATGGGGCTCCCGCATTTGGAATTATCTCACACCCTTTGATGTAAAAGATCAAAATGAATGGGCATGCTTCTCATTCCCAGTCCATGCTCTAGCTGAAGTATTGTTCTCTCTCCTCTCTATTCCTTAATTCCAATCAACCCCCAATCATGATTTGCCCTCCTAAATACGGAGCAAATCTCTTTCTTCCCCCATCACTGTTGGCACTGATGTTGAGCAGGTGATACCTCTTCTCACTACTTCATAACCAGTCTCCTCATTGCTGGCTTTGTGCCTTGTCCACAGAGGGAACTTAAAACCCAGATCTGATCCCACCACTTGCTCCTTTCAAACCTCACAATGTCTCCCCATAGATTCCAGGGTGGCTCTCATTTCTTAAATAGCAGACAAGGTCTTCCGTGGATGGCCTGACCACCATCCACCTCAGCAGCTTCAGCTCTTACCCGCCCATCACCTGTCCCCCAGTTTATGTTCCAGCTACTGCTGGAACTGCTTCTGTTACTTACACAGACCGTGCTGCCTCACACTCCAGACCTTTGCTAGCGCCATTCCCTCCATGTGAACTGCCTTTTCCTTGTATACACATGACTAAATCCTACTCCATCTTTAAGACCCAGGCATCCCATCCTACTCCATCCCCGGCCCCTCCTTCCCTTCTCCAATATAGTCCCTCGCTCCTTTGTGCTCCCCTTATACTCTGGGCATCTCCCTGCCATCACCCGACGTCACATTATAGAATCATTATGCGTGTGTGTACATGCCTCCTATGCCAACTTGGGATGGTAGATGAGAGTGAAGCACACAGAGTACAGAAGGCTGAAAGTGAGGCCTGTTATCCACACCCTGGAGGCCAGATAGAGCACACACACGCAAGCTGAAAAGCAAGGCAAATGGAAAAATGACAAGCAAAGGAGCAGGTTCACACAGTCACCTGCTATGAATACAGATTCAGGCTTGCTTGCTAGCTCTCTTCTCAGTGTATGGTTGTATGGTCATACAACCATACCTAGGTGGCCAAAAAAAAAAAAATCCTCTTTCTGGATGCAAATCAAGCACATCTGCTGAGGGAGTTTCAGGCAGATGTGGGAGAACATCAGGCCAGCAGCAGCAGAGATACGGGTGTTCCTCAGAACATTAACGCCAACAAATGCTCCCTCGAAAAGCACTTGAGTGGCAGATGGCGCTGTGAGGTTCTTAATATTACGATCCCTTTTTGGGAAAACAAAAAGGCATTTGTAGGTCACAAATCCTGCACGGTGGTATACGATAAAGCTCTGAGAAGTCCTGCAGTTTTAAGAAGTCCATCAATGTCATTCATCTAACCTTTCCAAAATGCATTTGCTCATGGCCCATCCCTCAACGTGTCTCTTTCCACACATTATCCGTGGTATTCCCATTCTAAGTACACCTTAGGAAAGGCTAGTTTAATGGAAGCGTGTTTAAGCTACAGAATCAAGCAGACCCCAGGTTGACTATGTGCTCCACCATGTTCTAGCAATGTGGGCAACTCATTTGAATTCTCTGAACCTGAGTTTCCTTATCTTTGCAAAGATGGACAGTAATATTAACCTTGTGGGTTACTGTGAGAATTAAAAGAGATACCTTAAGTAAAGCACTTGGCAAAGTACTTAACGGTTGTTAATTCACTTTCTTTCCCCAAAGTTGCCTTATTTTTACCCTAGAGCCCTGTCTATATGGCCTTAAAATCTCTGGCAACAAAGTAAATGCCAGCTGCGTGGTTACTTGCTTTCTGAAACACCACACCAACACACACCAAGCTTTACTGAATTTATTTTTAACTAACTCAACCTAAAACAATACCCCCTGTAGGCACACCAGCAGACGCTCCTGTTTGAACTGACTAATCACTATTTTCAAATAATGACCCCTTTTGTGCCATGGATATCAGAAGACCATGACACAGACAATAAAGCAGAATGTTCTGGCGCCTGGGAGACGCTCAGTTATAAATTAGCCCCCCAACTAGAGGACTGTGGCCACCAGGGTACCATTCAGAACACAGAGCAGACACAACCTTCGTTTTGTTTCTCTTCCTTTGAATAAAAACGTGTCTGATGCTTCACCTACAATGAAAATATTCTATAAGTTGTAAAAAACAAAAGTAATAACACACTTCATAGGCATGCATAACCATGAGATAATTGTGCTTCTCAGTTCGTTGCGGTCACCTCCCCCCCACCAACCCGGGTGCTATAATGTACGCCTTGTTGTGTGGAAGTTCCCCAAAATATTATTCGTAGGAGGTTTATAATAACAAAGCATTACCATAATAAATACTGGTCACAAGAGTCTTCTATCGAAGGGAAGCCTGCTAACCTTGCTCACATTTCCCTACCCTTGATTCAAGATTAAATTTCACTTTTTTAATCAAAGATTCTAAATCCTAAGAACTCTAAACCTTGAAATTGATACCCTTCTTTGAAAGAAAAATTAGATTGGAACTGTCAGAAGGAGCGAGCAAAATGGCATGAAGCAAATCAGATGACGTGTGTGTAAGAGGTTTTCTTTAGTTCAGCTGTCAGGGAAACATTGAAGTGTCTTATCTCCCCAAAAGCCCCAAAGCCAGTGTCCCAGGCCGGGCAAGACAAAATTGTTTTAAGAAAAAATAAAGGCACGAAGACTTCTAAAGAAATTCACATTTAAAGTGTTACTTAAGCCCATGTTTTGGACCAGTAAGAAACAGGGAATCCAGGATGGTGGTAGACAAATTAAAGAAATTATTTATACTAAAGATCAAATCCTGTTTAAAACAATACTCTAAAGAGACCAGGATTGTTTAATTATTCTGCCATATTACCCTATCAAATATTCCTCCAAGTAAGTGGATGAGGTTTGAGACCTTAGAAATTTAATTATAATACGCAATTTTGTTGGAGGAGCATTTGTCACAATGTGATTTGACCTTCAGCTTTGATTGAAAAGAGAGACTCCTTTTCAAAAATCCCTTTATAATGAAGTATTGGTAACTGCTCTCGAAGGGTCATTGTCTGGATGTCTCTTAGATCATTTAAAATGGATAATGCAGCAGAGTTAAATCTGTAGTTAAGCAATCTGGGAGATACCGATTATTAAAGTTGCTGCCGGGACTTCCCTGGTGGCCCAGGGGTTAAGAATCCGCCTGCCAATGCAGGGGACATGGGTTCGAGCCCTCGTCTAGGAAGATCCCACATGCCGTGGAGCAACTAAGCCCGTGCACCACAACTACTGAGCCTGCGTGCCACAACTACTGAAGCCCACGCGCCTAGAGCCCATGCTCCGCAACAAGAGAAGCCACTGCAATGAGAAGCCCGTGCACTACAATGAAGACCCAACACAGCCAAAAATAAATAAATAAAATAAATTTTAAAAAATAAATAAATAAATAAATAAAGTTGCTGTGTTCTGGAAGTTAACTGGAGCCCCATTTGCCTTAACACTTGCAAAAAATATTCAGAAAGGGTTTGCACGCACACTCATCTTTGCAAGGACTATATCATGACCGGGATAGAATGAATGGCCTCAATTCTTCACCCTCACTTGCCCTGGTCATGTCATGCGCAAAGTGCACTTCCTTACCTGCATCAGGAAAGGTTCAATCAGAGAAGCAGAATCATGAGGCAAATACTGGATTTATTTTAGAATTAGACTCTGCGTGATCTTGGGACTGGGTGAAGCAGTCCATATAAGGGTGATGTGCTTGCAACAGGTGCTAGGCCTGAGGTCAGCAGGGTCAGCACGTGAGAAGGAAAGCTATGGGCAGAGTAGGGAAGACCAATGGCCAATCGGAGCCTACAAGGATGAGCTAGTATTCACATGGGTGTGTCACTGCCTTCAAGACCCCAGTGTTCGTGCAGAACTGCAGAAGAGCTGGTGCATTTCTCCCTCCGTGGAGCTGCCCACAAACCCGGCCCATGATTCAGAGGGGCTGAAGGTGGTGTGGAGGGCACTAAAGGAGCATGGGCTGGCCGCTGCTCCACACTCACAAGGTGAGCCAGCGGGTCCACAGCAGTGATCTGTAACTCTCATAGACACCGCCGTGGCTTCAATGCCACCTTCCAAATCTCCTGCAAATTTCTCTTGTGGCCAACCCTCCTCTAGAACCATGCAGGGAAGGGCATTCTCAGAAACATAGCTCCAGCTTAGCTAAGCCACCACACTGCCCCCTGACTTTGAGCTCAGCCATATAACTTGTCTTGGCCAGTGCATGTGCCCAAAAGCGACAGCAAACCAGTTCGACGTCCAGAATTTGAGACCTTAAGTTGCATCTGTCCACTTGTACCATCTTGGGCAGAAGTGAAGAGATAGAGCGAGCTCAATGCAACTGCAGCAGTCACAGCCCAAAGCAAAGGCCCCAGCCAAGCCCCAATGAGATGAGCTGAACCGCAGCCAACCTGCAGATGTGTGAGCAGCAGCAAATGATGGTTGAGGCTCCTGCATTTGGGGGAGTACTGATACTGACCTACCTTCACTTTGATGATTAAGGACCCCTCTCCCTACCCATCACTCTCATGAACCTGAACTCCTAGAATACACCAGGCCCCTGCAGCCCACGGGCACACACCCATGAGGTGATACAGTCTGAATCGCTATAACAGGGATCTAACCCACTTGCTTGATTTCAAGGCCTCCCTTTTCAAAACAGCTGGAGAGTGTGTGCATAAATTTAACATTAAATCCCAACTACGGCCACAACAGTATAAAACCTGGAGAAATACAGTTAAAGAAATGCACGATTCCTGTGTGGAGATAAACCTAAAATCTGATTAAGGGACGTGAATAAACAGACAGAGACATGATGTTCCTATGTGGGAAGAATCAGCATTGTCAAGAGGCCAGTCCTCCAAATTTAATTATAAATGTCATGCAATTGCATTTAAAATCCCATTGGGGTTTTTGGAAGGGGGAAGCTTGGTAACATCATGAGGGAAAAGAGATGCATGGGAATAGATGAGGAATACTCTTCTGAAGTAAGGGAAGCACACTCAGAACCTGTTGGCGAAGACTCTACTGGCCCCGAGGATGCCATGAATCTTTGCCTTGAAGATCTGCACTTCTGTCTCCTCTCAAGAACAGGCCAAGGAACTCCATACAGAGAATCAATAAAAGCTGATGAGATAAACACATACTTACACACATACACAGAAAAGTCTTTTTGTGTGTGTGAGTGAATTTGTTTGAATTTCTTTTTTTAGAGGTGTCTTTCCATTCTTTGAGCTACTTCAAAAGTCTGGGAGTTGGGACTTGTCCCTGGGCAAGAGAGAACAAAAAAAGGGCAACCCAGGGCTTCCAAATACACCCCCAGCCCCCAGCAGTGCAAAGCTGTCAGCTGCTTTGTCGTGATTTAGACTCAGAACAGACTGCTGCGCAGGACAGGGGTGAGAGAGGGATGTGAAGAGTCTCCAGTCTTGTGGAGGATCTGAGACAGACAGCGCTAATGTTGGTTACTTTGGTCTTTAAGAAAAAGGCTTCACTGGCACTCAAAAGCCTTCCGTTTTAACCACAAAAGCCCTGAGTATCAAGGAAATCACATGCCAGCCACTAAGACTCAACTGTGGATTTTCCTGACTGCTGGGCTATTTCTTACACAAGTAGCATCAGCTACAGCCTTTTGAGTCAAAGGCTTTACTGCAATAAGATTTGGGGAGAGAGCTCAAGCAAGCAGTAAGTTTACATTAGCCAACAAACAGTCCCAGCCCCTGCAGTGAGCCAGGGCCCAAGGGAAGCCAGAGAACAATCTGATGGCGATTCTGCTCCTAAGAGGGTCGTAGCTGAGTATAGGCGCTGGAGATGGAGTTAGGTCCGCGGATAACCAACACAGAGTTGAATGTGGTGAGTCAGGCGGTTTAGCCAAGGAAAGGGAGCCGGCTCAAGAGTAGAAAGTTCTGGGTTTAAATCCCTCTTCTACAGACTGTATCACTCTGAGAAAGTCACATGGTCTCTCAGAGGCTCTTCTTCTCATCTGTAGAAGGAGGGTAATCACGGTTCCTACTTGATAGATCTTGATGGGGTGAAATAAGAAAATTATACAAAGTCCTTAACAGTGAGCCTGGTAGCACTTCGTAGATGCTTTGCGTATAAATGAATGCTGAAAACAGTGTCTTAAGTGTAGACTGTGGACACATTCAATAGGCAGCAGGGGGTGGGGCTAGGACTATTTATTGAGCCTGGGATGTTGGTTTAGGCTTCTCATAGGAGGTAACACTTGACCTGGAGCTTCAAGAATGAATGCGTTCCAACAGCTGATGAGGAAGGGTGCGCTTTCCAGGATGAAGAAAGAGCTTGTGCAGAAGGGTGGAGGTATAAAGGGCATGGAGGATCTGTGGAGGCGGGAGAGGCAGGTGAGGCCACAGAGGCAGGTGGGCCCAGGTTGTGGGGTGCCCTGTGTGCTTCGGTGAGGATGTGGGACTTCATCACGTAGGCAGTGATGGAAAGTTGTGAAGCAGAGGCCATGCCCAGTCAGATAACATCAATTTCTTATACCACCTTTCCCTTCTAAACTTAAGACCTTCAAAATTAAACGAAAACAACTGAGGAATGGCCAAGAAGCAGATGTCCCCAGAATCCCATCACCCATTACCCTGCAGATCCTGTGCAGTGTATTACACTGTATCCGGCGGAATCTAATCTTCCCACCATACCCTGGCCGGGCAAGCCTGGTTGCCAGGTTGTTCCATTTTCCCAGAGCCCCTTCAGGTATAAGAAAATATTTTTCCACTGGGAGTCTACTAAATGTCATGTCTAATTTAATCTTAAATACATTTCCACAGAAAAAGGAGTCAAATGAGTAAACCTCTCCTAACGTCCCTGATTTCTTGTTTCTCTAGCCCTTCACCCACATCTCCATTCCATCATTTTTTTTTTTTTTTTGCAAGGTAAGTAGAAATGAACAGGGCAGGTGAGGGGGGCCTCCACGACTTACTAATTTGTTTTCCATCCTCAGCCCTGAATCTTTCTCTCTGGCCTGCACTGAGACAGGACAGATGGGATGGTGCCAAGGGGAGACTACCTTATTTATCTTGAAAGAATAAATTGCCTCCAATGATCAGAATACCAATTATACCCAAGCGAGCACCTCTGCTTCTCCTTAAACGTTTTGGTTTTCTCAGCTGTTCATTGAAGTTTTAACAGGGTAGCAGGAGGTCCGGAAGTTGGGGAGAAATTTAACTTTGCTGTGGATTTAAGCCCCTTCCCCGCTCCACCTCTGTTTTCTTCCCTGCTCTTCCTCTTGGGGGGAACTGAAGTGATTCCAGTCAGAGTCAGATGGTGGGAAGAGCCCTGATTAGGGACCAGAGACCCAGACGTCCCATCAGCTTGCCACCACATTCCCATGTGGAGCCAAACCCCTGAGACTCATATTCCACATCTGTAGGATAAGGGAATTGAAAGGATTCTCACCAGGATCCCTTCCCATTCTCACTGCGATGATTTCAAGATTCCAACTCAAATTCACTTTTTATTTCTGAATCATACTCAGCTTGATTTAAAATCATTTACTGAAACCTCCTGTGTTGTATGTGTGAGCACGATGCTACTCAAAGTGTGGTCATGGACCCAGGCCAGTCTGCAAACTTTTACTGGTCTGGGATGAGATAAGCAGGTGAGTTGAGAGTAAGCATTAGAAATTTTCTGGCACTTGAAGTGGCCGCACCAACCAAGCATGTGACCAGTGGCCTTGTTTGGTTGCGCTTGCATATGAGTTGGATGTGGTGTGAACTGTGTCCTGATTGTGTGCAATAGAACCAGGTATGAAATGGAATGGAAATAAGAAAGAAAAAAATGCTCCAACCAGGTGATCAAGATCAGCATCAACCGTCATAAATCGTGTTGATAGTTTGTACCCTTGATATGGTGTGATGAGAATGGCACTTTACCTCTGTGGTCTTCCACCAAGACCAATAGCCCATAACCCCAGTCTTATTATGAGAAAAATACCAGATAAATTCCAATATTGGGACATTTTATGAAGCATTTGACCAATATTCCTCAAAACTGTCAAGGTCATCAAAAACAAGGCAAGTCTGAAAAGCTGTCATAACCAAGAGGAGCTAAAAAGACACGACAATTAAATGTAACGTGGTGTCCTGGAGGGTATGCTGGAACAGACGAAGGATATTCGGTAAAAACTAAGAAAATCTAAATAACTATGGACTTTAATTAACATATTTTTTTGAAGAAAAAGAACAGAAACAAACTGGTCCCTACTGTAGATAATTTAAGAATTGTTTTATCATATATTAGTTTATTTGATCCCCTCACAAAAGCCCTGGGAAGGCTGGAGGGTAGGCAGTAGTATGGTTGCCATTTTATGGATTTTATGGTTGAGGAAACCCATTTAGTGACATTTAGTTAATAATGAAAGAATAAAGTTTGAGTCCACTTCTCTTGACTTCTATTTTCTCTTTCTTTTGTCTACTTGCTTTTCTAAGTAGATAGACATTTGTCCAAATTTAAGCTACTTTTCTGATTAAAACTATGCTTAATGTAAAAAATTAGAAAGTACATAGAAGAATAAGCAGATTCCTTTTTTAAAAGTCCACAATAATTTCCTAATTAGAGCAAACAGTTGTTAATCTTCAGATTTCCTTCTTTTTTTCTTCTTTTTAAATTTTTTCCTGAGCACTTATCACTCCTAAGTGTGAAGGAGAGTGAGAGAGCACAAGTGCTATGTGGAGAGGGCTATCCAACAAGAGATCAGGAGGTAGGACCTCCAGTGGAGGGATGCAGCCAACCTGCTGGAAAAGGGAGGGAAAGAAAAGGAGTAGCTTACAGGAGTGGCAGAACAGAGGAAGCTTGATCTAGACCAGAGTAGCCGTGATCATCTGTACACAAATAAGAAGGTGCTAGTTAAGATGAAGGGACTGAAAATGCACAGGAGAGGGGGCTAGATGGTAAAGCAAGGCACTGGAGGGCGTGAGAGGGATGGGGGCAAGAGCCTTAGGGAAGAGTCCAGTGTTGGAACCAAGAAAGGACTAGATTCCTCAGAATCAAAATGAAGCACAGAGGAAGAATGAAAATACAGTGATCTCTGAGGAACAAAGGACACAACTCATATCAAACGACCTCATGTTTTTTTTGTTGTGTTTTGTTTTGTTTTGTTTAGCAAAGTAGGATTTGAGGTCACCTTCTACTGAGGAGGGGACAGAAATGTAGTCAGAGTTTGGGGTTAGATATACTAAGCTTGAAACATCTGCTGTAGGGATTAAGCCAGAGAACTCATAAGACATTGAATAAAAGTGGATTCTAGCACAATTTAGGCCAGGGATGTGTCATTTCTCAGCTGCGTCAGTCGAACAATGGCTACACTTGAACAAATTGTGTAAACTCGGCATTGGCGAACCTTCCACCTCATGACAGCAAACCTGAAAGGAAGCCCCATAGTCACCAATCAGTTCTCCCAAGCCTGCCACCAGCTGCTTCATCTGCAAAGGCTTGGACTCAACATTCTGCACACACAGCAATGTGACTCAGCTTGAGCAGCACTTGTAATCATCATTATCCACGGAAGAGACGTGCCTGCTACCTAAGTATGCTATGATATTCTAATGAGGAACCTGAGGCTGGGAAGGAAAGCAGAACCCAATACAGAAAGAAAAACTATGGTGAGAACGAAATACAGTCGAATCCACAGGTTCCACATTCGCAGTTTCAACCAATCGTGGATAGAAAATATTCGGGGGAAAAAAATTCCAGAAAGTTCCAAAAAGCAAAACTTGAATTTGCTGCATGCTGACAACTATTTACGTAGCACTTACATTGTATTAGGTATTATAAGTAATCTAGAGATGATTTAAGGTACATGGGAGGATGTCCATTTGTTACATGCAAATACTACGCATTTTTATACAGGGAACTTGAGCATCTGCAGCTATTGGTATCCACCGGGATCCTGGAACCAATCCCACATGAATACCGAGGGGCGACTGTACTTGAAAAGGTGGGGTAGAGCAGGCCCTGAGGTGCTATGGATGTGCCCGGAGGAGTTATGAAGAGGGGATCTTCTGATCGGTTTAGTAGACACTGCTAGTTGTCAGAATGGTATACCTTCTCCCCTTCTTTAGAAATGAGCCCCAATTTTGTTGGGGACAACAACATGCCCAGCTAAAAGACTTGTATTTCCAAGCCTCCTTTAAAGATGGAATGGCGTGTGACATAGTTCTAGTTAAATTATATAAGCTAAAGTTGTTGAATACAGTTTCCAGAAAAGCTCCTTAAAATGTGGGCATGGGAGTAGAAGGAGAAGGAAGCGCTCAGACTCAGCGGCGTCCCGCCCATTCACCCTTTGTCCGCCCTCTTCATCCTGCCTAGAACTTGGAGAAGGTGCCAGGGAAGAAGAGGACAACCATGGGTCTGCAGTGAAGAAAGCCAAGAGATCACTGAGGACCTGGATCCTGGCATCCCTGAGCTGCCTCCAGACTTCCTATTGCCTAAGAAGAATGGGGGGCTTTGCTTCTCCCAGTCAAATATAATCCCCAATCTGCACAATAGGCAACATTTCATTTCAATCATTAATTTAGAAAGCGTGTATCAGAAATTTGCTTATACTAGAGTTTCATGTAGCAAATGTCCCTTGAAAGAACCAGGCCATCCTTCAGAGGCTTGGAAGTACTTTCATAGAACTGTTTTGTTTTGGGGGTGTCTGTCTTTGCTGTAAAGTGAGCTGACCTACATGCACAACATATGATAAGCATGAAGCAGCCCAACTGGTTTTATTAGTTTTCCTTGGTCTTTGGTCTAAAAAGGTTTCTTGCTGAGTTGATTTCACCCCCGATAACTTCCTTCACACTCCACTTCCTAATCGAAAAAGGCCCACATCAGGGGTAGAGAAACAGAGACCAATCCTTTCCCACCCCTCTCCTGGGACTCCTTAGCTCTTTACTACACCCCTGGGCTGGCTTAGCAAAAGCAATTTGATGTCCAGAATTTCCTGGCAGCCTTCCACGAGTCTGTCTGCCTCATCAGAAAACTCCAATCAGTAAGTCTGTGGACTGAAGGGAGTCTGATCTCACTGGTGGTGTTGCCACACTTTGTTCTTTTTCTGATATATTTTGCATTCACAATGGTTTTGTTCTTTTTTAGTCCTGAAAGCTGACATGATTTTGAAAAGTGAAACATGCTTCCCTAAATTCTGGTCCACACTCCCTCAGGTAAATCTCTCCAAGTCATTAATCTTAAGGTAAATCTCCTCAGCGCAGGGCTTTTTGTGTTTGATTCCAAGAGCTACTATTCCTAAAGGCTTGATTTTAAAATTGTTGTTAGTTGCAATGTAACTTTTCTAAACTAAACCAAATGGGGAAGGCCAATACATAAAAGCGATAAAAGCAGAGTTGTTCTGATTGAAGGGAAGGGGAGGGGAGGGAAGACGTGTGTGAGGGGGAGACAGCTGAGAGCGCCTCCATATTAACCATAACCTTTCCCCAAGGGGAACCCCATGGGAGATCTTCCAAAGAATACTGGGATTCCAAAGAACACAGTTTGAAAACCGCTTTGCAAGTAAGTCTAGAATGGCAGGAAGATGTTCCATCATTGTCTTTAAGACAAGCAAGCTAAATACAACTGGAATCCAGGATATTAGAGACTTGTAATGAAAAGAGTCTATTTAAAACCTTCCCTCAATCTCCAAATCCTATTGATCATTTTCAAGCCCCTTGCATTTTGTTTGGGTTTGTTTTCAGCGGGCTTGGAAAGGTTGTTGATTTGCCAAACCTAAACAGGCTTGGATCATTACTACAGCTCCCCACCATTTTCCAAGTTGCAAAGCAATGAGCCTGCCATATTGGAAAATGACCATATTACATGACCAACAAGTAGTGATTCAGAATTAGGGACTGGATAAAGGAACACATTCTTTGGGGTGTGGTGCTTAGGTATAAAAAGTAGGCATTCCCTCACCTGCAATGCCAAATTATATTTCCTTTACGTGTTCTAAGGTTTTGCTTTGCTTTTCTCCAATATCTGCCTTCGATCTCAAAATGGACAATTTCCTCTGATCTCTTTTATGTTTAACTCTCCTAAACATACTATAAACATTCATAAGCAGACACACCTAAAAAAGACAAAAGCCCCATATGCAACAGGAACTCAGGTCCTTCACCAGCAAAATGGCGAGATTAAATCTGTGTATTTCCTACCAAATGAAATAAGGTCACATGCAAGCACTTAGAACAGTGCCCAACACACCCTAGAAATTCCATTAAGGATGTTGTTTTCCCTTTGTCCTTCCTTCTCCTCGCCTTTCAAGGCAACATGAGAGGACATGGGTGAGAGTGTTCTGAATAATTTAGAAAACTCAGAGTCGGTGAGTGATTAGCACTCACAGAGGCTCAAGACCACTGGTAAAGCTCTGTGCTGAGTCACTGTGGAGCCTCTGAGCCCAGAAGGCTGACGCTCCTTCACCTTGGCGCTCGCTTGCTCTTTCTTTGGTTTGTGTGTCTTTGACTCACCTGTCAGACCTGTGAGAGGGGAGCTTCAATACCTGCAATGACGAATCTGTGTTCTGCTCTAACCATGAAGCCTTCCATTTCATTCTGGAAAATACGGCTTCTTTAAAAGGGTGCCCTTGGACCAACAGCAGACTTAAATGTTAGAATGAGGAAAATGTCTCCCATTTCCTGCTCCGCTTTGGACCCTTTTCTGACAGAGTGGTAGAGACCATGACCCCAAGGGGCACCACATTCGGAGTGAGGCAAAGAAGCCATTTCTATTCAGCTTTCATCCTGCTATCATGAAATTCCACCACAGAGCTGTCTTTAAATTGCTCTGATGGTTAGAAACTATATTGCATTCAGATTTCGCTTAAAAAGATGTGTGTGTGTGTGTGTGTGTGTGTGTGTGTGACTGTGCACACGCATGTGTATACACTTATGTGAATTCACCAAGATTTTGGTAGAATCTGGTGGAAGAAAACCCCAATTGCTGTCTTCCCTACAACTCCATCTTGCCTTTCAATGTTACTAAAAAAGTTTCTCATCTGCCTCTTGCCCCAAACTGGAAGTAGCAGTGGGAAGAGAATTAATGTATTTTGATTCTAGAACCTTGACACTACTTTAATTCATGCAATAGCCCTTAAGGTCAAGTACCATTATTGCCATTTTAAAGGTGAAGACACTGAGGTCAAATAACTTCAAACTAAGCTCTCAGAGAGTAGAACTGTGTTTTGTTCGCTTTTCTATCCAGACCACAGTTCCTGACATGTCATGGGGACTCTCTCAGGAAGGTTCAGCTCACTGTAGGGACAAGGGTGATGACTAAGATTAGAAACTCAGGCCAAGTGGAAGCTGTTGGTGAAGGAGCCCAGGCTGAAGAGGGGGACGGTCTGGAGAAGGCCTTATCCACGGGGTGGGCGAGGGCACTGTCTGGATTTCCTCAATAATAGATTATGGGGCTGCAAAGAAAAGTGGGCTTCAGAGTAGGAGAGAAACACCCATTCTGCCAGTTACAAGCTCTATCATTTTGTCATCTCTTGTATGATCTCCTTGAGCTTTCATTTTCCATCTGAAACAGAGATGTCAGTATTTATCTCAGACAATCATGAGTACTGAATGAGAGTATTACATGTATTAAATGAGTATTTAAATGAGAGAGTATTAAATGAGAGTATTACATGAGAGAAGTGTGGCTCTTCCTGGCCTAGATCTTGGCATACGATGGATGCTCCATGAATATTTGTCTGTTCCCTCCATTTCCCCCTATGCCAAAGCAGTCCTAGCCTCTCTTTAGAAGGTGACAAGTTGTATTAAGTATCACCACAACCTCCAACACTCACAATCTCAAAGTCTTTATGGAACAGTATCTAGAAATGATGACATTTAAAAAATTCAGAATAATGAAACAAGAATATGATGCAGTAGAGTTACTATCTTCTTTCCACGTTTCCCCCCCCCCCTGTAATTGAAACCATTTTCAAGTTTTATTTAGTACAAGATTAATTTCACATTTTCATCAAGGAACTCATGTGGATCCCAGGGTGATTCAGATTTTCCAATACAGAAATTCATCGCATTCATCACTGGTATTTTTCAAGACAAAAGAGTTTATGCCAGAGGAAGCCATTTCAGTCCTGCTGTATGAGCACAATAAAAAAACCTTTTACATGACACTTCCAAATTCAGGCCTAACATTAATGTTTTGTAAGAAAGCTGATTTAAAAAAAAAAATCTGTATGAGTTACTCAGCCCCAACATTCTTGTTTCCCAAATGAAAAACACAACTTGACTTACCTTAGAAATAAACTGGTTTCCTCTTGAACTGTACTCAGGAATGACACTGGGCTCACCTGTCAGGGAGAAATGCACATTATGTCAACATGTGTGGGTAAAGCTCTGGCCATGGAAACTAGGAAGGTTGGCCTCCTGCACTTCCCTGCTGGCACGGGCTCCCCAGGGTGACCCCAGGGCTGTTGTACAGAGGCTCATGTGATATACATGGCATCAGCACTAGGACCCCTCTAGGCTGGATTCCATCCCAGGCAAAGAAGAGCAGAGGCTGGGCTGTGGGACATCACACCTATGCATTTCAAGGAGTGCTCCCTGCTTTTAGTCACCAGAATATAATCCAGGGTCAGAAAAAACAGCCAAATAGGGGCAGATGAGCAGGGAGCAGTGGCCAGGGAAAGGTGAATAAGTACGTTCTGGACACCCCTGAGGCTCACCAGTCCTGACCCCGAGATCCTTCACCTGCCCCTCTCCAACACTGGAATCCAACCACCTTCTTCCCAGGCTCTGTCCCCAGCCCCGGGAGCACCTCTCAGCACTCTCCAGGATACAATCAGCCCTCTGTTCCCTAGCACTGGGGAGACCTGACATTTGTTCCATGGCTTAACACTCTTAGTTCCTGGTCCCTCTTTTTTTTTTTTTTTCAATTGAGGTAAAATTCACTTAACATAAAATCCACCATTTTAACCATTTTAAAGTGTACAATTCAGGGGCTTTTAGTAAATTCACAGTGTTGTATAACCATCACCACTGTCTAATTCCAGAACATTTTTATTACCCCCCAAAGAAACCCTGAACCCATGAAGCAGTCACTCCACATTCCCTCCTGCCGCAGCTCCTGGCAACCGCTAATCTGTTCTGTCCCTGTGGGTCCGGGCAAGTGCCCGCCCCACCACCCCACCCAATGAGCAGCACTTCGCCCTTGGCCAAAACCATGAGAAATGAAGGTCAAAAGATGACCCAAGCCTTTTTAAGATATCAAAATGTCTTCAGCAAAATGGTAAATTGCTCTCAGAATAGATTTAATATACTTTTTTCTTTTATTTGATTTCCAAACTCCATGACACTGCCATGAACCTGGACTCTTGATCAACAGGTCAAATGCACGCATGGACAGCTACGTGTGTTTAAGTTCGTCCCTGCATATGTACATGTATGTTACTGCACAAATGTGTTCTGTTAACACAGAAAGGCAACCTCCCATGGTCTCTGTACTAAAAGGCCTTGCTACTATCAAATGAAGGGAAGCACATGATGCTAGTTTCCAGGGAGAAAGAAAGGCCCTTGACTACAGCTGGGCACAGTGGGGTAAAACAGTGACGCTTGATTTGGCCAAGTCACCCTTGCCCATGGGCCTTGTGGAATCTGTCCCCCTCTGGACCTGTGCTTATGGAAGTTCAGGAAGGGGGGTCGTCATACATTGATCTGTCTGAGGCCTCCTGGCAACACTTGGGGAGCACAATACAGTCTTGTAGAGTTATGTTCAAAGGTCAACTCTACTTGTTAAGATTCTTAAGGTGTCTGTTTCATTTAAATCAAGTTTTGTGTTTGTACATGTGTGTTTTTTAAGGGAGAATGGAATCTCCTGAGAGAACAATTCCACGCAAATTAGAAACATATGCAGGCATTCAGTAGGTCAGCTCTGTAAAGATGTGTTATTGTATCTTATGTTTATAGGAATTTTATTCACAGATAAGGCCACATATGAATTGTATGATTCTCTGGTGGCCAGGTTAACAGGTCCCTCCCATGCTGATATTGTTTAGATACAAATATATATATATATATTTTGCTGCTCCTTCAGAGAGAGATAAAGAAGAAAAATATATTCCATACAACTCAAAGAGCTAGAGCTCTTTAAGTGGATACACTTATGAACTATTTCAATGTGGCATCATATTTGATACCAAAAAAGTGGAAGAGACACAAGGTCTGTGTGGACCACACTGCTTTTAAGTAGCCTTGGCCTGTTTTGCTTTCATTGTGGTGGCACTGCCCACCTAGGGGCTATAAATTCTATCTAAGTATGAGACAGATTTAGAGACAAGGTTAATACTGTTAATGGGAATTTCTACATTTAAAGTTAAATACATAAAAGTGTATTTTATATGTTGTTTACAATTACTGCTTCCTCCCCTGTTTCCAAAAATTGCTAAATCACCTATGTCAATATAATGGGAGAAGGAAGCAGGAATAAGAAGGAAAAGAAAACTAACATTTATTGACTGCCTTGTCCTCTCTCTTAGGTCTTAATCTATTTGGCCTTATTTTTATTTCTTACAACTACCATGTGGGGCAGATAAAATTATCTCCATTTTATAGATGAGAAAACTGAGATTCAGACAGATTGGGTGAGCCATTCAAGCACCCAACTAAGCACTGAAGGTGGAATTTGAAGTTAAGCTGGTCTGACTTTAAGAATCACATAAGACTGTCGGTATTAGGCGAGAGGCTCCCAAACACAGTGGGAAGAGCCTATGCATGAGGCTGGATCATCCTGCTCCTTCTCCAAACTTTGCCACTTTCTTGGTAATGTTGTGAGAGAACCAAGAATTCTCTGGGTTTCGCTTTCCCCACTGGTGCCCTGGAATAACACTGCCTGCCTATGCTGCCTCTTAGGGATATCATCAAATAAGGAACATCAAATAAGGAAATTTATGGTGAGACTTTGAAATACAAAAGGAAGGTATTTTATAATATGGTTTAGTGATCTACAGATCTCCCCAAATTGGGATGCTCAGGATAATTCACTGGCGTGTGGGGAGAAATTAATTATTCAAACTTCCATTTATATTTCATTTTACTCTAAAACAAGAAAAAATATATAGACATATTAATAATAGTAGATGTACATAGTTTATCAGTAAATTCACAGATATTAGGAGTGGATGTCCAAAAATTTTTTACTGATTAGGTGCATGATCAAAAAAGTTTTAAGACCACAAATCTTTACATAAACAAAATTGTTGTAGGCATATGGGTAGTGGTGGCTACAGACGTATAATGAAACTACAAAGTGAGTAGCTTAGAGCTGTACTAGTAAGTTGTCAAATATTTGTTTTTAATCCTCAGGCATCTCAGCGTAATGGAAAGACCATAAAAGTCACCTTTTTTTTTTCTTTTAATGAACTTCAGTTCTAGACTTGATTATTCATTATCTTAGTTCATCATTCAACAATCATCATTGGTCTAAGCAGGGTGAACTTTTATTTCATTCAATCATTTACCCAATCATTCATTCTGTTATAATGCCATGAAACCCATGAACCCACTACTCTACTCGAGAACATGAAGTATATTTACCCATGTTTGTCTCTGTCTCTATTATACTATCTCTTATCTCCTCACACAGAGGTAACCAGTATCCAGAATTTTATGATTATCATTCCTTTCTTTTAAGTTTGATCACATACATATGTATGCTTAAATAATATATTTAGTTTACTTGTTTTTGAACTTTATAAGAAGAGTATAATATTCTAAAAAGTCATTTGGGACTAGTTTTCATTTAACATTATATTGAATGAAGTCCATATTTTTGTGGGTGGTTGTAAGTCACTCCATTTCACTGCTGTGTAATATTCCATTATACCATAAGTTATTCATCCATTTCCTTAGGGATGGGCATTTGGATTATTTGCAGTTCTTTGCTGCTAAGAACAATACTTCTTTGAACATTCTTATATGTGTCTCCTGGCACTCTCATGTAGGAATTTCCTTTGGGAACATAACAAGAAGTGAAAATTTGGGGTTGCAAGTGAAAGTTCAATTTAACAGAATAAAACCAAATTATTTTCCAAAATAGTTGCACCAGTGGGTCACTTTCTTAACCAGTTTACTCATCTTTCTTATATGGGGAAAACTGACTAAAATGACTGCCATACAGGGACCTGTGGAGGTTAAAGAAGATAAAGAGGAAAGTACTCAGCACCCTTTCTAGAAAACAGAAGACTGTCAATAAATTAGCACTTAAATCTCTCTCTCCCAGTTATCTTAATCCCATGCCTTATGCAGCCTCCTTTCCCATTTATAAAATGAAGGAGCGGGATGGGAGGAGCTCCAAGGCCATCGCAGCTCTGACACATTGTAAGGTAGTGAAACGAATGCTAGACTAGTAGCCTCTCACTGCAGGTTCCAGAGGCTTAAGTTCACAACAGGATATGCCTTCTCACCACCCTGGTACTTATTCCCTAATCTTTGGAGCACATACTCCTTGGAATTCCTGCAAAATTGGATGACAGCTGGCAGGTTCTTGATGCTATATAATGGTTGAAATTACAATGGGAAGGGAATAAAACTAATGATGAAATTGTACTTAGGATGAAACCCAAACTCTCTACCAAGGTCATGCATGACCCATCCTTGCTGACTTCTGCCTCATTACTCCCTAGCAGTTCACTTCTTTGCTCTCTAGGCCATAACCCATTGGTCTTGTTCAGTTCCTGGAACGCTCCAGGCTATTGCCTGCCTCAGGGCTACTGCACATGCTACTTTTTCTGTTTAGAATGCTGACCTCTTACTCTTTTCATGGCTGGCTCTTTCTCATGCTTTAGCTCTCTTCTTCAAGTCACCTGCTCAAAAAGCATTCCCTCTCCTACCTGGGACATAGTTTCACTCTTACTCCAAATATCCTCAGTCTCTGCATTTGGGATCTTTTTTAACATTTGGCTAAATTTATAGTGATTATATATATTTATCTGTTTACTTTTATTTTGGGTCTGTCTTCCCCACTAAAATGTTAGCTCTATGAGGGCAGAGACTGTCTTTATTACTCTTGTATTCCCTAGCCTATAGTGGTGTGCCAGATGTTTGTTGAATGAATGGATATATTGAGTGTCCACTAGGCATCAAGTTTTGTGTAAGCCACTCTACACATGTAACTGTTTTCACCCTCTCAACAACCTTGTGACATAGCTATTATGAACCCCATTTAGAGAGTAAAGAAGCAGGCTTATAAAGGTCAAGTAATATCTCCAAAGGCCCACATCTAAGGAGTGTTAGAGCTGGGATTTGAACACAGATCTGACTTCAAAGTCTGTTCACATTCCACTGAATCATGAAGACCATAGGAGAAGGTATTTAAGGAATGCAACTGATGTTGGATGTCCTTTTCAAACTAGCAGCCTAGAGTTTCCCTGGGAACTTCTCATTTTCTATGCTAAATCTCAGAGCTGTTAGTTTTGCAATATTGCACAACCCACTGATGGAAAATGTCACCTGACTTCTTTATCTGTTAACCAAACATTAAGAATAGCTATTTGGCCAAACTTATGCTATTGTTCCTCATCTATCACACTACAGTATTACTTATCAATGAAAAAGCATTGTTCCCAAAATGTCACAGCAGGACTTTAACAGCTAAGTAGACCCATAAATCATTCTTCTAAAAGCAAAAAAGCTGACCTCTTCCTTAACACTCAGATTTCTAATCTGTAAATTATATAGATTGCACCATTTCTTTTTCCCAAAGCTTAAATAGTAAAGCAGCCATTTTTATTTCCTTTTGTATTTCCCTAAGTGATTAGAAAATAGCACTCTTCAGAAACACAGGTCACATTTATATTTTCAATAAATGGATTAAAAGAATAGGTTTCCTTGGCCCACTAGATGTACTGTGCTCCCACTCAAGGGACCCAAATGCCAAAGGAAAATTGTTAGAATATAAGTAACTTCCAATTTTCAGGTAATAGTGACAAAGTTGGAAAAGACTAAAGAACCATACACCTCTCTGCCAACCACAAACATCATTTCTCTTAAGATTTAATTAAAGATTGTGTTGCCCAGAGACTCTTCCCTGGACTAGTCCCAATTTGTGCTGCTCAATCCCCTTCTCAACACTTACACATGACACTAATACCACATTATTAACTTCTGATTTGGATGCTTCCTTATGTTTTTGTTCCAAAAATTTGCTGCATGAATAAAAGTTCAGTCTTGTCATATTTAGATGGCAACCATTTCAAGAATATGGACAATTTCTTCCAATTCTTTTGTGTCCTACACACACCTATGAATGCATGTTCATACTTCTATCCCTCCATCCACTCAGCACATCCCTCAGAGCAACTTTCAGGCTTTAGAAATAGTGCTAGGGCCACCTGGCGAGAGAAAACTACATGCAAATTGAACTCAATCAAAATGAAGAGGTGCTGACTCAATATGCATAGAAAAAAATACAGCAAAATGTTGACAGTGGTTGTATAATCAAGGCAATAGAGTTCCTTCACTGATTTTTCTATTTTCAATAAGAATATGTGTTTATTTTCTATCAAGGAACAGCTATTTTAAACAAAATCTAATCACCAAGTTGAAAGAACAAAGTCAATCTTACAAAACAAAGAGGCAGATAGAAATATAGTGAACAAGCACTCAGGTAGGACTTAAAGGTTTGAATTTGAGTTGGGAGTTTGCCCCTTACTAACCTTGTGAACTTTTCAAAGCTTGGTGTCTTTGTCTATAAATTGAAGATGAAAATATCTCCTTCATTGAGTGGTTCTGAGGACTGTATGAGATAATGTGACTGAAAATGCTTTACAGGACTGTAAAAGGCATTAAGTAATGAAAGGTATTATTACTTATGTTATGAATTGGGTCTAATTTCAACTGGCCAGTGCTGCAAGTCAAGCCTATTGTAGACACCACTAAGCATATTATGGGATTAGGAGGCTCAAGGCCAATTATCCACAAAGGTGGTTTAAATGTTTGGTTCTTCCCATCCCATGGATATCACAATTTTCTCCAGTTGAGTGGATGCTAAAAAAGTCTTACCAATTCAAGTGCCCTTCCTACAATTAAGACCCAAGCATTGGGGACCACATAACTGGCCTAAGAACTGCCAAGTAAATCACTACACATATGGCGTCCCCACCTCCTTTGAACCTCAGGCCTTCAAGGTCTCTCTCTCTCTCTCTGTCATTAAATGGAAAGATTACAGCTGTTGGAGTCATTACCCTGGGTTCAAATCCTGGTGACCCCACTTACAAGGTTCATGGGCTTGGATAAGTCAGTTGGCTTCCTCGTGCTAGTAAGAATACCTAACTTGCAAAACTATTATGAGGATTAAACGAGATGATTGTAAAGCATCAAGCACAATGCCTGGCACATAATCAGGCTCAATAAATACTAGTTTCCATCTCCCCCTCCTTTGCCTACTTAATGCTGGTTTGAGCACTGCATATGTCTTGATTGTACATTCATCACAAATTCCTGGACCTCGGGCACATCAGATGTTCCAAGCATTGAGAGGTAATAAATTGGAGGAAACCCCCAGGGCTGTGGGAAGCCTGACTTCCCAGCCCCTTAAGCAGACCACCTACTGCTGCCTGAAGCAGCCACCCCGTGAGGGGAACAGCTGCCAGACACAGGGACAGGGGACAGAGGCCTCCATCTGCACCTCCACCCTCTTGCCTTCGTGCACAGAGTGCAGCCGCGGTCCCCCAGGAGACGCCAGGGGGAGATTTCAGTGTTTCAGATGACAGATCAGCCTGTGTTCTCTGACCCAGATTAGACCTGACTCAGAACTAGCTCACCCGCCTATGTCACCAGCAAATGATTTTAATTCACTCCCGGGAGACTGTAAGGACCGCTTGCACCAATAATGCATGTAATCTGGCTGAGCTCTGCAGTGAGCACTCATAAGGCTGTGGCTTTCACATGTTCCACAAATATTTCACGGGCCTGTCAGCCTCAACTTATCCACGGGGGCCAGACTGCACATTCAGCACTTCCGTGTCCCCAGAAAGTTGGGGGAGGGAGAGACAAGGGGGAGGCAGGAGAAGATCCCAAAGAGAAGAAAGGAAAACACACTGAGCACCTAACACGGTGGTTCTCAGAGTGTGGCCCCCCATCCAGCAGCATCACAGAGAACTTGTTAGAAATGCACTTCTCAAGTCCTGCCCCAGTCCCGGGGAATCAGAAATACTGGGGTGGGGCCCAGCTATCCATGTTTTTACCAACCCTCTTGTGAAACTGGGGCAGGTTAGAGTTTGAGAACCACTGACCCAGGTAAACAATGTATAGGTAGACTAAAAGTCTAAATTCAAGGAGAAAAGCCAGAATCCAGTGAAGTGCAGTTACGATAAAGGGGAAAACCTCTGGGTTTGATCAGGAGGCTTTCATCTGAATTTCAACTCCAGTGATTGCTAACTGTGTGATCTTGGGCAAGTTGCTTAACTTTTCTGAGCCTCAGTTTCCCTGTGTGTGAAATGGAGGTAATTAGACCTCCCCTGCAGAGTTGGGGGATGAGGTGATACACTCTGTGCTTGTTCTTTTCTCCACTACACCGCACAGCTTCCCCTGTTGCCTTCAGAGCAGGATTTCTCAACCTTGGTATTATTAACATTCGAGTTCGATAACTCTTCGCTGTGGTGGCTGCCCTGTGCACTGTAGAATCTTCAGCAGCGTCCCCGGTCTCCACTCACTAGCTGCCTGTAGCTGTCCCCAGCTGTGACAAACAAAAATGTCTCCAGGCATTGCCAAACGTCCCCTGCAGGGCCAAATTGCCACTGGTTGAGGACAATGGCATTAGAGTATCAGAGATGCAGCATAAGTAAAAAGCAAGAGCATCGTATTCAGTTAGACCTAAGATCCATACCCCAGTTTGCCCACCACCTAGCTATCTGACCTCAGATAAGTTTAGTAACCTGTCTGAGCTTTGGTTTCCTCCCCCGCAGAATGGCAATTAGAACACCTACTTCAAAGGGAGGAGGTAAGATTGAAGAGTTATCATATACAAGATGCTCAACAAATTTGCAGCTCACCATGAAAATCTGATCTCTCTGTGCTTTTGATTTGACTACTATGGGGCAGAGATGGACTTTTGATGACCCCTCTTAAATTACAAGGTAAGAGCAGCCCAAGTCATGATATAAAAGGAAGGCAAGCTAAGGTCAAAAAGAAGGGCTGGGTCTTCACCCTGCTGAGCTTGGTATGACAAGACACCCCTCTTCCAGAAAAGAACAGAACAGGCAAGTATTTGACAGGTCATATGACTGCCCGTTTCCCCAAGTCCCCATTCTGAAGCTCGGCCCCAGGTCAGTATTGGAGCATCATATGCTTGCCATTCCCATCAGCATGGCAGAATGAGAGGCAGTGAAGAAAATGGAGTGATGAAGAACTTGGGGTCTGATTCTCACAGACCCAAGTTCAAATCCTAGGTCTGCACATATTGGTTCTGTAAGCTTGGCCAAGTTACTTACCCTCTCTGAATCTCAATTTCCTTATCTTTAAAATGAGGAGACAAAGAGTAGCCATCTATTAGGGTCTTAGCCAAAAGGTATATGAGCTCATGTGTGTGCAACACTTAGCACAGTACTTGAAAGTTATCATAACGTTATTGTATCAGAACCAAAGGGGCCATGAATTTTATAATGTCATCACATTGGCTAGGCTCAGGACAAGCATGCGTGATAAAGTTGAGAACACTGTCTCTTAAAAATGGTCACAAAAACGATACATTTCAGAACGATGAGAAACTGGTGCAGCATTTCACTTTCCATCATTCAACCCTTTAAAGATCATTCTAAACCTAGTGGCTGTCCAAGCAGAGGGAGTGCAGCTCTCACCAAGCCCTAAAAGATTAAGCACCACAGCTTTCAAGGAACACTTTCCTTAATACCTGTCGGCGTGTGTGTGTGTGTGTGTGTGTGTAGACAGAGTGAGAGAGAACATGAGAAAGAGAGTCTTCTCGAGCTCAATAACAATCAGTTGGAATCTCTCACTTCTAGGATAGGAAGGAAAAACCTCTCTCCATAATCTATCATTTAGGGATCACTTACAACAAGGTGGCTTGGTGCATTACCTACATAACTCATTTTATCCTCACACCACCAGTCGAGGTAGCTACTACCATAGTCCCCATTTTAAAGATGGAGAAACTGAGGATTATAGGGCTCATTATATCTATACCATAATCGGCAGACAGAGAACTGGTCTAAATAACTCTTTTCCTAATTCTTAGAGAGATTTTACAACCAATCTTTGTCATCGAATGTTTGTCATTGTCTAATACTTTCCACAGTCAGAAGAATTATCTCCCCCTGCCTTAAGCTCAAGTCGCTCTGAGACCTGATTTAGGGAGGTGAGAGGAACTGGACTGAAGCCAGGGTCATGGGCTAGATTTATGGTCTCCTCCAAACATCTTTGTATCCAGGCCAGACACAGCCCCAGGGAAAGTCACAGAGGTGCAATTCAGTGTTCCTAATTTCTACACCAGGATGGGGATCCCAGCTGGGATTATGCCTGAATGACAGCTGGCAGACACCTGTCTGCATCTCAGCCATATCTGGTACCATTCTGGGGAGTTGAGGTCCTCCTTTCCTTTTTGAGATTACCAACTTTCACTGATTCACACACTCTTCATTTTCTGAATCCCAGTTGATCACAAATTTGATGCCTCTGAAATCTGAACATTTATTCTGGGTCTGCATTGACTGAGCCATCAACAGCCTCTGGACTTCCTGGGTGGTTCTTCAGACATAGTTGCACTTTGCTCTCCTCCTGAATTCTTTAAAATGTATACACTGAGAATACGATGAACCAGGCTCTGAAAAAATCCCACTGCGGGCTCTCTCCTCAGTGGCTTCCTGCACCCTCTCAGTAAAGTCTTGGTGAAAGATCTGATTAGGTTGGTGATCTCATTGTCCTGATTAAATCATGGCAAGTGATAATTTCAAAGGTTTCCTCCAATTTTCTTGATGATGTTTACACTTAAGTCCCAGTTTCATTCTTTTCAGAAAAAGAATTTAAATCACCTCTCCCATCTGCTCTGGTGTGAGTCCATCTGAAACCATTTGGGGCACATTGTTAGGAAGATGTTTAGTTAAGGACGGAGTTGCATGGAGGGTGGGGTTGGTAAATGTGATTAGGTGACTGTTAGGATCAGCTTGATTAGCTTATAAGGCAAAGACAGGCTGCGAATTGCTTTTGCCATAGAACTCTCACTTCTATTAAGCTTAGTCCAGTTGGAAGATCCTTCCCTCTGTCAGTGGAAGAAACCAAATAATAAGCATGCTTTGTAATTGAATTTGTGAATTTTGATTTCTAAGGCATGTGTGACATTGGCCCTTGAGTTATAGTGCTCACTAGGCAGTGGGAAATAATGCAGAGGAATTGAGGGAAGCGGCTTGTATTCATCCCTAATCTAGTAAAACTCCAGTTCATGCTGGAACAAACTTGTCTCCAAGGTTTTGAGCAACATTTGGTCTTACCATCTTTCCCTCTCTCTGACGCATCTGGACGGCTGGGTTCCAGGCTAACTGGGAATGAAACAAAAGCTGAAATCTTGCAGCCGGAAAACCTGTTTATTTTTATCTGAAGGACTTAAAAATTGTATCTGGGAGGAAGTGTGGTCTAATTGTTAAAATTGTGAGTGGTCCCTAATGTCCTGAGTTCTAGTCTCTTTTACTATTAGCAACTAATCATACAAGAACTTTAGTGATTTAATTTAAACTAAATGTGGCCTCGTCTTCCAGGCGAGTCCTAAGACCCTAGAATTAAAGATGTATTCATGTACAAGTTAGCATCTGAAATAGAGAATTTTATCCTGAGCAAGGAGCTAGAATCTATGATCAAATTTGGCCAACAAAGAGAATCAGCAGGTATTGCTTTTAGGGAGCCAGCATCACCATCCTGTATTTACAAAATTTCTACCCAGCACCCAGGAATTAATGATAAAAGTCTTCAAAGGCAGTAATGAGAATTAGTGAACAATTTCCATTACTTCAAAAAGCCCAGTAGAATCTGTATGTGTACCCTTGATAAGACTATACAAGCACACTATCTAAAACACTAAATTTCTTTGATTTTTAGCTAGAGAAACACAACTCATCTGGTAACACTTGTTGTCATATTCTGAGCAGAAGCTCTGATAGGCAGTCTTTAATGAATGAAAATCCAAAAATGAATTTCTAGTATTAATTGAAGTCTGTTTGCTAGACCAAAGCTTTGAAATACAGGGTCTACAAGGAAAAAAAAAATGTAAAAAAAGGGTACTTGGTGGAGATGTTTGTTCATTGGACCACTGGATGGTTGATTTGTCTTGAGGATGGTTGGCAAAGTGGGGCAAAGAACTAAGTGAGTGTGAAAAGGAAACAGAGTAGCCAGCAAGCAAGCCATAAAGCTTTTATAAATTAAGGGTAATAGATTATAGCGCCACCTAATGTCTGGAGGAGTTTTCGTTGTAATAATTTATTTAGGCTGAATTCACTTACCACTTTTTCTCCAACTCAACTAGAAGATGGGAAATAATTCTCCTCTAAATAGGATGCTTTCAGGGTGTGATACCCTAGGTATTCCTGGGTGCCTTCAGGTGTGTTCTACTTCGAAGAATATGAGCCCCTGAAACACTGGTTGACCACAACTTGGTAGTTTCCAGAGTAGCAATTGGGAGGCATTCTTTTTGTGGAAGTTTCTTCCCAACAGGACAAGAACAATACCTTGCTACCAACTTATACGCATCAGGATACTTGATGCAGGATGTATGTACAGGATATACATTACTACTCAAAGCAAAGTTCACACAGGCACAATTTTACCAAAAGATGAACTATCTCTCCTAGTAACCCGAGGGGCAGGCCAGCATATGCTCAGCCTGGGTGTGGCTGCTCTCCCCGCAGCATACATGCCAGACATCATTAATCAATCACAGACTCTTCCCTAGTAAGAATCTTTCTCAACGCAGCATTCCAGGCACTACTACTAGTGCCGAATTTGGCATAACTCCTATTTGCCTACCCAGCCTTAAAAAACAAAGAGGTCGGGCTTCCTTGGTGGCGCAGTGGTTGAGAATCTGCCTGCCAATGCAAGGGACACGGGTTCGAGCCCTGGTCTGGGAAGATCCCACATGCCGCGGAGCAACTGGGCCCGTGAGCCACAACTACTGAGCCTGCGCGTCTGGAGCCTCTGCTCCACAACAAGAGAGGCCGCGATAGTGAGAGGCCCGCGCATCGCGATGAAGAGTGGCCCACGCTTGCTGCAACTAGAGAAAGCCCTCGCACAGAAACGAAGACCCAACACAGCCATAAATAAATATATAAATACATAAATAATTTTTAAAAACAAAAAAACCCAAAAAAACCCCAAAGAGGTCACATAAATTTAAGTTATCACTCTTGGGAGGGAGTAAGGCATAGGAGAAAGAGCATTTCAGATCCCAGCCCTGTGCCTCAACTAGCTCTCTGTGTTTGGGCAAGTTACTTTGCCTCTCTGGGTCTTGGTTTTGTTCTCTCTTAAACAAGGATTATATCATCCACCACAGGATTACTGTGAGGAGTAAATGAGAGAACATTTCCAAACTGTCAGCACAGTACCTGGAATTTTATGTGTTTAACAAATGCAAATTCCCTCTCCTGCCAGTATGAAGCATAAAAGGATTCTGCATCTTACCTAGAACTCTAAATCCTCCCTTAGTATTCCCTGCTGGTCTCCCCAGCTTTGGTTCTTGAGCTCATGAGTGTGAAGCTCATGAGAAGAGGCACGCATTGTGAATTTTAGGGTAAGTTAAAGAACTAAATACAGACTGAGAAATCCCAAACATTAAGTTTCATGGCTCAGCTTTGACCCTATACGGTCGAGGGTTAACTGTCCTGTTGTACACAATGTAGGCACTAAACAGACAGTTAAACCTATGACACCAGGGACACATGCTACTAAAGCAAAGTGAAGGAAAGCAATCTGGAGACATCCTCCAGGCCGTTTCTGGCTAAAACTTCTGTTTCAGGTCCTGTGACAGAGAATCATTTGCCTCAGCAATTCCATTTTACCATACAATCTTTTTCTGCTTCCTTCCTCTGCAATAGAGCTTGTCCCCGGGTCTCCGTGACCTGTTTCTCAGTGCAGATACTAGCTTTTGCTGAATCCAGGAGAAGGGAAAACCAAAGAATCAACAAAGAGAGACGGCTGCTACCTTGATCTATTTCCAAAGAGCAACCCTGCTGTTTTTGATGGGCAGACAGGAGCTGTGAATGTAATTATGACCAATGCTGAGATTAAACCCATGAATGATTTGGCTTGAGCTTTTGAAAGAGATCAAAATTGTGTAGCATTGCACTGTTTACAGGTTTATAGATTTGCCTGGGGCATCTGACGCCCTTGAATATGATTTATTATTACAGGACAGAGATTATCTCAGACTGGGCTGGAAATGGATCTTGGCTGAGTTATTTACTCACCGGATGCAATGTGTGAGAGTTGATGGCCTTGTTTCTCAATTTGTCAGTTGTAAAGGGAGTCCCCAAGGCTCAATTTCAGGCCCAGTATTGTTTACATAGCCCAGCAATAATACATCACATGTGGCAAAATATTACAAATTCATTTTTATGCTGATGATATGGCTCATGCATAAAAGCAGCTAATGTGCTTCTCTTTTTAGTTGAAATTGCAGCTAAGTTTCTAAAGGCACAAAGGGCCTTTTGTGTTCTGAACCATAAAGAAGAGAAAGTATATGACAGTTTTTAGAAGGACTAATGAAGGGTTTGATCTGCCTCGGCTGCCATCTGTAAAAGAGTCCCATTATAGCAGTTACGGTCATTATAATACCATACCCTCTGAAGGTATCTGCCAGGATTTTTAACGCTATTATTGTTATTATTATTATTATTACTACTATTATTATTATTATTATGGAAGCTATGGAAAATGGCTTCCCATTTTGCTGTTTGCATTTAGGTGATGGGAAAGGAATAATTTGAACGATGATTTCCATCTGGTACTTTATTCAAATGGCCTGCACCAACCATATGGAGATGACACACTAACATGTATACTACATACCAAGGGATACACTGCATTTAAAACAATCTCCATGTAAATCAACTCATTACGAGTCACAGCAAATTGCCTGCACTCTGTCTCTGAAGAATCTTTAGCAGGAAAAACACCAGCATATTTTAAGGAACACAGAGGTGCCCCAAAGAGGCAAAAGCTGTATATGGTTTCTGGACTTAGACTCTGAGAACGCAAATCTTGGCCATCTTTCTTAAGAAAGAACAGTGATTTTTAAATAAGGTTTCATGCTCTGTGATACTAACAAATCAAAAAAATAAACAAATAAAATGGCAACCTCCTTGGGAATTTGGCATGTTTTAAATGAACATTTACAAAAAGGAAAAGGACAAAGCCATTGCATACCTTTTCTTTAGATATATTCTAGCCCTAAAAGCCCAACTTTTCCCCACACCGAAAGACATCAAGTAGCTGCTTGGCCATGGGTAATTTGGATTTAATTGTGTTTGCTTAAACCATACATTCCACTCCCAAACCATAAAAATGAATCCTAGAAATCTCAGACTTGAAAACTCGAGAGTCCCTGTCCTGTTTGCCTTCTCAAAGGAAGATTCTCAGGAAAGCTTTATTGCAACTTGTGTGTTTACCTTTGGCATCTAACACGCTCCACACGTATTCAGCAGCACCTTATTTTGAAGATGCTCACCAAGTAGTGATATCACAGCCAAATGTCAGAGGAGGCGAATCAAGAAAGCAGAAATGGGGTTTCTCTGGTGGCGCAGTGGTTAAGAATCCGCCTGCCAATGCAGGGAACACGGGTTCAAGTCCTGGTCCGGGAAGATCCCACATGCCGTGGAGCAACTAAGCCCGTGCACCACAACTACTGAGCCTGCGTTCTAGAGCCCGTGAGCCACAACTACTGAAGGCCCCCGCATGCCTAGAGTGCTCTGCAACAAGAGAAGCCACCGCAATGAGAAGCCCGAGCACCGCAACAAAGAGTAGCCCCCGCTTGCCGCAACTAGAAAAAGTCCACACACAGCAACAAAGACCCAACGCAGCCATAAATAAATAAATAAAATTTGAAAAAAAAAAAGAGAAAGCAGAAATGGATTCCCAAGGCCTTTACTCTCATCTGCATATTACATGAAGAGCTTGCATCCATTCATTCTTTTGTTTTTTTCAACAAACATTTAGTGAGCACCTACTCTGTGCTGAGAAGAAAAAAACAAAGTAGTGAGAGTGTAGGCTTGGAATTTGAGAGGCCTGAGTTCAATAAATGGTGTCTGCAACTTTCTAAATGGGTGACCGTGGGCAAGTTATTTAACCCCTCTAAGCCTGGCACATAGTAGGAAGTCAATAAAGTTTTGTCAAAGAAATAAATGACTAAGTTTTTGTTTCTTAATCTGTAGAATGTGGCTATCAGGGCCTACCTTGCAGGGCTGTGGAGAATCTAATGAGAAAATGGATGGGTAGTGTCTTATCATTATTATTATTATTTATTTCATAATAGTCAGCAGTCCCCCACTTTTGGTCTCCTGAGGAAGGCAGATAAGCAAATCCACAATTATTCTACAGTGGGGTTGAAGACCAAACCAAACTGGGGATGGGAGGGCACATTGTGGTGAGATTCAGAAAAAGCTTCTCAGGGGAAATAACTCTTGAGCTGTTTTATAAAACAGGTAAAACCTACCCAGGCAACAGAAGGGAAGAATGGCATTCCAGGCAAAGGGATTGGAAAGCATAGAGGCAAAGAGGCATGAGGGTACAGCATGCCCTGATCAGGTGGTTCAACTTCCAGGCCTGAAGACGTAGACTATGCAGTACACCTGCTGGGTCTCGAAGGCTAAGGTGAGGAGCCTGAGATGTGCCCTAAGAGCTGGGAGCTATGAAGAGCATGCAAGGACAACTTAGGGTCTTAAATCCAAACCGAATGCCAATGATGGAGGCTGTGATATTGTGATTTATAATAAGAAATATACATATTTGGCTTCCTCCTCGTTTCTGGCACAAAGCTCCTAAAACCATTGGAATTTCCTAAGTGATGGGAGCATTGAAGGTGTCTTTTGCAATTTTAATGGGGCGACTTTTGGACAAAAAGAAGGATGGGGGCTGGTTGCCAGGAGAACCAACCAAGTGATTCGAGGGTTGGAACTTTCAGTCCCACCCCCACTTACCTTCAGGGAGGGAAGAAGCACTGGAGGTTGAATGGACAATCACCAGTGGCCAGTGATTTAATCAATCATGCTTATGTAATGGAGCCTCCAAAAAAAACCTAAGCAGAGAGGGTTCAGGGAAGTTCAGGGCTGGTGAACACGTGGAGATGCAGGGATAGTGGTGCTCTAAGAGAGGGCATGGAAGCTTGAAACCTCTTCCCACATGCCTAGCCCTGTGCATCTCTTCTATCTGGCTGTTCCTAAGTCATATCCTTTTATAATAAGCTGGTAATCTAGTGACTGAAATGTTTCTCTGAGTTCTGTGAGCCACTGTAGCCAATTAATTGAACCCAAGGAGCTGGTCATTGGAAGCTCCTATCTATAGCCTGTTGGTCAGAAGCACAGGCTGCTTGGACTTGCTAATGGCATCTGAATTGGGGGGGAGGGGGGTGGGGGAGAGCAGTTGTGTTGGATTGAACCCTAAATCTGTGGAATCTGACACTATCTCTGGGTGTAGATAGTGTCAGAATCGAGTTGAATTGTAGGATACTCAGCTGGTGTTGAAGACATCTGGACATCTGGGGCTGCCCCCCCCTCCCCCCGCCACGTTGGAATTGGGTGCAGAATCTTTAGGGGTGGAGATTGCTGCTGGGCAGTGGGAGGTTCCAGGTGCCAGCTCTCACAGTAGCCACCAGAAAATCTGGGGGAGCCACCAGGAAACCTATTATTCCCTAAGCACTCAATTCTGAAGAACTTCTGAAGTCTTAGAGTTTTCATATTTTCAGTCTAGTCTTTTTAGTCCTGAATTCTTGAACTTAATTCCTAATCCCATCAACTTTTACATTTTTTGCTTTTCATCTCATGAGCCTTTTATCTTAGCATTTTACACCTTCTTCTTTTATGTTTTTAACCTTTTATCTCATTAGCTTCAAGCCTTTTATCTTTAAATATTACCCATTTTATCTCATGGACTTTATCTTACAAAGATTTTAATTGATTTTTAACTAATACTCTATTCCTTTTCCTTTACATTTTTTTTTCTGTCACCTTGATGGAAATATTTTAGTTTTATTCTCCTGTCACTTTCTAGTTTCCTTTTATTTTAAAAGAGTTTCTTCATCCCTTTCTTTCTCATTTTCTTCTTCCTCCTCCTCTCTTTTACCTTCTTCTTTTTCTTTTTGGCCTTGTTTTGGTTTTGTGTTTTTAATATCCAGGAAAACAAATGCTGATAGAGAAGGAAACATGGTGAGAAGCTGCCCCAAAACCTCCACTTGAGGCTGAAATTGAGGACCGGTTACAACGGAAGCAAGGCTTAAAGAGAATTTAGAAGGAATGGAATTGCCATGATGGGGGAGGGGAGAGAGTGCTCTCCAGGAAAATGAAGCAGGTTCACTGCACTCCATTGAGATCCCAATTAGCACAGTTGTTCAAAATATATGATGTTATTAAGTTACCCAATTGTGTAAATTTCCTCTGGTGATTTTCAGATGCCAGGAGAAGGTGGATGTTAGGTTGATCCTAGGTTGGAATTGCACGAATTCCATTTTGGAAAGAAAGAACTGCATAAGAACTTGTTTCATATGCAAGAGAGTTGTTTTATGAAATCTGGATTGAACAACAAGGAAATAAAGGTATTACTTGTATGGGTGGGCTGGTCAAAGGACTGGAGGTCTCAATTAATTCTAAGAAGAGATGAAAAGCAGGGAATGTTGAATGAAGAACTGGAAAGGACAAGAGGCTAAGCTAGAGAGTGAGACATTTGATTTCTGTGGGGAAGTTCCTGGAGATGGCAATGACCAAGATGTGACCATGGGAGTGAGCAGCTACAGTTGGATTCGGCAGAAAAAGATGACATTGTCAAGGGACTAGGAGGAGGTTGGATGGGCTAATGCCTTGTTAGCCATTTGTTTGGTAAGCAGATATATTAACCTAGGTAGAAAATTCTACCACAATTTACTACAGAGGTGGTGGCATTAAATAATAATGTGTGAGGCACTTTTGGGGAGAATGTTCACATCTCTTACCCAAAGGGTATAGCATAATATATACAATTTGCCTCTCTGCTCTCTACTATTATTCAAAACAAGAATCTGAGGGACTTCCCTGGTGGCACAGTGGTTAAGAATCCACCTGCCAGTGCAGGGGACACGGATTCGAGCCCTGGTCCGGGAAGATCCCACACGCCGCAGAGCAACTAAGCCCGTGTGCCACAACTACTGAGCCTGTGCTCTAGAGCCCACGAGCCACAACTACTGAGCCTATGTGCCACAACTACTGAAGCCTGCACACCTAGAGCCTGTGCTCCGCAACAAGAGAAGCCACCGCAATAAGAAGCCCGCGCACCACAACAAAGAGTAGCCCCCACTCGCCACAACTAGAGAAAGCCCGTGAGCAGCAACGAAGACCTAACACAGCCAAAAATAAATACAATTAAAAAAATTAAAATTAAAAAAAACAAGAATCTGAATGGTGTAAAAATGATTATCCCCCACCTCCATTTTTAAAAGGGAGTTTTATTTCTTGGTGTAGGAAATTTAGAAAATAAAAACAAGGAAAAAGAAACAGAGAAAATGGGGGAAAAAATGTATACTCAAAAGAAGTATCACTCAAAATATCACCCTAAGAAGAAAACCACTGTTTATATTTTAGGGTGTGTGTGTGTGTGTACATGTATGCATGT
The DNA here is from genome assembly GCF_949987535.1 of Balaenoptera acutorostrata. Classification (NCBI taxonomy): domain Eukaryota; kingdom Metazoa; phylum Chordata; class Mammalia; order Artiodactyla; family Balaenopteridae; genus Balaenoptera; species Balaenoptera acutorostrata. The sequence continues at coordinate 44,924,645 of NC_080070.1, forward strand.
TTTCTTTTCTTTTAAGAAAATGTGATTATACTGTACATACTATAAGGTAATATGTTTATCTCACCTACTTAATTACAAACATGTTTCCATATCAAGAAAAATCATCCAATATGATTTATTTGAAAAATTTTTTCTTCAGTATGATTTTTAATGCCCATCCCATTTTATGAGCGAACTCCAATTTGTTTAATCTCCTATTTTGTCATTTTTAGATATTAGAAACAATACAGCAATGAACATCTTTGTAGTGACATCTTTGGGCACACCCATGATTATTTCCTTCAGTGAATTTCCTAGAAAGAGTCTTCCTCAAGGCTATACATGTCTTGATGTGTTTTCATATTTCCTAACAGCTGTGCAAGAAGGTAATATCAATTTAGTAATATAAAAAGTGCCAGTTTCTACATACCCTCACAGGTATGAGGCATTATTATTCTTTTGAATTCTTTATGACCTTTGCCAATGTGATAGCTGGAAAGTGGCTGTGCATTTTCATTTGCACTTTCTGGATTCCCAGTGATGTCGAACATCTTCTTGTATGGATGCATTCCTGGCCCAACCTTAACCCTTCCCGCCCAAACTGCTTTTTCCAGCCTGAAACTTGGAGTATTGCCTTGAACGTACATGGGAGGACACTATAAAGAAAAGTCCCACACATGTGTTTGTATTCACACTAAGAATGTTGTGAAGGGTCATTATGAAAATAATGTCTTTTTTTAGGACACATTTTAGTACTAGGAATAGCTATATTTCCTCTTGAACATCCAATTTATTTTTATCTTATTGATACTGGGGAATGTGCAATTGACTGTGTTGTTTTTTGTTTTTGTTTTTTGGCATTGGCAGCTAGAAAGTTCTGAGCCAGTTTCCTTCCAAGCAATGTCTATTTGTGTACCAACTTCTCTCTTGGCTCCATCTTATCTTTCCAACCCTGATTTTCCCTTTGTCGTATTTTCTTCAACTATTTCACATTGGATTGCATCTTGTTTGGCAGGCATTTATGCAATGCAGGGTGTAGATAAATAAGATATCACAACCTATGGGTTGATTGTGGCTCACCTTGTTTGGTGCCAACCATCACCTTAGCAGTCACTGATACTGAGCTAATGGGCTACTTCTCAGGATTTTCCACATCAAGGTGAGCATTGAAAATGATGGTGTTGGTATGATTCACTGCAGTGAATGGAGGAGATGCTCAGAGGCCAAGGAGATACTGAGGGTTCTATCCCCACCTTGTCGCATTCCTCAAGGCATGAGAAGACCATTATCTCAGAGCACCACTGGTGGCACACAGGTTGAGAGACACTGGGCTAGAGGGGAAAATAAATACCTTACAAAAGTAAAGCTAAGAAAAGTAAAATAAAACTCTTCCCAGGCTCGTGCCTGCTTCAAAAGAAATACTTTCATTTCCTTTCCAAGAATGTCTCTTCTTTAGATATGCTATAAATAAAATGAGAGCAATTCCCCAGTACAGAAGTAGCATGGATAGCTACTACCCTGACACCCTTCCTGGAATTTGTGTTTGCCTATGCCCTTCTTCCTTCTTTTTCCATGCTTCTTTAACAGCATTCAGGGCCTCAAGGTGGTATTCTCTATTCATGGAGATCATGGATTCTTTGGCTCTTTATCCTATAGGTAGCTCTCGCATATCCCTTTCTCTTTGCTGCAGGCTCCACAGACTCTTGCCTGTCTCTAATTCTTCTCAGTAGCGTCCACCACCTTCTCCATCTCTTGGGTCTCTTCCTTCTGCTCTTCTACCAAGATTAGCATCAGAATAGGATTCAGATAGCTAAACTCAGTATTTTTTCTTTCTCACAGAGACAGAGATGAATTAGATGTTCACCATGTATGTTTCATTTTTCTAGGCACACGGCTAAGCCACCTTTCCTAGCACATGTGTATCTAGGTGGGGCACAGGACTGATGTCACCCATGCAATGTGAGTAGAATTGGCTATGTCACTTCTAGACCCAGGAAGTTAAGAGCATATGTCTTCTGCTTTCTTTCTCTCTTCCTTCACCTACAGCTGGACCACATCAGAGGACCTCAAAGTCCCATTCTGAAGATGGCAAAGCCACAGAGCAGGAGGAGTATGGATCCCTGAATGACTGCATGGAGCTGAGCTCCCCACTAACTGCTTTAGACTGTGGAATAGTCTTTATAGTTTAAGATCACTGAGATTTAAGGAGTTGTTTTTTTAGCAGTTAGCATATGCTAATTAATGCATCCATTTTTTTCTTGTTATTTCTAAAGAAAGAAAAAACAACACAAGCCTTTCTAACTTTTTCAAAACATTATTATTAATCACCAGGGGAACACAGATTGCTTTTTTTTGGCCACACCTCATGGCTTGTGGGATCTTAGTTCCCCAACCAGGGATTGAACCTGGGCCCACATCAGTGAAAGTGCCGAGTCTTAACCACTGGATCGCCAGGGAATTCTACAAGATTTTTTTTTTTAAGGCAGGAGAGGTTTTGAAGTTATAAAATTCTTAGAGCAGTGCTTCCCAAAGAGTAGTTTGTAGAACACTAGTTTTCCAGGAAGTACATAGTAAAATATGAAAAACAGAGTTCTATGACAATAATATTAGGAAGAGCAGTATGAAAGAAACAGGCTTCCTTGCTGCGGAACTTCTCAGAGCCTTTAATATAAAGCTGTATATTGTGACTCTCCACAAGGGGGCTCTGTTGAACAGATTTGTCTCAGTCTCAAAGACTGAAGATCAAATCAGAACAAAACAAGAACTTGTTCCTTTAAGATGTGAGATTTGTACCTCTTAGTACATTTTGATGCAGAAATTCTATTCCCCTGGAACTCTGTTATAGTCTAGAGTTCCTCCCCAAACCAAGGACTCCTCACTCCCCGGAAGAGGAGCCAATCCAGGGTTGACTGTTCCATCATCTGCCTCATCAGGACGCATCAATCACTCCAGAGTTTTGGCAGTGCTACCTCCCCCAGGCAAAATAACAGGCCCCTTCCACTTCTGAGTTCCTGCTACTTGGAACAATGATGGCCTCTTTCTGGGAAGATGAAGGAAAAGACAGTCTCTGATTGCTCAACAGCTACTGCAGTTGAATAGTTGTTCCGGTACAACTAAAGAGAAGGATGGTGAGGGGCATATCATGTGTGGCATGAAGGAAAAGAGTGAGGAAGGACAATAGGATGGAGGAAACCAAACCAGCAAGGCAACGTTTGGAGTGTATGCTTAATGACAGTCCAGAGGAGGCAAGATGGGTTGTTGTCCAAATTCCATATGAGCACATTAGCAGCAAACTGCCTACAAGCCTCTTGGCAAATAGAGCTCAGATTCGCATTGATTTCTAAGGGGATACTGTCTGAACTTGCTCTGAATCACATCCAACTGAATGTTGTAATGCTACAGTCTTCAAGCCTCGACACCAACTCCAAACTATATTACTTGCCTCTGCCGAAAACCCTTAGATTCCATTCCCAAGGAGGCTCACAGAGCACAGATCTCAGCAAATTGGATTGCTTGTGAGATACTTTTAGAGCCCACTAAATAGGCATTTTAGGTTTAACCTCATTTGGAAGATTGCTAACACCAACACCAGGAGAGCTCCAAACCAGAAGGAACCGACGTCATCCCCAGAAAGGGAGCAGAAGAGGGCCTGGCCACAGGCCTGCAAGCCAGTGGTGCTCACTAAGACCCTCACATCTGTGGCACATTGATGGGGTGATAAACACCAGCTGACATGATAGAAGTCATCTGGCACCCAGGATCCTGGACTGCTTCTTCCCAAGCACTCAAATCCTTGTCTCTCTGTTCCTAGCTCAGATCTCTTGGCTCTGTCATCCAGACTTTATACCTACCCCGAGCCTAGACACGGCAGCAGAGCTAAATGTCCAGACTGAAACTGCCCCTTGCCTCTCCCGGAAGCAAAAGCCCAGGCATTACGTTCCTCCCAACTCTCGGTACTAGTCCCAAGGCATAAGCCCAGCAAACTTAGCTGGAGCTGCTGCCGGTGCTATGCAGACAGATGCAGGAGGCATGCCTTCTTTACTTGCGTTTCCTGCAGCACCAGACATACCGGAGGTCAACAGATACTGTCAAATAGATGAAATACACACAATAATGCATTTATGATCTCTAACTCTACCCAAGTTGCCGACAGTCTCTCCTGTTCACCTTTTGTTTCCTCATGGTATCTCCTGGGTGAGGTTAATTGCTTGCCAGCATCATGATCCCCTGGTACTTTTAAAAGAGCAATTGCCAGGTCTCTCATCAGAGTCGGAGGGAAGAGCCCAGGAATCTGCTTTCTGAAAACTCTGTCCAAGAACTGCTTTTGCACGTAGAGTCTGAAGAACGTTGCTCTGGGGGTTCCATTCCCAGCAGTCTCCCCTCCCATTGAGAAGGAGCTGCGGATCTGCCCCCACATGTCCACCTCCTACTCGCCATTGGCCCTCTCCTCCCCACCTCTACCGGGTCAGCGGGGCCTCGCCTCAGAGCAGAGCGGTAGCCTTCTCACTCTTGCCCATAATCCCACCTCCACTGCCTAGTCCAAGACAGTCCATCACACGGACTCCAACCACACGTGCTGCCAAAAGAGATTCCCATCCCGCTCCCTGCACCTGTCCGTCTTCTCTGCCTCCCACTTACTCTTTAACCCCCCAGCATCAGACTTCTGCCTGCGCCACTCTACTGAATCAACTCTGCAGCATTTGTCATGAAAATGATGATATATTACACTCCAAGGGTACTTTACAGCTAATAAAATACTTTCACACATACTCTGTCATTTGGACTTCATGATCCTATGAGAAAAGCATGTAATATCTCAGAGATTCCCAAACTGCAATCTAGATTAACATACTACCTTCCCAATTTTTGCCGTATCTATTTGCTCCTGCATTTTTATGTACTTACTGTATTTCTGAAAATGACTCATTTTTTTTTAAAAGCAAACATCTGCCTTTTTTAAAAATTAATTAATTTATTTATTTTTATTTTTATTTTTTGCTGTGTTGGGTCTTCGTTTCTGTGCGAGGGCTTTCTCTAGTTGTGGCGAGTGGGGGCCACTCTTCATCGCGGTGCGCGGGCCTCTCACTGTCGCGGCCTCTCTTGTTGTGGAGCACAAGCTCCAGACATGCAGGCTCAGTAGTTGTGGCTCACGGGCCTAGTTGCTCCGCGGCATGTGGGATCCTCCCAGACCAGGGCTCGAACCCGTGTCCCCTGCATTGGCAGGCAGATTCTCAACCACTGCGCCACCAGGGAAGCCCAATGACTCATATTTTAACTTAAGTTCATTTTGAAAGAAAAAATGTATATCATTTTCATAAGTGGAGAATCTATATCATTTGTCATAAGTAAGAAGAACCAGTATAAAGAAATTCAGTGAAAACAAAATAATGTTATTATATTTTAAAGTGAAAGGGACTCTGGCCTGTGGGCCTATAGTTGAGGGTAGAATCCAAGCCCCTGGAGAAAATCAGCTCTCTGGTTTCCCCACTGCTCCACCCAGAGACTAGGAAGGCTCAGCCCTACTGAGCTTCCTCTCGGACTTTCCGGGTTCACAGAGGCTTGGCTTATTCACAAGGGGTCTATCAACCTCTTCCGCTCCCCACGTGTCAGGCCTTTCCCATGACCTAAGCCCAGACACTGCTCCCCAACCACCGGCCAGCCCATGGGGAGGAGCTGCCACAGCAGTTCTCCCATAAGAATCTCAGCAGAGCCCAGGGCCTCACTCTACCAATTGCCCACAGGTTTCTTCCACAGCACATAGAAGAAGCAAAGAACAGGGGTGGGGGCCTCCTTCAGGTAGCCATGTTTCCAGCATTCCCTCTACAGTATTATTCTAGCTTGAATCTACTGCCCACCAAGGCTTAGAGGCCAAAGTCCATTCACACTTTGTTTAAAAATGAAACCAGCACATCCATTAGGATAGCTATTATGAAACAAAGAAAAGAAAAGAAAAAGAAAGAAAGCAAAAAGAAAAGAAAGATATAAAAAAGAAAAGAATAGAGAAGAAAAGGAAAGGAAAAGAAAGGAAAGGACAGGAAAGGAATGGAACGAAAAGAAAAGAAAAGGACAAGTGTTGGCGTGGATGTGGGGAAATTGAAACCCTTGTGCATTGCTATCGGGAATAGGGTGTATCCACTGTGGACAATAGTATGGTGGTTCCTCAAAACATTAAACAGAGAATTACCATTTGATCCAGGAATTTCACTACTGGGTATACACACAAAAGAATTGAAAGTAGGGTCTTGAAGAGATATTTGTAGACCATGTTCATAGCAAAATTATTCACAATAACCAAAAGGTGGTAACAACCCAAATGTCCATCAACAGATGAATGGAACATTATTTAGCCTTAATAAGGAATGAAACTCCGATACAACGTGGTAGCTACAACTTTATGCATAGTGAAATAAGCCAGTCACAAAAAGAGAAATATTGTATGATTCCACTTACATGAGATACCTAGAGTAGACAAATTCATAAAGACAGAAAGTAGTTACCAGGGGCTGGGGGGAGGGACAAGTGGGTAGTTATTATTTAATGGGTACAGAGTTTCAGCACAGGATGATGAAAAAGTTCTGGAGATGGATGGTGGTCATGGTTGCACAACAATGTGAATGTATTTAATGCTACTTGAACTTTACACTTAAAAATGGTTAAAATGGTGAATTTTATGTTATATATATTTTACCACAATTTCTAAAAATGAAATCAGCAATTACTTATTAGAAATGTGTTAAAGTCCTACTAGCACCAAACTGAGACTTTCTACTTGACCAGGTTAGGACTGAAATTGAACTGGGAAGCAGACACCTTTCTCACTAGGTGATTCAATATCATCAAAGGTCACATTCCAGCATTTCCAAATCCACCAGTAATATGTTTACGAAGAGTTGAGAAAACACTCTGATATCTTATATACTCATTATACAGATGAGGACGCTGAATCTCAGACACAATAGAGATAATCAGTGAATTTTCCAAGGTCACACATTAAATGGCTTGATACCGGCTATTCTGATTCTGATTCCCGATTTAGTGTCACTCCCATTAACCCAAAGTACTTTTTCCCACCCCTCTCTCTTTCCCTCACCTTTGGTATCCAAGACACTAAACTCTTTTTGTTCTCCTCCTACCTATTTTTCTTTCCTTATTTTTTTTGTGATTAAAAATATATATATATATTTATATATATATATTTATATATATATATATATTTTTTTTTTTGAGCAGTTCTAGGTGTACAGAAAAATTGAGCAGGAAGTACAGAGAATTCCCATATACCTTCCCTCGCTTCCCAGTTTCCCGTATTATTAACATTTTGCATTAGTGTGGTATATTGGTATCATTGATGAGCTAATTTTGATATAATATTATTAACTAAAGTCCATAGTTTATATTGGGTTCACTCTTTGTCTCCTACGTTGTTGGTTTTGAAAAATGTTTAATGACTTGCATCCACTATTACAGAATCAGACAGAATAGTTTTACTGCCCTAAAAAGCCCCTGTTTTTTCTCCTCCTTCTTTTTTTACCCAAGTTGGGAGATTCCCCAAAGTTCCAATCCTGACCTGTTTCTCTTCTTGCTCTATTTTCCTTCTTAGGGAGTCATTTCCATTCTCACATTTTCAGAGACCACTTCCATCCTGACAACTCTCCAAGTTAAATCTCTGCTGGCCCACTGCACACCTCCACTTGGATGTCGAAAGCAAGCCTGCTGTGTGCTCTGCCCCCCCAGCCCCTGACCACACATTTCTCTCAATGACAAGCCATCCTCCTAGTCACCTCGTCACCCTGGAATCAACTTTGACTCTTCCCTCCTTATCCTTTGAGGCAGAGGCATTAAAAGGAGTGGAGAGGGCACCCAGTGACAGGTTGGAGTCATGTTCATGATGAGCTTAGACTCTCTGGCTACAGGAATCTGTCTTCAAGTCCTCTGACCCATGCAAGGTGAATGGCAAAAATAATGACCTGGTGAGCCAGCAGCCATTTCCACAGAAGTGCTTCTTTGTAGTCAACCTAGCAAAGACCTCTCCCTCTTTTTTCACATCAAACAGGTCTTCCCCTCTCCACCCCCAGTTGCCTTTGATGTCTCTCTTCTCTGACCCAGATCTTGGCACTGGCGGGAAAGAAAGTCAGGATAAGACCAGATTTGCTGATCGCCAATAGAAAGATTGAGCTTATTCTCTGAGGTCAAAGCTCAAAAAATTCATTAAAGTTTTCTTTTAAATATAAACCCAGCAGTTTAGTAAAATGTACCATACAAGGCTAGGTATAACCTGACGTTTTCCCTCAGTTAGTTTACTGAAGAGTTGAGGATAAGCCCATGTAAGTAAGTAATGAAAATTCAGTGTGATATGTGTCATAATAGAAGTTTTAGTAGTTCAGAAGAGGACAAAAGAGCGTATTGGTTAGGATTGTGTCCAGGTGCATGAAACAAGAAACGGACAACAGGGATGTAATGAAACTGGTGTCATTTTTCTCCAATAGCAAGAAGTGCAGAGTTAGGCAGTCTAGGCAGGTATAGAAGTTCCATGAAGCTGTCAGGGACCAAACTCCTTTTATCATTCCCCTCTGCCATTCCTCATTTGTGACTTCCATCATCATGCTTGCAGAATGACTGCTTGCACATCCAGACATCAAACGTGAGTTTCAAGCAGGAAAAACAGGTAAGGGTAAAGGAATGTGCCAAGTAAGACTCTCCCTTTTAACCAGGAAAATAAGAGCTTTCCCACTTGTACCTTATCGGCTAGAATGGTGTCATAGGGCCACCATAGGCTCAAGTGAGCCTGGGAATTCAAGTTTGTAAGGTGGGCACACTGCTACACTGAACAAAATTTGAGGTCAATAAGCAAGGAAGATCTGGGACAAGCCAGCCACCGTGTCTGTTGGGGAGACACTTCATCAGCTCAGTGAGGAGGTCCATGTGTCGAGGAACTGAAGCATCCTGCCAACAATCGGCACTAATATGTCAGCCATGTGAAGTGAGACATTTTAGAAGCAGATCCTCCAGCCTCAGTCCAACCTTCAGATAACTGCAGCCCAGCTGTAACCTGACTGCATCCTCATGAGAGACCCACAGCCAGATCACCCAACTCAGCCACTCCTGAATCCCTAACCCTCAGAAATAGCATGCAATCAAGGCAAATGTGTTAAAATAAAGGTCTATGGCCAAGGCTGGTGGAGATAAAAATACCACGCGGTAATGATCACACACAATCAGGGCCAGTGAACGGAGGGTTAACAGGGATGTAGGATGGAGTAAGAAGTGTTTCCTAGTTAGTGATGTTCACTTTTTAATTTCTCCCCAAGAATGTTTTTTATTTCCTCAAAAGAAGAAAGGAGAAAAAACCCCTCACCTTTAATAAAATTTAATAAAATACATTGCAATGAGTCTTTTAACAGACACACAACACCAATATGTAGTATGTTTGTTTCAGAATGAAACAGGGTTAGAAAATATGATTATGTAATGAATCAAAATTTTAATTGTAGACCTGCTTATTGATGATGTATATAAACATACTAGTAAAAAAGACTCTTGATCAAGTAATAAACACTAAAGGTATGTTTATGTCAAAAAAAAAATAGCATGCCATCATAAGTGATTATTGTTGTTTTAAATAAGTTTAGGGGCAATTTGTTATGTGGCAGTGAGTAACTAATATGGAAAATAAGAAAGAAGAGACGGAGGGAATATGGATTAGGCAACGAACTGTGCTTGTCACAAAGAGGGAATAATTAACTTTCAGATTTGGAGAGCAGACAAATCCTTACAGAGGAAGTAATACCTTAGTAAGTTGTATAGAAATAAATAGTTTACCGGGCGGAGAAGGAAGGCACATGGGGAACCCCTTTCGGGTAGAGAGGATACATGTACAGCTCACTGACCCAACACAGTGTGGGAACGGAAGTTGGAGGGAACATGACTACTTCCACTTGCTTCCATCTATCGGTGGCATGGAGGTGGGGAGGGGGTCCGGGGAGAGAAGCATGAACGAAGCAGGAGGTACATGCAAGAGCTGGATCATAATCGGTCTTGAAATTCTTCTTATGAATCTTGGTTTTCTCTCATTGGCAATGGAGAGCCATTGAAGGTTTTTAGGAGGAAATACTCGTGATCAGATTATATCTGAAAAAGATTGCCCTAACAGTGGTGAGGGGCACAAACTAGACACGGACTTCCTAGAACATCCAAAAGAAGATTCAGTTTGTACAATTAGATGCACAATATTTGGCAACCATATGGCTTTCAGGTACTTTAAAGCACCTGAGATCGTAAAGTAGCAGAGATCATGGACTATTTCCATGAGGCCTAAGAACAACAGAGTATTTCTTATATCCAAAATAAAGTAGTGGACAATGGGCAGAGTATACCTGCCAGGACTCTGGATTTAGACCTGGGCCTGAATCATACTCTGCTACTTAGGCATCACTGTGGCTAACCCTCTGAGCCTATGACGATAATAATGTAGCCTACCTTGTGTATCAGTGGGTGAGCCTCAGAAGTAACTATGTAAAAATCCCAGCAGAATACCTGGCATGTGGTGGAGTGTACCTAACACTTCTGTTGATGATCCCATTTTACCTGCAAAATGGATGAGTGAGAAAGATTGGGCTGAGTTATTCTCCTCACAGGTGGGAAAGCTGAAACAAAGATGATTTATGATTTACGGCAGAGTTAGGGTTTGGATCTGGACATCTGGGTTGTCAGTCCAATGTTACTCCACTCTGCAACCACACAGTCAAGCAATTACACTGTCACTTCTTTTTGGTGGTGAAAATAAAAGTTGAGAAACGTCAATGAAAAATAAAATGAATAATCAAAGTAAAAGCAAAGAATTATTCCCACAAAATCATCTCCAGTCTTCTCTCCCCTACTTGCAATTTACAAATCTCCAGTCCATCTTATTTTTATTCCTTGCTCGTATTCATAACGTGCCATAAGGAAGCTGATAGAAGATGATCATACTTTCCTATGAATGATCTCATTTCCCCTCATAACTGTTCAGTGAATAAGAAGAACTCAGCTCTTGGTTTTGTCGCATATGTTACAGGTACATTATTTTAATTCAGAAGAAACTGAGGATATAGCATGTGCTGGTTTGGGGGTATCTAAAGATGAAAATAAGCTTTGTGGAGTCTAGGACTTAGTGGGGAAGTCAGACCTTGAACTAATACCTATCAAGTCCAGATGATAAGGCCTGCACTAGAGGAATAAACAACCTGCCCTGAGCACAGGAAGGAAACTTTCAGTCTATTTCAGAGTTACAGTAAGGACGGTGAATGGTCCCCAGAGTTATGAGGGCACTCGAGTTAGGTTTTGAAGGATGAGTAGAAGCTCACCAGAAAGATAGGAATTTGAGCCAAAAGGAGTTAGCGTGAGTAATGCCAGGGAAATATAAATTGCCTGGGAAATTTAAAGTATTTTGGAGCTGCCAGAAAGAAGGGTACACAGGCAGGGAGTGGCAAGAGATGCAGCTGAAAAAAGGAGAGACCTTGATGCCTCACTGGGAGGTTGAGGCTTAATTTTAAGGCAATAGGGAGCACCTGGGATGTCTGTAAACACTGTATTCAGCTATTAGACTTTTGGAAGAGGCACCTACCGTGGGGTCCTCTTTCTGGCCACTCGGTTTGTCTTACAGTACTGCGGTTAATCATACGGCTGGCTTGCATGGGGAATGTAAGGTATCCGTTTTACTGGGGACTGAGTCTGTCCCTTCCGTGAGGCCACTGGACTCACAAATGAGAAATACTATGAGTAAATTACAGGATCACGAGACACTGAATATGGGCCAAATGCATTTGGTCATGAGTGTGATTTATCAAGAAAGTAAACCCACTGCCAAGATAAGGGAGAAGGCTCCTGATTTACACTCGCCAGCAGAACAGGAACGTGGTTGCATCTCACTTCCCAGCCGTCACCACGCCCTGACCACTTTCTTGCCTCCCCGCCGTCACACAGGACTACTGGGAAGCAGAACCTCACTCTTCAGACCACAGCACCACAAACACGACGCCAACCAACAGAAAGGCTTTGGGGTCCACGGAAGCTGTCATGAGGTCCCCCCCCCCACCCCAACCTGGCTCCAATAATGTGATTTCCAGCCCTCATGGTGGCCTCATCTAGGGGCCAACCTGGGCACTCCATAGAGACACTGGGCGCCACTGGGACTGAAGAAATTATTTATTACCTGCAGCTTACAGGGTTGCAGGGGCCGGAGGGAGACCTAGACAACTCCGAGCCTCCCATGGTTCAAGGAACACCCTGCCCAAATATTATTCTGCACCAGGCATTTACTACCCTTCTCAGCAGCCCTCTGGATTCCGGCTCTGGGGCATTGACACGCTCTGTGGGAGGAAGCCCCTGCCATCCCCGCCATCCCGTCCAGTCCTCTCAAGTGACATCGGACCCAGCCAAGGAGCATACCGATCTAACTGGCAACTGCCGCCTCACTACCCGTGAGACACATAAGGATCTTGGGGCCAGGACCTCATGCTGTTTTGTAACATAAGCACCTTCCACCCAGGGTGCATAAGTCAAGGAGGGTCTGGTTGTGGACTCCAAATAGTCCCTATCGCAGTGTTATTGTAGCCTCCCATTCTTCCTCCTGATTACTCCACTCAACATAATCTACAGTGCTCAGCGATAAACCTGCTGGCACTCAATTTATAGGCAAACAATTCCCGTCTCTTTTCAGCCACTTATCTTTTCCAGCAGTCAAAGAAAAACTATATATAGTGTCTCTCTGGCGTCTAATCTTCTTCTTTTTTTTTTTTTTTTTTGACACAAGGGAGGCATCAAGGTTTTATGTTGGGTAAAAAAGCAGAGTCTAGCCTCTCCCTGGAACATAACAAATGGCCGTGCACCGGGATGGGGCGGGCTGGTGAGGCATGCCCGGCTGTAGAAGGAAAAGGCAAGAGAAGAGGATGATCGAGGCTGGAAACGTGGCCCTGATGTGGCCTGTGATGAGCCCCCATGCACAGACTCAGACGTGATAAAAAGAAGAATAAGTGTTGGAAAATACAATAGCAACAGTGCCAATTAACAAGAGTAGTCCTTTACAAAACACTCACTGCTTCTTCACAAAGCCTGGTGTCATGGAAATGCCATGGGAAGTCTGGGCAGTATTTTATTTATTAAGCATTTTCAAAACATCTGACTGTATCCCCATAACAATCCTATAAGGCAGGTAGAGATGAGAATTATTGTCAGTTTTAGATGAGAAAATAGATATAGTAAATTCACTTGCTGAAGGTCCTAGCACTGGTAAGTAGTAAAGAGAGGGATAAAATACAGAGGTTTCTGATGTCTAACCCACCGCTTTTCTCATTCACTCCACTGGAGGTTTATCCTCCTCAGGCTAACTCAGTTGCACCCACACTCAGTTACACACACACACATACATATGCATATCCACACCTACTCAAGCAGGAGGAAACCTGGAAATGTGGCCAAAACATCTCTCTATGGCAACATTTATAATATTCTCGATTACTGCTAAGAAAATATTCTTAGCACTTCAGAAGGAAAGTGAAAACTAATCAGAAGTCAACAAAAGAAACCTTCATTTAATTGATTATTTTCTGCCCTCTACTTTTGGAGAAAAATATAAAATTCTCAGAAAACAAGTAGATAAATGGGGATTTATAAAGGTTATGCTCCAGATTCCTCAGCTTGATTCCCAAACCTACATCTCTAGTCCTCAATCCTAGGAGAACAAAATGAGCATCCCATTTGCTGCCTTTCACCTACTAACACAAAAAGAGATGTAGTTTAGGCAAAATAGTATCAAGAATTACAACTTAACGGGGTTTGGCTTATGACAAATTAAAAGAACAAAGCTTCCCATTTCCCAAATATTCCAGGTAATCAAGGTTTTTTTCTACAGAACTTTAAGAGGCTTTTAAAACACTTAGAAGAAAATGCAAAATCACTCACTATGAAAAAGCACCTGCACCTACCTGTTAGTTTTAAATGAGTTTTTAGGTACTAGACCCGGTCTTTATCCAAAATTCCAGATCAAATTCTTCTACCAGAAACCCTATGATGATGAAATGTTTCTTTCCCACCTCTAGTCCTGGCCCTATTTGGTTCTAACATGACTTTTTCAACAGCAGCACTTCTTGAGCAAGGATTGTGCTAGGAAGCCTGTGTGATGTAAGTCAGGGAAGACGGGGTTTAGGCAAACTGAGGGGCAAGTTCCAGACGTATGAGGTGCTCAAAGGTGTGTATCAGATGGTGGGCAGAGCCACACAGGAGTAAGGAACGATGTTTTGATCCAAAAACAGGAAAAGAGAACTGAAAAGACCCAGATGGAAGGTCTTCATGGAAGAGAGAAGCTGAAAGGTGAAGTTGGCCTTTGCAGCAAAGGACACAGGCCCTGCTCTGTCCTTGAGGAGCTCACGGTCTAATGGACCAGACTATCGAGGTGATAAACGCCACGCATGTGAACAAAGAACTATAGACCCAGGAGGGCTGTGAGTGAGTCTGATAGTGCAGTTCAGGCAAGGTTTCATACCGGTGTGGGGTACGAAAGTGATACTGGAGTGGGGACTTGAAGGATTTTTCTAGATAGAGAAGGGTTGGGGAAATAGCTTCAGCAAAAAGAGATTGTAGTGTGTTGAATAGTGCCTCCCCCAAAGTATCAATACACCCGGAACCTGTGAACGTGGGCTGATTTGGAAAAGATGTAACTGAGTTAAGGATCTCCAGATGAGATCCTCCTGGGTAATCTGGGTGGGTCCTAAATCCCATGACAAGTGTCACACAGAGGAGAGACATGCAGAGGGAAGAGGAGAAGGCCACGTGAAGACAGAAGCAGAGACTGGAGTTATGCAGCCACAACCAAGGAACAACTGGGGCCACCAGAACCTGGAAGAGGCAAGGAAGGACTCTCTCTGAGAGCCTCTGAAGGGACTGTAGGCCGGCTGACACTTTGATTTTGAACTTCTGGCCCCCGAAGTGTCAGAGAATAAACTTCTCTTGTTTTAGGCCACCAAGTTGTGGCACAGTCCCTCAGTATCCATGGGAACTGGTTCTGGGGAACACCTCCCCCTCCCACCATGGATACCAAAATCTACGGATGCTCAAGTCCCTTATATAAACTGGTTTAGCATTTGCATATAACCTACTCACATCCTCCCAGGTATTTTAAATCATCCCTAGATTACTTATAATACCGAATACATTGTAAATTCTATGTAAATAGTTATAAATACAATGTAAATACTATGTGAATAGTCACCCAGGCACAGCAAATTCAACTTTTGCTTTTTGGTACTTTCCAGAATTTATTTTTTTTCTGAATATTTTCTATCCAGGGTTGGTTGTGGGTAGCAGATACAGAGAGATGACTGTAATTCATTGCAGCAGCCACAGGAAATGAATACAGAGGCGTGAAAGGAATGCCAGTCCTGAGCCTGGTTGCCCCAAGGTCCATTCCTCACCCTTTTCCTGCTCCACTCTCTATGGCAGGGGGCTGCTCCCTGCAGACTGTTTCCTAGACCCCTGTGGTTTCCAGCTGGGCTCGGCCAATGGGATGCACTTGGCAGAGACCAAGGGTGGGAGGAAGGGAGCAGCCAGGGCCTTTCTTCCCTCCTTTCTCAGCCTCGAGTGACACCCCCAGCAGCAGCCCTGTCTCCTCCATGGCTCCCACTCCCACCAAACAGGATCACTACGATTCCAGGTTCCCCTGGGTGATCCCAGCCCCTGTTCTAACTAAAAGTCACAGTAGTTTCTAGAAAAAAATAACTCCACTATGACTAGAGCACAGGCCATTGGGGGAGGGTGGGGAGGAGAGCCTGGAGCAGTAGGCTGACGCTGGGTTGGGAGGCTTTGGGCCTCATCCAATAAGGCAAAATCTCAACAGGAGTCACAAGCTCTTGTCTCTGACATCCACTGGTACCTGGCTAAGTCACCATGAAGGCTCCAGACATTTCCTGGTGGGGGATTATATTAGCTTGTTAGGGCTGCCGTAACAAAGCACCACAGACTGGGTGGCTTAAACAACAGAAGTTTATTTTCTCACAGTTCTGGAGGCTAGAAGTTCAAGATCAAGATATTGGCAGGGTTGGTTTCTTCTGTGGCCTCTCTCCTTGGCTTGCAGATGGCTGTCATCTCCCTGTGTCTTCACGTGGTCTTCCCTCTGTACTTTCCTGTGTCCAAATTCTCTCTTCTTCTAAGGACACCAGTTATATTGCATTAGAGTCCACCCTGATGACCTCATTTAACTTAATTACCTCTTTAAAGAGCTTATCTTGAAATTCTGAGGTACTGGGGGTTAGGACTTCAACATATGAATTTGGGGGGAACACAGGTCAGCCCATGACTTAAGTATGCACAGCAGATTGAAAGGTAGTGAGAATCACGGCATGCCCGATGGGAATCTGCTGTAACCAGCAGGGGTTCAGTAAGAAACAAAGGTGCCAGGTGGACTCAGGGGTACTTGGTAGAAATCATAAGGTGGTGGATGGGAGACCTGTCCAGCAGAAGAGGCCAAAACAAGGAAAAAAGGAAGAAAATGGAAGACGCCTTGTGGGAGTTGACCAGATGGACAACTGGACTAGCTTTTGAGAGCATGTGAGAAACTCACCGAGGACTTGCAGAAGGCTTGAGTTGAGGGTCTATTGGCTGGTAAGGGCAAAATTCGGCAAAGGAAAGGTTTACATTATTAATGCGATTCTGTTTGTACCCACAGGTTGATAAAATCTATACGGTAGAAGCCTACATTTTGGAAGGAATTAAATTCTTCTTACAGCCCCACTGTCCCCTCTACAGCACATACGCAGATGGTGTCTGGTCTCCTTTACATAACATAGCGTCCCTGTAGAGATAAAAACAGGAAACCAGGGCCTGCAAACAGTGATTGCAAGGAAAGGGAGAATCAGACAGAGGCAGCGGGAACTTGACTGGGGCTCAGTTCAATCGGCACAGCTCAGGTTGTGTGTTGGCCACATGCAGACGTGCTGCGGCTCTAAGGCCGTAAGCCTATGTCCAAGGGAGCCATATACACGTGCTTTCGCAGATGAGACTCAATTTATTAATATGAGACTCTGCAGGGTGCAGGGCAATAAATTGTAATTCGTGAAATTTATAAACTGAGATAGCAGTAGTGAGGGTCCTGTGAATTGTAATTCTCTCGACCTGACAAATGAACTGCTCTAGGCAGCGACAGCTTCAGCAGGGTGAGAGAAATAAATCAGCCGGCTGAACTGTGGTAAGAAAGCAAACAGTTTTATTGGTCTACAGATCTTGAGAAATGTTGATTAAGTCAGATCTGGAATCCCCCCCCACAGTTGTTTTACAAGCTGCTTTATCCTGGAGACCCCCCAGTCCTCCCCATATTATCACAATCTCCCAGGAAAAATGGGAAGTGAGTTATGCTGTGTTTGGGGTAGGAAACAAAAATATGTATCTTTATGGTCCTGGGAAAAGTTAGGTCTGACCATTCAAGGAGGCTTCTGTGTTCCCAAGGTCTCTATTAGAGAAAAACTTTATGGGATGTTTTTCCACATTGATAACCTCGCAATCTCCAGAGAGCAGAGAACAGAAAATACCTTCAGGAACTCACAATTTGAGAATATATTTAGAATAAGTAGGGCTCATCAGAGGTTAGCTTTTGAATTCATAAAGCATGGATTTACTCGGCAAGAATAGACAAAAGAACGCTGTGGGCAACGTTTAAACCGCAGACACTAGAGCAAACTGCTTTTAATTATATTTGTGTCCTAAGAGAACCCACTTGCTATCAAATAACAAACACGCTAATGACCCTCTGGTCTGTTCATGAAGCAGGACCCTATGGACTTCATTCTAGAATATGGTTTGGTTTCAGTAAATGATCATATTTATTCTAAACTGTAGCCTTCAAATTCAAAATGTCATGTATTCAAGACTTGTGTTCTCTCTAGTTGATCCAAATTACCAGATGGGAGTTATTTAATTCAGAAGTTTATTTGCAAGGAACAGCAGGAAAGAGGTAGCAACTCCAGAGAAGGGAAGGGTAGGAAAATTAACGTTGGTTGGCCATCCATGTGCCAGGTAGTACGCTCAGGGTCTCACTACCTTCGAGAAGTGATTATCATCTCCTTTTAGAGAAAAAGCTGAGACTCAGAGAGGTCTGTTAACTGGCCAAAGTCACAGAGCAGCAATTTTAAAAGGCTGCTGTTAGTGAGATGAATGAGCCTATTGATGAAATAGTATTTCATGCTGTATAGGCATCTGGGTAGTCAGAGTATCGTCGAGGTCTACCGGATGGACCTAAGAAATGTTGTGGGAAGAGGGTCATGTTGATGCCTACAAATATGATTACAAAGTGGATTTTTGCTCATGTTGGGTTGAGTGTATATCCTGAGAATAAAGGAATTAACTGACAACTAAGAATGAAAGGAATTAACAGACAAGTAAGTTCATGCCCTTTCCTTTCAAAATTGAGAGCCTTAGAATCTTTCAGTTGAGTTCTCTCCATGTCACCCAGCATCCCTTTCTGCCTACGGATGCAGGCCTAATTGGGTCCCAGACCTACATCACTGCCTCACTTATTCTAAACCATCTCTGTGGAAGGAATAACCACCTCCTCCCTGGGGTAAGAGGCCCAGGAAACCCAGTCTGCCCAGCCAGTTGGACTACCATGCTTGGACACAGAGGGAGGCATTAGGGGTAGTCCTCCTCACCCCATGGGAAGTGGAGGCCAAGGGGCTCTTGGAATCTCCAGTTTCAGGAGCTGGCTGCCCTAAGATTGAGGAAAGCAGGTGGTCACAGCGGTGCCATGGGGCAGGCCCCAACAATTCGTTGCAGCCGCAGGAAACTTCCAAAATGTCTTTCACAGAAGCTCTGGCTCTACCTGGAGCAGCCGCATGTTTGTGTGGCCGCAGGGCACCAGCCGCCCCTGTGCTATCCCGGCTCCCCGGGGTCGGGCGTACAATCAGCTACAGCGATGAAATCTGACTTCAAAAGCACAGATCCTGGAGATGTCCACCTCCGGAACACACATCTCCTGCTTAATGTACAATATCTGGGCTGCCCACCACCTGAGGGAGAGGCCAGGCGGCAGAGGCCTGCCTCAGGGGTTGTTGCTCTCGTCAAAATACCCATCTCTGACTCTCCTCTTCACTCTCTCTCCTCTCTGCCACACCTGGATTATGGCCATGGGCTCCTTGGTTGGTGTTCTTCAACCACTTCCATAGGCTTATTCACCAAAACTTTTTCCATCCCATTACTTCCCAGCTGCAAAATCTTTCTTGCTTCCTCTTAGCCTAGAATAGTACTTGAATGAAGATACAGATCTCTTGGGGTTCAAGTTCAAATGCAGATTATGATCGTAGGTCTGAGGTGGGCCCTGGGATTCTGCATTTCTAACAAGCTCACAGACAACAGTGTGTTGCTGATCCTTGCACCACACTTTGAGTGATAAAGACCAGTAGGCTATGTCCCAAATTCCTAAGGCTGGGGTTGAAAACTCTGGGCTGCCCCCAACCCCCAGACCGCCTTTCTGACCTCTCCACCCCTCCTTCTCACCCCCCTGCTCTGCTCCAGGCAGACATCATCCAGCCCTCAGGGATGTCCAGCCCACCCACTAGGGTTATGTGCCTACCATTTCCCTTGCCAGCTATGCTTGCATCCTTCTCTTTGCTGTTCAACTCTTTCTTCCTGGCAAGTGCTAGCCTTCCCATAAAGACCATTGTTTTCCTAACAGGAAGAGCTACATTCCAGAGTTGTGGCACACAAGGGACGAAGCCAGGCTTTCTCAGCAAGTGTCAAACCCAGGGACTGTTTCGGAGAGAAGGATCTGGACCACCTCTCGCCAGATGGAGCATGCCCAGAAAGCTGCCTGCACTGGTCCATCACTTTCCAGCTGGAAGCCTGCTCCAGGATGGTCAGGAAGCAGCAAACTTTGGAAGCAGCAAAGTTTAGCTATTCTTGACTACTTAGGGACCAGAGTGCCTTGTACAGTGAATACCTGTGTCTGAGAGAGCCTGGCTGGCACAGCTAGAGTCGAAATTTCCTGCCTCACATTGTTGAGGCCAAATACTTCAAGAAACTAATGAAAAGTAGATTAGGTACTTTCTATAAAAAATACTGGGGCTTCCCTGGTGGCGCAGTGGATAAGAATCCGCCTGCCAATGCAGGGGACGTGGAGTTCGAGCCCTGGTCCGGGGAGATTCCCACA
Source organism: Balaenoptera acutorostrata (assembly GCF_949987535.1). Classification (NCBI taxonomy): domain Eukaryota; kingdom Metazoa; phylum Chordata; class Mammalia; order Artiodactyla; family Balaenopteridae; genus Balaenoptera; species Balaenoptera acutorostrata. Next base: position 44,944,791 of record NC_080070.1, read on the forward strand.
TGCCACGGAGCAACTAAGCCCGTGTGCCTCAACTACTGAGCCTGCGCTCTAGAGCCCGTGAGCCACAACTACTGAATCCACGTGCCACAACTACTGAAGCCCGCGCGCCTAGAGCCTGCGCTCCGCAACGAAGAGAAGCCACCGCAATGAGAAGCCCGTGTGCAGCAACAAAGACCCAACACAGCCAAAAATAAATAAATAAATTAAAAAAAAAATTTTTAACATACTTTATATAGTCTGATGTTAAATTGGGAAATGACTAAAGAGTACAAATTCTTAGCCATCTTTTGTTTCAATTTAAATATTCAAAAGTCCCTGTCGTAACAAAGCCCCTCAAGAAAAGCTATCTGAGGCCCTCCTTAATTTGCCTTTTTTGCTTCCAAACAGTGAAACTCCAGCCAAGATTTTCTGGTTGTGGAACCTCTTCCGATCCAGATATCTCACTGGCTGTGGAAACTATTGGGAACTGGAATGAAAATTTCCATCTTATCTGCCCTCTGTTATTTTGCAGGGGAGGGTGTGGCGTTATCAGTTTGCAGTGGGGTGTAGGGGAGGTTTAGCCTTGCAGAGACTTGTGGGCCCTCTCTTCCCCAGATTTGCTGTCAGTTGTTTTGAGGGAAATGGGCAACCGGATCTTAGAATCCCTGGATGTGACGAGATAACATTGACTATAGGCAATTCTATTTACTGATAAAAATAATATATAGTTTTCAAATAGTCCCATAGTGAGTCACTTCTAAATAGTCAGAAATACATTTCCTGCAATTCTTCTTTGAGATTTGAATTAATAGTTTTTCAAAATTTCTCCCCTCACTAAGATAGTCCTATTGAATGCTCATAGAATTAGCACCATGCTCTTAAACTTGTCATAATCTAGACTTTGGGGACCCACCAGATATGAATCAAAGTCCAGAGCGTATTCTCTCATAAGAAATGTATTCTACTCTTAGCGTGACTTCCTGAAAGTAGCAAAGAATAGCATAAGAGCAAGAGTTAGACAAAACCTATCGGCAAGTTTCCAGAATGCCAGACCACTGGCAAAAGGCAAAGATCCCAAGTCATGGATGGATGTAGCAGCTGAAGCCTAATTTAAACCATGAGCTAAAGACACTGAGGAGTCTTGAAGAAAATGTCAAGAGATTTGGATGCCTTGTCCTGTTCAGCCACTCAGCTCTGTAACTTTGGACAAGTCTTTTTTTTTTTTTAACATCTTTATTGGAGTATAATTGCTCCACAACGGTGTGTTAGTTTCTGCTGTACAACAAAGTGAATCAGCTATTTATATACATATATTCCCATTTCTCCTCCCTCTTGTGTCTCCCTCGTTCCCACCTTCCCTAACCCACCCCTCTAGGTGGTCACAAAGCACCGAGCTGATCTCCCTGTGCTATACGGCTGCTTCCCCCTAGCTATCTGTTTTACATTTGGTAGTGCATATATGTCCATGCCACTCTCTCACTTTGTCCCAGCTTACCCTTCCCCCTCCCCGTGTCCTCAAGTCCATTCTCTACGTCTGTGTCTTTATCCCTGTCCTGCCCCTAGGTTCTTCAGAATCTTTTTTTTTTTTAGATTCCATATATATGGACAAGTCTTTTAAATCATCTGAACCTCAGTTTCCTTATCTGGAAAGCGGGACTAATGACTGCCCCATGTACCTTGCAGAGTGGCTGTGACAGTCAAGTCAGATCATCTCCCAGCAAGCATCTTTTAAATTTACAAAGAGATTGATGCCGTGTCGTCGGCAAGCAGTACTTTCTGCCGGTTCTGGAGCAGCTCTCCAGAGCTCTCCACAGAGCAGCTCTCTTCTGCTGCTGCTCTCCCAGACCTCCCTCCCTACTCTGGTTACTTTGCACAAGTAGAAATGGGAGGAAGGGAAGCAACAGGTATTTTAGAAGAACCATAATCTTATCCAGTTTCAATTGTGGTTCTCTAAATCTCTCTCCTGCATTTTCCTCATTAAGTCCCCCAATTCTCCAGTCCTACTTCCTTCCCTATCTCAGTAACAGAGTTGGTTAATTCTAGTTAACCTAGAGAAGCTATCTTTCCCCTACCCCCTAAATCAGAGGCCATCATTGTGTTCCTATAGGCTCTCTGCAGGGACATTACTGGCTATCTTCTCTAAAGGATGGAGAGGGAGACAGTCCTATTAGTGAAGGAAATCCAAAAAGTATTCTGGCCTCCTCCAGGGGCTGGAGGGGATAGAGACCTGTGTTCCCAGGTGCAGAGGTTCTACCTCCCTGAAAGCCCTCGGTTGTGGTGGGGAGCTGCAGGGCCTCAGGGAGAAATTACAGCCATGGCAAAGCTTTGCCAAGAGACGGTAAAGCCACCAGCCTCCAAGGACGATGAGGACCTGGCAAATGAACACATCAGCAGTCACCCATGTGGACAGGAGACCAGAGGGCTCCACCTGAATGCTCTGGGTGAACATTCACAGAAACTGGGAGGAAGGGGCTGTTCCAGGAAGGTCTGAGCCTGATTTTCCCACCACCCTTGCAGGATGGCTACAATAGCATATCAAATTTAATTTCAAGTAACAAAAGAAATGTGACATTTCTTATGCCTGATCACGTGGCACAGAATTCACATGCCTGTTGTTCTTTCTGGGACATTCTGGCAGATAACACTGCTTTCTTTGGATGCTCCAGAGTTTGGGGAAAATGGTTCTAAAGATCAGCATAAGCTCTTTCTGAAGTTACCTTCCGCTCCCTCCCCTGGTGAGAATTTACCCAGGGAAATACCAGCCCAGCAAGTATTTCCTTCATAACCCGAGACTCAAGGCTTGAGTGGCCTACATCCCCTTCACTAACAAGTGCTTCTCAGCCAATCTTTGGTGGAAAAGAACTTTTCATCCCCAAAGTTACACATAATAAACACATCAAAAATTAAATAGGAAACATCATGACTAGCAAGGAGTGTCCATGATTCCCAGGCGAGAATGATTGTTGAACTACTCTAGCAACTAAGCTCATGACTTTGGAAAATAGAGGTGTTATTGTCCTTATTCCACCCTGAGGAAACTGAGGCCCAGAGGTGTTAACTAATTGGTTAAAGATCTCAGGCTACTAGGTGGCAGAGCTAGGATTAGAACCCAACTCTTTATTCTATTCTCCTGGGCTACTTAATCCCAGTTATCTGGGGTTCTTCAGCAATATGCTTCTCTTTCTCAGTAAGTGTGTGTGTGTGTGTGTGTGTGTGTGTGTGTGTGTGTGTGTGTATCTGTCTGTGTGTGTGTGTGGTGTGTGTGTGTGTGTGTGTGTGTGAGATGAAGGCCTCAGCTGCTGAATGTAGAATAGAGAGCACAGATTTTTAAATAAAACCGTTGCCATATCTGCTTAATTCTGGAAAGAGAAACTCTGAGGTCCAGTAGGCATCTGTTGAGCTTGGGCTGAAATGTGCCCATTGCTGATTTAATGTGATAATCAGGGGTGGGGGACCTGGTGGCAGACTATGATGTGTTGACTGTTGTTTTGCACTTTGGTGTTCCTTGGAATTTGTCAAAACTTCACTTCAGCACTCCCAGAAGCGCCATGGAGTCATCTGTCCTGCTCTCTGACTGCAGGAGCAAATGGCAGGGGAGTGGTGGCCACTGGAGTTAAGGTCAGCACCAGGTCAGAAAGTGGCAGACCTTTCCTGAGGACAGCCGGCCGCCGCCGCTGCCCACTTCACACCCAGGGGGCTCCTGTCTCTGGGGGATAAACATCTTTGCTGTCTCTGACTGAAGAGGGCCTGCAGACCCCTCCTGTCTCAGCTCAGTCTCGGGGCTTCTGGAGACAGGGATTCTTTTCCACACCCTTAGTCACGGGGGATCGAGCTGCAGGCAAGGAAGGCAGGCATGGAATGCAGGGGGCACGCCGGCTGAGCTCACTGCCTCAGAACACTGCTGGCACCCAGCACTGGGGATCTGTAGAGGCTCCTTGGGAGCAGCTGATCTGAAGGGTCACCCTGTCCTAGCGGTGAGGAATGGCCAGGTTTGGTTGCCCCAACTCTCTTGGTGGAGAAGGAGAGAATGGTTTGCCTAGAAAACCCTAGTGGGTTTTTTTCTGTTGGGTTGCTTCATGTTGGCCTCTTGAGGAGATGGGCTCTATTAAATGGGGTCTCACGGGGTCCTGGTTCTGTGATGTTGGGATCATTGCTCTGATCTTCCCACGTAGGATGACATCACCCCTATTGAGAAGCCAACCTCCAAGAGAATCAAGAAAAAGCCATATAACTCTTCATTTTATTTTTAACTCTCCAAATCTTAGTTTCCAGATCTGTAACATGAGGTTTATAATAATGTCCTAGCATGGGGAGTTCTTTGAGAGCTAAATGTGATTATATGCATTAAAATATTTAAGCACAGTGCCTGGCGCAGAGTAGGAGCTCAATAAATGTTCATTTGTTCCCTTCTTCCTTGCCCCCTTGGATCCCTGGATCCATTGCCATATCCTCCCAATGTCCAAATTAAAATGATCACCATTTTGTAATAACTAAAGCTTAGGAAAGATGATGCGACATTGTCAACCATGACAAAGCCAGGGACTCAGCATGAGTGCAGGATTCTGCTCAGTCTATTGTTGGAAGCCACATTTTAATCCTCCAAGTTGGGGGCAGAAAATCATGCTAAGTGCCTATGGATGGTGTCTAGCTGCTGAGGATGACAGTTGTTACAACTTGTGGAGGCAAAGAGGCAAAGATCGAAAGTATGAGGCTTGGGCCACCCAGACATGGGTCTGCAGGGGAGAGGGCCATTAATTTCCTTTCCATTTCAGATTGAAAGGAAAGCTTCCTTGCCAACTTTAGGGACCCAGAAAGGGCCACTTCTCACTGCAAACCAAAAATTTCTGACAGGTGAGTGGCCTGAAGGGTCACTTGGGATCAACTTCTAGGAAGCAGTTCCAGAAAGGAGCCCCAGACATTGAGACAGTTTGGCTCCCTGTGCTGAGAAGGTGACGTCATCCATGCAGATAAATTCCAAAGACTCTCTCAACCCTCCAACAATGTTTTACCAGCCTGTAAAATGTCCCTGAGCTCTTTCCATACTGACAACCTCTGGGGGCTGCCCAGGGCATCCTGGAAAATTACAGCAAGAGGGTATCTTTCCAATTCTTTTTTACCCAGAGACTGATTTCTTTTAGACTAAGTCTAATTTATTTCTGTTCTATCAATTAGTGTTAAATGGGAAAGCTTGTTCCAGTACTAAATATTGAATGCTGTGCAGAATAGACTGGAAAATTCCAACCACCAAACTCTAGGTTCTGATCAGAAAATATGCCAGAGTTGGATGAGGACCACAGTACTGAAATTTTACAATTTTCCTCTCTGAGTTCTCACTAAGTCATTTCTCAAGGCCTGCTTATGGTACTTGTGTATCCATTCTGCAGATCAAGAAACCGAGGTAGACAGACTAGATATAATCTGCTTATGGGCATTCAGCAAAACAGATGCCGAATCAATCAAAGGTATGATGCCTTGCTCCCAGACCTCCTTACCATCATTCTGCAGGAAAACAAAGTGAGATTCAGGAGATCAAACAATGGTGGGCACAGAAGGGCCTAAATAGAGCAGGAGTTCCCTTGATCTAATAAGCTCCCAGTGTCCTTTAGGGGGTTCTACAAGAGAAAAGAGATTTCCATGGGGTGGAGAAAGGGGGGTTGTATGGGAACCAATCAAATCCAAGCAAACATTTGCTACCAGCCCTCATCACTTAATGAAGAAGGCAATCTACTTTTACAAAGAGCTTTTTAGAACTATATAAAATCCTCCCTCTTGTCGCTGACAACAGAACTACGAGTACAGTCTTATTATTGCCATTTTCCAGGCAAGGAAACAGAAGTTTGGAGAAGGTACCAATGTCATGCAGCTAATAAGCAGTAAAACCAGATCACCCAGCAACCCAGCTTTCCTGAAGCCAAGTCCAGTGCTCTCTGCCCTACATTTCAGAAGTTCTTACGCAGAAGAGTTAGCCAGAGCTTGTATCACTGGGCACCAAAGGAAACACTTATCAAAAAGGACGTCATAACTGGAACTAGGGGGGTAACTTATTAAAGGAATGTTCATTTGTCAGCACCCCAAACTACTGACACACGACTCAGATGGCAGAGGGGTTCTAGGGTGGGGATCAGGAGAAGTCCTAAAAGTCTTTCTTTGACCAGAGGACCCCTTAGGGCGGGTGTCTTTCTATAGTGGGGGGTCTCGTGTTCACTCAGTGTAGGCCAGGATGGCCCCTGAAACCTTGGACCCTGGAGCCTTGCGGGGAAGCCACGGGGTGTCTCAGGCCTCCTGAAATCCTGGGATCTGATCCAGGGATCCAAGAGTGTCAAACCTGGCCCTCACGTTCCCCCAGGATCATGAGAGAGACCAGCCCCCTGCTCTCTGTTCTGTTCTGTGTGCACAGGGCTGGGCCTCAGGAGGTTAAGTGGGGACAAGACAACGCCCCCAGGTGTCAACTCCAGCCTAGGCACAGACCAGGGGAGCCCAGTCCGCAGCGAAATGGCTTGCCCTGGCCAACACAGTCATAAGCAGAGACGACCACAGTCCAGGCTAAAAAGGCGGAAAACCAGTAGGCAAGGAAAACGTTTTGTCATCCAAGGACAATAAAGTTTATATATTCCCAGATGTGGGTCCTCCCACTTAATCAAAGCTGAAGCCCATTCCAGTGAAAAGAGCTTTTCTCCAGCAAAAAGGGAAGGCAGTTTCTTTGGGGCTAAATTTAGACTTCACCCACAGGGGAAGGGCTCCAACTCTTCCGGGCTGCCAAAAGAACAAGCAAACGGTTCAGTGTCCCATGTGGTCACAGCCAGCTCCAGAGCCAAGCCAGCGCGAGTCTGAAATGCTCCTAGCCGGGGAGTGTGGGCTGTGCTGTCCCCAGGGCTGGGCTCTGTCCCGGGCTCGGTCACAGCTTGGAGGGTGTGTGGCTCTGGGCACTCTGCTGGGGTGTCAGGGCTCTTCGCTCACTCTGCCAGGGGGCAGCTGCTCAACTCCCACTACTCCAAAGACCAGGGCTCAGAGCTCCAGAGGTGCTAGAAGGCCAGGATTCTGCCCTCAAACTTATCTTAAAAGTATCTCAGAGATCCAACTTCAAGAGGGCAACGCTTGCAAAACGACCAAATTAATATACAGTGGTAAGGTTCCCAAGAAGGAAGAATAAATTACGCACGGTCGCATAAAGCTTCGTGGGAGAGTTGGAGTTTTCGCCTGGGACAGGGACTCTTCCCCCATCTAAAGGCTGCAGTGTCCTCTCCCTGACTCAGTACTTTTTCTCAGTGACCCAAAAAAGTCATAGCAGAATACTGAGAGGCACGCCCTGTCTTGAGGAAAAGTTACTGTGGTCCCTATCAAAGGAAGTCACCCAAGTTCCATTCACTTCTCTCCTTGTGGCCAAATCAAAAGAAAGAGGGAAGAAGCTGGCGTTTTCCCAGTGGCACCCTAGGCTCAAGATCTGGCTTCCCATCCTTAACTCTCAGGAAGTATGTGCCAGCTCACCTCACTGTGGTCGCCAACTCACTACTGTCAAATCTAATCATAACTTATACCAGGCAGGGCTGGGACGACTTGGAGGGGGAGTGATAACAATAAAAATTGACTGCATCTTTCTCATCCAGCCTTCCTGTAGACATGACCAAGGTTTGCTTCGGGAGTGGAACAAGATGAAAAATTCTGAAACGTATCCCATAGACACAGCTCCAGCTCCACCTCCTCAAGAAGCCTCCCATAGGCAGAGCTCATCACCATTTCCACTGTGCTCTCATAGCCATGCACCCTTAGCTCAGTTACAACACTTACTCCTCTGTGGATCATTAATGGTTTGCACTGGTCTCCCACAGAGACTGGGAAGGGTCCTGATCTTATTTCATTTTGAATGTCTAATTTCTGGCATATAGTAAGCCTTCCACTGGCATTAGATGAGTGAATGAATGAATGAATGAATGACACTCAAAAAGTATAAACCATCTTGTTTAAATATCTTGGTACCTTCCTTAATAAAAGGGGCTGGTATGATATGAAAGTTAATAGATGTCCATAAAAAAGAAGAGGTATCCCAGGATTGCCCAGCCACCTCTTCCACCCGATGATGGGACAAAAACGGTCCTCTCCAGAGTGAACAAGTAAGCATCTGCTAATGTTTGATTATCCCCTCTGCTTAACTGGAAAGAACAGGGCTGCCTTGTGTACCTCTTTCTCTCTCTGCCTCTCTGCTTAACTGGAGGTTGTTGCACCAGCTTGTTCTCATGTAGCTCCCCCTGCAGCAGGTTAAAGCAGAATATCAAAGGCCCCACTGCACTCGTTATCTGCAGTGAAGCCCCCCAGCAACTTCCCAGCCTCCCTGCCCCTGCACCACTGACCTGACTGCTGATCAACATCATAGGAAAGAGTTCCTAGACCCTATCAGATAGACTCAGGAGATCAGTTTCTTGGTGGAGAACTTTTTCCACCAATCTTGGAATGAAATACATATAGTGGCAGTCCAGCAAACAGAGAGTATAGGTGGGAGAATTCCCACTTGAGGAGTGGGAGAATTCTCGGATAACCTATAGCAATTACCCTATCTTATAAGAGCAATGCCAAGGATATAAATATTCACAAGAGAAGCATGCCTGTGTCATCTGTCCTGAGCCACAATCTGCTCTGCATTTTACCCAGCCAACCAGGAAAGAAGGGAGAGAATGCAAATCCTATTAAAAAAAAAAAGATAAATTTCAAGGCAGCCAGACATTTCCAGAAGCAGCTTGGGTTAGAAAGCAATGTACCAAACAAGAATATCTGAAAATTGCTGAACGGAAGGATTACTAGGATAGACACGTGTGTTTCTTTTAACAATAAATAAGTATGAATGATCATAAGTTGCCATGATTGTACTTCAACTTGATGTTTAAAGACATTGGACTTAGCTGGTGGGAACTGTTGCCCTCTACTGGATGGAATGTCACAGGAACGTCATGATGTCATATTTGCAGTTGCCTGGGTGTTTTCATCCACCCAAGATTGCAGACGGTCCTGATGGTGGTGATGATGAGAATGAGGATGGACAAGGGGGAGGGGAAGGAGAAAAGGAGAGAGAAGGAGGAGATAATAACTGTGACAATGGGGAGAACCCCTTCGATTTATAGAGCACTTTAGTGTCTTACAAAGTGCATTCACAAAATTGTCTTACTTGAACTTCACAATTATCCTGTGAAGACGATGTATAATGTTGCAAATAACAAGACTTTGGCAAAGAAGTTAAATCATTTGTAGACAGATTCAGAGCCAGAAAGGGGCAAAGATGAGATTCCAACTCAGGCTTTCTAAATTCAAGCCCTGGAATGGTTTTCCTTTACGTATTTGGTGGGCTTTACTTACATTTTCTTAAATCCAGTCTTGGATTTTTAAAAAAGTCTCTTTTATGTATTGCAGACACAATTCATTCACACACTCATTCAAAAACATTTATTATACACCTTCTCTGTACTTGGCCCCCAAGATATAAACTGGGAGATAGCAGAGAACAAAGCAAGGTCTAGCTCTCATGGAAGGGGTAGTCAACAAACAAGGGAACAAATCAATAAAGAGCATAATGTCAGAGAGATAAATGGTTGGAAGGCAGTGAACCAAGGTGAAAATGTACAAAGGCCCCAAGATGGGAATCCAAATAGCAAATGACAAGTTTTGGTAATTAGAATTTTTGGAAAGGTAACCTCTTATGGCAGAGGACCGCCTTGGTCTTCCCAAGCAAAAGTCTGAACATCATTGGTAGATATCAGAAGGATGGCCTGGGAATGGTCATTTGCCTAGACACCCCTTTAAGAAACCCCTCAAGAATGCAGGTAGGAAAGAACTCCCCTAGAAATGTGTGTTTTTCAATTAACAAAGATTAAAAGAGCTCATTCATAAAATATCCATAAGACTATTATGCATTTAGCTTATCCAACCAGTTTATGTCACTTGAGCATTTTGATTTACACTATCCAGAACCTGGAACCAATCCAACGTCCTTCAGCAGGTGTGTCCATACCATGGAACACTATTCACCAATAAAAAGGAGCAGATTATTGATACATGCAACAACTTGGCTAGATCTCAAGGGCATTATACAGAGTGAAAAAAAATCCAGTCTCAAAAGGTTATACATACTGTGTGATTCCATTGATACAACATTTTGAAGTGGTTGCCTGTAGATAGAAAAGAGAAGGAGGGTGTGGCTACAAAAGGGAACATAGGTGGCTCCTTTGTGGGACAACACAGTTCTGGAACTCGATGTGGTGATGGCTATACAAATCTATACATGTGATAAGATATCATAGAATTATACACAGAGACATACCAAAAATGAGTGCATGTGAAAACTGGTGAAATATGATAAGATCTGTAGTCTAGTTGATGGTTTGGGGCCAATCAATTTCCTTGCTTCATAATGTATTGTTATATAAGAAGGCACCATTGGGGAAACCTGGGTGATGGGTACATGGGACCACTCTGTATTATTATTACAGTTTATTGAGTCTATAATTAATCCAAAGTAAAAAGGTTAAAAGAGAAAAAAAAAGAAGAAGAAGAAAGTGTCCTTGGAACTGCCAAGCTGTCCCACCACTTAATCAGGCTCTTGGGAATTCCCTGGCAGTCCAGTGGTTAGGACTCCACGCTTTCACTGTCGAGGGTCCGGGTTCAATCCCTGGTCGAGGAACTAAGATCCCACAAGCCACGCGGCACGGCCAAAATAAATAAATAAATAAAAATAAATAAAAACAAACAAACAAAAAAATCAGGCTCTGCTATTACCCTTAAAGAGAGTATCCTGGGGTCCCTGGGCTTTGGAAGGTGGGTAAATAATTGTATGATGCGCAAATAATCTGACAGTGACAAGGATGTCATATGAGAAGGAAGAAATCAGGCTTCACAATGAATGCTGAGTTTCCAAATCAAAGAGAACATTCTGCACGGAAAACTCACTCCATCAACACAAGATTTGTCAGCCCCATGCAGTAGAGAAAAGAGAGCGAGGGCAAGGGAAGCACTGTGCTGGAACAGAGCCTTCGTCCTTTGATCTATGGCTTCAATACTGCTCCTCTGTGGTTCCTAGAGCCCAGATCTGGGGTGGCAGCTAGAGCACCTGAGGTGCTGGTAGTCGGGCTCTGGTGCTGGCGGCTGTGGCCTCTATGGAGCTTGGTGGCTCATGTAGCAGCTGCTCTCAGAGCTGGGCCCACAGCAGAAAGAGCCTGGAGACAGAATAGCCTTGGGCACTTGGAGGTCACTTTGGGAAAACCCTTGATGGGGGCTGGCACTGCTGCTGGGTCTGCTGGCAGGACATTTTGGTGGGAATTCAGTCAATGCTGAAAGAGGTATATTTTTATTTTAAATGGAAGGATTGTATTAGACGGCTTTTAGGACTATTCCAGCCCTCATCTTCTGCACTTCCATGAGTCACCTAGGCTAATCTAGTCACTGTGATTCAGCATTTACTTGTGCTCTTTGCTCTCAGCTTCTGGGCGGCCAAAGTGAAATCACCTAATTTTTGTGCCAAGTATTTGACGCTCACCATAGATGGCTTGTACTAGTGCCTATAGTTTTGAGTATCTTGTCTCACAACTAAAGTATAAGTTCCCCCTGAAACCATAACTGACTATTATTTGTAACCCTTGGTGTCTTTCACACAGCAGATATAATTGTGGAATTTAATTAAGCATAACTCAATAACTAAAAAAATTAAAAGGATTCAGTTGAAATGTTGGTAGATTTAACCAGTTGACTATATAAAAAGTTTAAAGTTTTGCAGGGTAAAGATCACCACAAAACGAAAAGAGTATTGGCAAATTGGGCGACATATTTGCAAAATACGTGGAATAAAGAATAGGCAACTCACAGAACAAAAACCACAAATGGCCAAGAAGTATAGGGAAAGATACTCAGTCTCACTACTCATCAAAGACATGAAAGTTAAAACTATGAGATGATGGCTTTTTGTTTTTGCTTTGTTTTTATCAGATCAGCAAAAATTTTAATGAATCAGAATATATAACGTTAGTGATGATCTAGAGAAGTGGACATTCTCATACCCTCCTGGTGAAGCCATAAATGATGGTGGTAGAGATAGAGTAAAATGTGATGGGAGATAATGAAGGTCTTAAAAATGCATCTGTTAGGGATTTGTCTTAAAAAATAATAATTTGGGGACAAAGAGACATACACAAGAATAGCCATTGCAGAATTGCTTGTAAATTTGAAAACAAACTAATTTTCCATAAGTAGACGAATATATAGATAAATAGTAGTGTTTTTATTCTATAAGCTATCATACAAGTTAAAATTAATGGACTAGAGCTACATGGGTATATTTCTAAAATACACTGTTGATTCCAAAGACCAGGTTGGAGAAGGAAATACAGTACAATATAATGCCATTTGAGTACATTTGGGTACAAAACAAAATACCGTTTGGGTAAATTTTTAAAACACAGAAAACAACACTAGTTTTTCAACTATATATTGTCCATAGAAATGTAGCAAAAATATTTTTTAAAAGCCCAGAAAAGATCCTCGTCAACTTCAAACTTGTGTTTAAGGGAGAGGGGTAAGATTGGAAAGGAATACAAATGAGGCTTCAACTGTTTCTATGATTTTTTTTAAAGAGGTAGATTAAATGAGAAAATGCACATAAGGCACTTAGCATAGTATCTGGCTTAATAAATAGAAATATCAATTATCTTAATTATTAACACATACCGTGGCTGACTAAGTATAAGCATAGTCTAAGCGGAGAACTTAGACTTCATGGGGGAAGATACAGAGTAAAAAGCAAAGCTCAAGTTTGAGCATGAGTATAAAGGGGAGCAGATGCTGAGAGGCCGCCGGTCAGGAATGGTGTATGACATCCATTGTCTCTCCGAGTCCTCACAGCAACTTTTGACATGATTTCACAGGGCCCAGTTCACTGACTGGGAAACTGAAGCTGAACCAGATTACATAATTTGGACATATATCTCTGCCAGTGGAATCCCAGGCTGTGAATCCCTTCTGGCTTGATGCAAGTCCCTTCTTCTGTACATTGGAGCACACGGAATCCAGAAATGAATAAATAAATGAAGTTTCTACACAGACGCTGGAAGGGTTTGCAAAGAAAGGCAGGGTGACATGGGCCTGTCCTACACTCTTACCACATCTGGGGATGGGTTTGCCATGGAATTTCCTGCTTACTTATTCTCAGAAGCCACCCCAGGGCTGGGCACTGGGTCATTAACCTACTAAACAAACTTCCCTGCTGACAAATCTGAAGGCTATGAAGATGGGACATGGAGTGGGTAGGAAGTTGACCAGAAGATCCCAGCACCCACAACATAATCAGCGGGATTTCCAGCAAAGTGCTCAGGCCTAGAGCGTTGGGGTTTCCCTGGTTTTTGGCCCTTTGCTGAGGCCATAAAAGAGAACAAATAATAAGGAAATAAGGACCGCCTGGCATAAAAAACAAAGTCAGGGACTTGGGACTTTTTCAGGGACACATGATTTGCAAAAAGTTTTTATTTTTCCTTTTTGTTAAAATTGCCAAGACCTGAAATGTAAGTGTTGGGAAAGCGGAAGATGGTGCTAGTGTTATTGCAGATAATACAGTTGCTTAGCCAGAAACTGCAAGAGAAACATGTGAAGGACCACTGGAACAGAGCACTTAGCAAGATGGTGATTATAACATGAATAGCTACATACCAACAAAGCTGAGAGGAAAAGTCGTCTAACGCCAAAAAGAAATCCCCTTAGGGAAGAGATAACCAGGTATTAGGATGAGCCCTTGGAAAAATCACCCTCAGGGCATGAGCAGATGGCCTAGGAGTAGGACCAAGGGAGCCTTCAGCGGCCCAGCATCCTAGATAAGCAGGAATTGAGGAGTCTTGGGGCAATGACGCTGGAAAGAGAGAGAAGGATGAAGGGAGTAAGAAGGAGCCTGGTAATTTGGCAAGAGTCTAGAATTTGCATAGAAATTAACACTGCTAAAAATTTCTCCAGAGTTGGAACAATCTACAAATTTCCAAGAACATGGATAGCCGGACAATGCCCACTCACCCCCCCCACCCCCGCCAAAACTGCAAGTCTTAATCCCTGGAACCAGTGAATGTTAGCTTATATGGGGAAAAAAAGGACTTTGCAGATGTGATTAAGGATCTTCAGATTGGGAGATTATCCTGGATTATCTAGATGATCCCTAAATATTACTGCATGTATCTTTATAAGAAGCGGGTGGAGGAAGATCTGACCATAGAAGAGAAGGCCGCATGGCTACAGAGGTAGAGACTGGAATGGTGTGGCCACAAGCCAAGGAATGCCACAAGACGGCAGAAGAGGAAAGGAAAAAGCTAGAGCCTCCCTCTGATACCTTGATTTCAGTCCAGAGACACCGATTTTGGACCTCTGGACTCCAGAACTGTGAAAGAATAAATTTCTGTTGTTTTGAGGCACCAAATTTGTGGTAATTTGTTACAGCAGCGATAGGAAACTAACACAATAACTGACCTTCAATTTTGAGAAATTTGCTTTGCTGTTCTGGTAAATAATCCCCGCTACACAGTTAAATGGCCATTTCAGCTTTGCTTATAAAAGTAAAAAATTGGAAGGAACCTAGAATGTCCATAAATAGAAGTTTAGTTAAACAAATTATGATAGTTTGTTGAGTGGAGCACTATGAAACTATTAAAAATGAAATGGCAGAAGTATACTCACTGACATGGCACTGTGTTCTTAATATCCTTACCATTAGTTTAAAAAAAACCCAGTTATATACTAATCTTTTTAGATTTAAATTTTGATACATTTGGAATTTATCCTGATATTCAGCATGAGGTACAGATATAAATTCATCTCTTTACACTTGGCTACGATTTTATGATTTGTTCCAATACCATTTATGGAGTAGTACAGGCTTCCTCCACTGATTTCCCACATATTAAATTTCCATATACTGAGGTTTATTTTTGTACTACTTAGTCTGTTCCATTGATCTGTCTGCTTATTCATGATCAATACCACATTGTTGCTATTACTGAGTAGTTATAATAATATAATTTAATATCTCATAGAGCAATCTCCTCCATTGCTCTGTTTTTTTCCAGAATTTTTCTGCTCTTCTTTCTTGATTTAGAATTATCTGAAGTTTTAAAAAGTCCGATGGGTTATTTTTTGTTGTGATCATGTTAAATTTGTAATTAGTGAAAACTGTCATCTTTATGGTATTATCTCCCTATCCAAAAATTGATAAGTCTCCCATTTGTTCGAGTGTGTGTGTGTGCGTATGTGTGTGCGTGCACATGTATGGTACATGCTTTTTAGAAGTGATTTTAAAGTTTTCTTCATAGAGTTTTTGTTATCCTTATGAAGTTTATTTCTAAGTATTTTATCTCTTTTGTTACTGTTAAACATGGAATCTTTTTCTGTTATACTTTCTAACTAATTATTGTTTTATATGAAAGCTATTTATTTCTCTATGTTAACTTTGTGCCCTGATATATTACTGAATTTTCTCATTTTCAGCAGTCTTTCAGGTGATGCTCTTGAGTTCTACAGATTTACAATATCTTCTGCAAATAGCTATAGTTGCATTTCCTCCTTTCTAATATTTATAGCTGTAATTTTCCTTCTTATCTGACTCTATCATTTTGTGCCTCCAATACAATGATAAATAGTAGTGCTATCTATATAATATTCCTGACTTTGGTGGGAACCTTTTAGCATTAAACATAGTACTGGCTTTTGGACTTGAGATAATGTCAATGAAATATTTGATTGCTATAACCTATGGAGTGTTTCATCAAGAATGGACATGAGATTATGTCAAATGATTTTTTTCGGCATCCATAAAAATAACAGTTTTTCTTAGATTAATATGATGAATTGATTTGCAGATTTATTAATGTTGAACCAACCTTGCATTCCTAGAATAATACCTACTCAGCTATGATACATTATTGTTTTAATGTGCTGTTGAATCATGTTTTATAATATTTAGGATTTTAGAATAAATATTCATAAGAAAGGTTATTGTTTAACTTTTTTGCCACCTTTTTTAGTGTTTTGGTATCAATGTAATGCATTTTGTTGAACAAAATCAGAAGTTGTCCTTCTTTTTTCTATGCTATGGAATCATTTTTTATTTAAAGTTGTGGTACAGTTGCCCTGTGAAGCCATCTGGGCCTTGTGCTTTGTGGGGGATTACTCTTTGACAACTTTCCCTATTTCTTCTGTGGAAACTGATTGGTCTAGATTTTCTTTCTTTCCTGGGGTCAGTTTTGGAGAATTATATTTGCCTGAAAAATTGGCTATTTCATCCAAGTGTAAAAATTATTTGCACAGAGTTGAACAAAAATAGTTTTTTAAAATTCTTTTTATTTCCTCTATTTCTCTTATCTTCCTTTACCATTTCACATTTTTTTCAAAAAATAGGGGAGTCTTCTATTTAACTTCAGAGTAGAAAATGAAAACTTTTCTAACTATGACTTAATGTCCAGAAGTCATAAAAAATAATTGATAAACTCTACCACATAAAAAAATTAGAAACCTCTGCATAGCATAAAGTACTGAAAGAAAAGTCAAAAGCGTGAAACAAACTGGGAAAATATTTGCAACTTACATAATAAAGCAAGCGTTAATATTCTCGTAAATGTATGAGACATTTTAAAAGAGCTTTTGTAAGTACATAGGAAAAAGATCAACAAGCCAATGAAAAGTTACCAAATGATATGATCATACAGTTCAAGATAAACATTATGTATGGCTCCTGAACATATGACCAGATGTTCCCTCACTCACATTAAAACACAGCCAACTTACACGTGGAATCTAAAAAAAGGGTACAAATGAACTTATTTACAAAACAGAAGTAGAGTCACAGATGTGGAAAACGAACTTATGGTTACCAGGGGATAAGGGGGGAGGGGAGGGATAAACTGGGAGACTGGGATTGGCATATACACACTACTATATGTAAAATAGATAACTGATAAGAACCTACTGTACAGCACAGGGAACTCTACTCAATACTCTGTAATGTCCTATATGGGAAAAGGCTCTAAAAAAAGAGTGGATATATGTATATGTATAACTGATTCACTTTGCTGTACACCTGAAACTAACACAACATTGTAAATCAACTATACTCCAATAAAAATTTTTTTAAAACAACCAAAATATAATTGCTTAACCATATATCGGCAAAATGTAAAAGTTTCATTACATGCTCTTTGTAGTGTGGGCTGGGGGAAGCAGGTGGTCTCATATATTGCAGGTGGAAGTACAATTTTATACAATATCTAAGGAGAGAAATTTGAGACTCTTCCATCAAACAGGAAAATGCTTTGACCCAGACACTCCACCTGCAGAAACAGTAAGCTACATTTCCAGGACTGACAGCCAAATGCAGCCTCTGACACCATCTCTGCTTACAACAAGTTCCAAAAAGTCTCACTGGATGGGAACAGTTTTCACACAATGGAAGACAGAGGCTACAACATACCTGACAAAATCACCCTTGCTGATATTGGCCAGAATATTTCTCACAGCTGGTTCTCTTTCCTTGGGATCTCACGCCTCTCAACATACCCAGCTATCTGATCTCACAGCACAGCACCACTAAGTCTTCAAACAGTGAGAAACCACTAATGAGATGGGTATTCCCACCACAGATTGCTCTAAGATGTGAGAATGAATTCAAGTCACCCTTCCCTTTTTCTAATTCAGACCGTTCTATTAATCTTATTATGCAGAAGTGAGTATCCCAATTTTTCTAAATGTCGTTTGGCAACCTGCCCTTCGCTTCACATGTATGCCATGTTTCTAGAGAAGGCCTTTGTTCAAAAGTGCCCTCCTTCCTTAGACTTACTAAGCTGTACACACTCTCTTCCCTGCCTTTTCATAATTCTATATTCTGAGGGGCAATATGAAAAGTGACATGAACTTTCTTTACCCCGAATGGTCATGATCCTAATACAACATGTTCCATTTCTATCTCATTCTTCATTTCCCCGCAAATCAGTGCAGCCCTTCCTCCCCTCTTGCTCTGCTATTGGAATAAGAGAGAACCAGATGCTGGGTCCTGAGCTGACAGGAAAGGCAGCATTCAAAGGGTTAACTCCTTTTCCCCACAAAGTGAAGCGTTTTGCTGACCCAGTGTGAGATGGGTTTGGACCAAATTCAATTTAGCTGCAGTCAACAGGAAAGTAGGAAGGAAAATAGGATTTAACAAACAAAGCATTAAAAAAAAAAAAAAAAAAAAAAAAAAGGCGTCCACAGCAGGAAATAATTATTTGGGCAATTGTTCACTTTGTGAAGGGGCTGGCCTGTACGAATATCCATCAGGATGCGATGCTGTGTCCGGGATTTCTGTGCAGCACCCTGTCTGGTCTAATTAGTTACAAAAGTGGCTCTATGGGCTGAAGAAATTTGCAATTGTGTTGTATTTCGGGGGAACAAACACGTATGTCATTGAAGTGGAGTCTGGCACCGGCTTATGCTGGTGAAACCTCGAGTGGTTGGCCAGAATGGAGTCAGTACGAAAGGAAGCTCTGAATGCCAACAGAAGTGGTTTACAAAAATAATTCACTGACCATTCCATCTGCCTCAGATTAAGCACGTTATACGGTTCAGTTCAAGTTAACATTTCTAATATATGGATACACATAAATAAACAAAACCACATATTTTTATCAAATATTTGCATTTGAAAACCTCCGCTAATGCACACAGAACCCAGACTGAGGTCTTTCATCTAACCATACACTTTTCCCCATAGAACATTTACACTAAAAACATGTAATCTGAAGGAGAATTCAGATTGTTCCCTTAGAGAAGAGTAAACCCCTTTTGGAAAGGAAAGTGAAAATGATATTTTCAGAATAAAAATCTTTCAGTCCGTAAAAGGAGTTTTATAGCTTAGCCTCAGGAGAGTCAGCCAAAGGTTCAATTGACAGGCCTTGGGGTACCCAGGCCTAGCAGATTGGTTTATTCACTACCCCAACAGTGGGTGCTGGAACCAAATCAATACTCTGTTGATATTGATTTACATTAATTTGCATGTAAAATCCATTTTTACATGTATTTTAAAATCACATCAATTAGAAATCTAAGAAGGTGACATGATATCATAGTTAAACAGCAAAGATGTCAACATGTATTAAATACTTACTAAGTCCTTTTCATGTAATTGCTACAGGTAGGTATTTTATGACTATCCCTATTTTAACAAATGTAGAAACTGAAGCACAGAGTGGTTAAGAAACTTGCCCAAGGTCACAAAGCCAGTAAGTACATGAGGCCTGCATTGGGATCCAGACAGTCTGACTCCAGATCATGCTCTACTCTGCTCCCCCCGTGTACATAAAAAAGTCAAGGGACTTCCCTGGTGGCGCAGTGGTTAAGAATCCGCCTGCCAATGCAGGGGACACGGGTTCAAGCCCTGGTCCAGGAAGACCCCACATGCCGCGGAACAACTAAGCCCGTGCGCCGCAACTACTGAGCCTGCGCTCTAGAGCCCGTGAGCCACAACTACTGAGCCCACGTGCCTAGAGCCCGTGTTCCACAACAAAAGAAGCCACCGCAATGAGAAGCCCAGCGCACCGCAACGAAGAGTAGCCCCCCTTGCTGCAACTAGAGAAAGCCTGCACGCAGCAACAAAGACCCAGTGCAGCCAAAAATTAATTAATTAATTAAAAAAAAAAAAAAGAAAGTCAAGAGAGGGGCCAAACAGAAACCCGGAGCAGTTTCCTAGAGTAAGTCCTAGGAACAGACAGAGTGAGATTCACCTACTCTCCTGCAGGCCTTCGCCTCCCCTTGATACTCCACACCCCACCCATCACAGGGCTGTCACCCTTGTTCCAAAATAAAAGGACCCTCCATCCACTTGTCTTTCACTGCCTGACCCAGCTCCTGGCCTGCCTAGACCGGGTTCCCCCTGATTCTCACCTGTGTTAAGAAGGGTACCATGGGATAACTTGAACTTTCCATCAGGAAAGAAAGCTGGCTGCTTCCCTGGGAACAAATTCCTGGGCCCTGCTAGCAGATAGCTTTGCAGACTGTCAAACTCAAGCCCTGCAAATGAGCATGTTCTGCTGGGTCAATAGGCTTTAGTGCTTCCGTGTTCCTGTAGGGTCACGTGATCCATCGTTCCAGGCTATCTGGTAGGAAGCAGAGAGTGGAACAGCAGGGCAAAGTTCCATTTCTGAGCAAGATCACCATTTTCCCAGCTCACCTCATTTGAGTCTAGCATAACATCCTTGATTACGGATGATGAAACTAAATCTCAGGGTGTGTAAGTGGCACGCTCGACATCACACAGGCAGGAAATAGCAAAGCAAGGATTTGAGCTGGACCCTGACTCCAAAGTCCTTGCTCTGTCCCCACGGTGTCACTTGGCAGCCCTGCCACCAGCCTCAAAGCCCACTTTGTGTGAATTTGTCAAAGGTGACCTTGCTCAAGACACTTTGCTGCCAACTGCCAGAAAATGGTCATGATCATTAAAGAAAAACCTACGTGATGAATGGCATCCCTGTCAGCGGGAGCCCTGATACTGGAGGACAGGAACCCATGTCCCCCAGCATGCTCTCCGATCGGCCAACAGCGATCCTCCTTCCCTGTAAACCTCCCTACAGGGGCAGAGGCACGTCATGCTTCTGGCCGTGCGGGGCGAGAGTTCACGCAGCTCCCGCAGGCTGAGTGAGACTGTGGAGTTTCCAGCACTCAAGGTAACGGGAAATGTTAAGCAAAGTAGGTGAAAAGCCTTGTCTAACATTTCCATTTACCTACTGTCTGTCTGAATGTGTCATTAATTCAAACCATTTCCAAATGGGGCTTGACGATGAGTGAGAGCGGAAGCCCCCGAGCACCAGGCCGCCCCGCATCCTCGCTGACGCTATCTCTTGCCTGGAGCGATCAATTGAACCCCGGCAAATGTGCCGTGAATACTGTAGCTAAACTGACTGCTAATGCGCTTGTGTCTGTGCGCGCAGCAGGGACTGGGATTGGGGGCGGCAGCCGAGGCTGCTCTTCTCAGATACACTCCCCTGGCCTGACTTCCCTCCCTCCCCCAGCTACCCTTCTCAAATCCCCCACTTTGAGACCACGCGAAGCCCACTTCAAAGGAAGAAAAGACGGATGAGCGTGGTTTCCTCTGTAGGAAATACCCCCGCAAATCAATTGCTTTGCTAATGCTTTTCGTATAGACAGCAGCGTTCTTACTTACAGCCTCAATAATACTGTAAAAATTCTGTAGCCAGGAGGAAAACCCAGCCCTTTCCAAAAGCAAGAGAAAAGTCTGAAAGCTTAGCAACGTACAACTTTAATATTTTGGTTGATAACATGCCATGGACTCAGAGTATTTTCCATTTCCTCTTTGTCCTTTTCCCAGTGATTTCAAAAACCTTTATTAAATCTATCAAAACCTAAATATGGTAAAATTAGGCAACTTTTTTTTCTAAAAAATACACGAGAAAAGTATATGCATCCAAATAAGTCTCATCGTCTTCAAAGTAGATTCCTATATGGGACTTGGACTTATTTCAATGATCCCCTCCCTTCCCCAACACACACACACACACACACACACACACACACACAGTCACACAGTCAGTTATCTATCTACGTGAGAAATTCTTTTGCAGTTGAGTTTAGCACTTAGCACATCATTTTGAATATCCTTCATGGTTGCATAGCATGATTTGTGGGAAAAGTCCAAGATGTTGAGTGCCATGTCTGATGTCTTAAAAATAAAATCAAGCTGGACCATAGTATTTGAGGGTTAAAATGAGATTGCACCAAAGCAAACAAAAAAAGTTGATTTTCATCACAAAGCTTATAAGGGGGCTCTGCAGGCCACTCCAGGGCAGCAACTGCCAACTTGTTCTGCACAGAGTGAAGCATCACTGGCTAAATAGACTCTGGGAATGTCGGGGAACCTCAAGGAATCTGTTTCCTCACCAGCGAGACAAGGAAATTAAAAGCTGTCCCATCTGCCTCACAAGGCACCCTGAAGACCATTTCATGAAGAAATATTTCTTCAGAAATCATTTATATTCCAAATGAACTTATTTGCAAAGCAGAAAT